>NC_134146.1:18287500-18598500 GCF_033958435.1 Carettochelys insculpta
GTATCTTTGAGAACAACAAGAAGTCCTGTGGCACCTTTACCTGCACATCTACTAATATAATGTGTCATGTGACAGCAATGCCCCACTGCAATTTACGTTGGCCAGACTGCACAGTCTCTACGTAAAAGAATAAATGGACATAAATCAGACATCAGGAACAGCAACATACCTGTAGGAGAACATTTCAATCTCCCTGGACACTCAGTAACAGATTTAGAAGTAGCAGTCCTTCAACAAAAAAATTTCAAAAATAAAATGGAGGGAGAAACCTCTGAGCTGCAATTCATTTGCAAATTTGACTCCATCAGCCAAGGATTAAACAGAGACTGGGAGTGGCTGGCCCCTTACAAAAGCAATTTCTCTGAGCTGGAAGTTCACACCTTCACATTAGAATCCGACAATGGGCCACACACCCCCTGACTGATCTCACTTGTTTTTCCTCCTCTCTTGATGTATATAAATAGACCTTGTCAGCTCTGGGCCTCCCTTTTACTGGGACCTCACTCTTTAAATACTCTTCTGAACCCCACCCCCCCAACTCATACATCTGATGAAGCGGGTCTTTGCCCACAAAAGCTTATGCTCACAAATATCTGTTAGTCTATAAGGTGCCACAGGACTTCTTGTTGTTCATTCAGCACTGTGGAATTTCTACATCCTCTCATTCGCAAGAGGCCTTTGGTCTACTTGGTGACCAGTCCACCCCTTCCAGCGTCTCAACATACTAAATGTCGCACAAAACACAAGTCATCAATACAACATCTTCCAGCTCTCAAGGGCTCCTCTTCAATCCTGCTTCTTTAAGAGTAGGAGGAGGTTCCTGTATTTCTTCCCAGCCTCTCTCAGTCTACCCTCTAGCTCAGTTCCCCCTGTATAAACTGGCAATGGTCCTACCCTGCCTCACAAGGTAACATTTGTGAGACACTCACATAGCTTGAGGGACATGTCATGACAAACCTGCCTTTGACTTTCATGGTACAAAAATATTCCCACCCTCTTCCCCCAGCCTTTGGCCACTGCATGGATGGGAGCCAGTCCTTGCGACTCGAGGGAGTCCTGCAGGCACTCCGCTCTCAGTCCCCACCTAGTTCTTTGGAACTACACACTCTCAGGTCAGGAAGCAGTCCTGTGGCAGGATGTAAACAGGAAGATGCCCCCTTTCTGGGTCTCATTTTATTTAGTCTTTTCCAAAGAACTTTTAGCCTTTAAACCTTGCGCTCCTTTATTCACGGGTCTCACAGCCCTCCCTCTCAGAGCTACGTTGAGGCTTCTCCTACTGGGCTCAGAAGATCCAAAGCCCTTCTTGTGGCTGAGAGAGGGTAAAGAAAGTGGTCACTCCCCAGATGTCATTTCCTTTTATGAGGGAGGAAACATATATTCTACCCACCTTCCAAGGGTATGTGTCAATTCAGTGGACAAGAGGGGAGCTTTTGTCCCAGGCCTTTAAAGAAACAATATCCTGGGTTTCCCACACCCTTACATACTAACTAGCCCTCTGGAATCACATTCCCCTCTTCCAACTTCTGTCTCTGCCCTTCTGTAGGCATTTGTGTTGTCAAGAGTGTCAGACCTTTAAAGGAACGAACAAGGACCAGTGGCTGAATGATGGTAGTCCCTACTTCCCCTGTTGTAATCTACTCTCATTTCTCTTTTTAAAACTTTATTCTGTTAGCATCATAGATTCCCACAAAAATGTATGAAATGGTAGTGATCTAAATTTACGTTGTTCATTGGGATGACCAACTGGAGGAGGACCCATGCTGTTCCAAAGCTGTTTTCCTTTATTGCCTACATCCAACATACGCTGCTGAAAGAAAAGATTAGATTAATTATTGGATAAAATTTTGTTAATCAAGTAAAATTATATATAGAAACTAGCTGAACCAGTGGTTGTTTCCCATTCCTTTTCGCCTGTGTACATTTTCAATAATATAAAATAATCCAATGGACCCTACACTCTGTCACCACATGGTTGGAAAACTATAAGAATCTTTGTGGGAGGGAATGATTGGATAGATGGATTAGATCATTTTGCTGTGCAACATAGATATCATCTTAAAGACTGATAGACTCAAAAATTCAACATTTTTATATCAGTTTGCAAGTTCTAAACACAATAGAACCTCATTAATATGTACATTGCCAATTCAACAATGATGCACACAAAAATATATTTTTCCCCACAGCAGATGTTTAGAAACAAGGCATATTAATCTTATGTGAATAAAATCTTTATAAAATGCATCTTGGAAATTCAGAAGTGGATGATGAAAATGAATCATGGAAAACCATTCTTCTGAAGAAAACATAGAAAGCATAGGGTTGTTTAGCTTAGAAATGAGATATGAATGAGGCATAGAAAATAATAAACTGGTGAAGGTAGAGTAATTCTATTATCCCTTTTTAAAAATATATAAGAGCAAGGGAATATTTAGTGAAGAATTAATAAAAGGATTAGCTTTTATATTGATTTTGGGAATAGCCAGACATATATAGCTGGGATTTAAAACTTACATGTATAAGGGATAGAACTTCTAATATCTTTGGTCAGAACCAACCAACTAATTTATGAGGTTAGGAATAAACTCCCATGGGCAAGTTATTTCGCAATTGTTCTCAAAGGTTTCTTTGATCTTTTTGCAAAGCATATAGCAAAGATTTAGTCAGAGTCAGGATCTGGACTAGACAGACCATTCATCTGATATATCTTCATCACAAGGTATCTGCTACATAACCATGAGAGTAATTGCTTTTATTAATATTAATGGAATTTAAAAAAAAAAAACATTGAACACTGGGTTAACTGTGTTTCCATTTAAGTCAAGAGTAAAACTCTCTTGGCAGCAGAGTTAGGCCAGATGTTCACTTCTGAAAATCCCATCTGCCATGGTTACAGGATTAGCTGTATGTTTGACTTCTCTCTCTATCTCTCCATTAGTGCAATCTTTCAAGTGACAGCCTGCAGATTTCTCATAGTGGATTCCCACCATTCATCTTCAAAACAAAAAGCAGTAAAGTAGCACTTTAAAGACTAGCAAAATAATTTATTAAGTGAGCTTTTGTGGGACAGACCCACTTCTTCAGACCATAGCCATACCAGAACAGACTCAATATTTAAAGTACAGAGAACCAAAAACAGTAATCAAGGAGGAAAAATCAGAAAAAAAATGATCAAGGTGAGCAAATCGGAGAGTGGAGGGGTATGTGGGGGAAGGTCGAGAATTAGATTAAGCCAAGTATGCAGACAAGCCCCTACAGTGACTCAGAAAATTCCCATCCCGGTTCAAACCATGTGTTAATGTGCCGAATTTGACTAGAAAAGACAGCTCGGCTGCTTCCCTTTGAATAGTGGTGCAAAATTTTTTTTTCAGTAACACACATACTCTTAAGTCATTAACAGAATGGCCCATTCCGTTAAAATGTTGACTAACTGGTTTGTGGATCTGCAGTGTTTTGATGTCTGTTTTGTTCCCATTAACCCTTTGTCTAAGGGAGTTAGAAGTCTGTCCAATATACAAAGCATCTGGGCATTGTTGGCACATGATGGCATATATGATGTTAGTAGAGGAGCATGAGAAAGTGCCCATGATTCTGTGAATAACCTGGTTAGGTCCAGTGATGGTATTTCCAGAGAAGATATGTGGACAAAGCTGGCAGCAGGCTTTGTTGCAAGGAAAGGTTCCAGGACTTGTATCCTGGGGTATAGACTGTGGCTGTTTGTGAGGATTCTCATAAGGTCTGGAGGCTGTCTGTAGGAGAGAACAGGCATGTCACCTAGGGCTTTCTGGAGTGTGGCATCCTGATTAAGGATAGGTTGTTTTAATAATTCATTGCAGTGGTTTGAGTTGGTGGCTGTAGGTGATGACCAGTGGTGTTCTGTTCTTGGCTTTTTTGGGCCGATCTTGGAGTAGCTGGTCTCTGGGTATTCATCTGGCCCTGTTGATTTGTTTTTTGTTTTTTTTTACTTCTCCTGGTGGGTAATTCAGGTTTATGAATATTTGGTAAAGATCTTGTAGTTTTTGGTCTCTGTCAGTTGGATCAGAGCAAATAGGATTGTATCTAAGAGCTTGACTGTAAACTATGGATCTAGTTATGTGTGCAGGATGGAAGCTAGAAGGGTGTAGGTAAGTATAGCGATCAGTAGCTTTTTGGTACAGTGTGGTACTGATCAGGTCATCCTTGATTAGTACTGTAAGAGAAAGATGATGTCTGTCTGGATCTGGGCAAGTTTTTTCATGTAGTTGATGGATCTCCATTCCAAACGGCTAAATCTCTGATTTGTCCTCCTTGATTACTGTTTTTGGTTCTCTGTGCCTTAAATATTGAGTCTGTTCTGGTCTGGCTATGGTCTGAAGAAGTGGGTCTGTCCCACAAAAGCTCACCTAATAAACTATTTTGCTAGTCTTTAAAGCACTACTTGATTGCTTTTTGTTTTGATCGTGTGTAGACTAGCACGGCTCCCTCTCTGTTACAATTCATCTTCAGTATGTCCAGTATGGCTACTGAAAGAGACTTGTCTTCATGAGCTGTAACCAGTAGGTGAATGTGGTACCACACGACATCTTCAAAATCAGCCATGTATTTATACAGAGGAGTGAGAGAGAAAAAACTTTAAAGAACAATAGAGAGACACACATCTGTCTCACCTAAGAGTTTAAGTAGGCCTAACAATCCCAGGCAGCCGATGAGAAAAGAGTACAGAATCCTTTTCTGGAGCCGCTGCCTCTCACCTCTCATCAGGGACTCAGCTCTTCATAGCTCCCAAGTCTTTTGTTCCAGTATTGCTATCTGAAGACCCCCTCCTATGTCAACGTAGGGGAAGTCTACCTCAGAGTATGGTACAAGAGTCTGACACCTGTTCCTTCCCCTTACAGATCAATACTAGGAGTTAACTAAAACCATCAACTGCCTTCCTGCAGCTGTGCAAAAGCAGAATGGAGAGGATCACCTGTAGCTAACAGCATAATAGTAATTAAACAAGCAGAAAGAATAAAACATATTCCCTTGTTCTACGTATTACAGTTTGGCAATAAACATCATGTACAACACTTGGATAACATGGTAATATTAGATGTGGTAGCAAAGTTTAATAAAGTGACAGATAAGTGTGTAAGATGACAAATTTAATTTAGGAACATTAATAACATCATGATCAGAATTCAACTAACATGAAACCCCTTATGCATTTCTCTTACTACTTGTTACAGCTAGCAATAAATGTAAAACTACTTGCCGTGATACCAGCAAGTTTCAGTGCTGTGCTTCGTGCCATACATTCTTCTTCCACAGTAAGCAAGTTTTGCCATTTGTGGAAGCAGAGTGGGTCAATATCTTCTGACCTTTCTATTTTTAAATGGTGTTTTTCAGTGGTACTTTATACAAAGAGTACTTGGCTTAAAGACTTGCGTTCCTGGAGAGATTTTTTTTAAACACATGAAGCATTTTAAAAGTATGTTTTATCTCTCAGTCAATACAGTTCTCAACAGCTCTAAACTGTTCTAAAATATATTCTGCCCATTCCATCACTGGTGCAAACCCACTGAAGTGAGAAGTTATATGACGGATGAATTGGGACTTAACGTTGAATGCAATTGCTGATTTGTTTAGTTTTAATGTGTGAATTCCTGCTTTGTGGAAAAAAAAAGACAGTGGTCCATTTCGATAAAAAGATATATGCACACCCAGTAAGTTCCTCCCCCGTGAAGATTTCTAGCATACAAAATCAGTGCACATTAATTTATTGGGTTAACAATCATAAAATAAATAGTTACCAATAGTGAAATTTATGAATCCTAGGGTCAGCCCCTCCCATCATTGGACAAAACCAAAATCAAATAGGTTTTGCCCAGGGAACTATGTGATAGAATGTATTTCTAAACTGCAGGCAGGCCCAAGGGCATTGGCTACAACTCCTCTGCAACTGCTACTCCAGTTCTTGCAACGGTGGCAAAGACTTGCATGAGTCAGCCAGAATTCCTCTTGAGGACCCTACTGAAGGGCCACTCTGCAGCCAAGCAAAATAATATGCATTTAAAATAAAATCTAGTCTTTATTTTACAGTCAAATTTTCCTTTTTGTAAAAAAAAAGCAACCCCACAAGGTTTTGAACACAAGCGACAGCATCAAAAATTCTCCTTTTCCCTTGCCTCTTATTCAGTGTTATCCAGTGTTTGTCATCATCATTTATCCAGTGCCATATAAAGCACTGATGTGCTGGAGGGAATTGCTCCTTGTTAAATTTCTTCCACTGAAACCAAGTTAGAGTTAAGATGGTTTTTCTGTTTCCAAAGGAGCTCAACGCCTCTCTGAAATCGAGGACCTAGAAGCTGTAAAATCATCCTTGCCAGAGATGACTTATCCCTGGCTGGTGCCTGGAATGTCTTGGAAGAGGGAACTAATATAATCTGGTACACTGCAAAGCATCAAACAACCTGTATTTTAACTAAAATATTCCCATAGTAGAATAATTCCAGTCCTTCCTCTCTCATACTCTTCAAGTTACATGGTCTGAACAATGTGTACAGTATAAACATTGCTCAGACAGAAGGTATAAACATGCCTAGTGAAGTGCACTTAATAGAGCTTTGTTTGCCAAGTAGCATTTCATCGTTCATCTGCTACGACAAAGCATTTTAAAGTGGGAAAACATTGTGGTACGTGCGCGCGCGCGCACACACACACACACACTGTCAGCTCTTTGTATCTGAGTCTGTAGTCAGATTCAGACCTTACTTACACTGGTGAGGAAAAAAAAAACAACTTGACTTGGTCTGCTGCATTTTAGACTCAGGCTCTGTGCCTGATCTGTGTGCAGAGTTCCCATGAAACCCTATAAATAATAATGAAAATCGGTATGTCTTTAAGCAACCACTTGTGGTTTACAAATGGCAATATGTGGCTAGGCCAGTATGCCATAAGTTGGCAATACACTGATGTTAACTCAAATATGGACATGCAAATAAGCCACTCCCCAAACCCACGCCTATTTATGCCTTGGCAAAATAGTTGTATTTTTTTTAAAAGCCTTTTAGCCATCCAGCCTCAGAGTCAGCATGAGGTCAAGCTCAAACTGTTAACTCATGTGATGCAAATTAAAGTGGCAGACACCGTGAGCAGATTACACATGGTACAGACATCTGATATTATCTCTTTCTGATGGATTTCTTCAATCTTTTTGAAGAATGACAACCTATATTAATAGAAGTACTAACAGAGTCACGGCACAAAAATTCTAACTGTGTTAGAAAGCACTTTTTTATGTGATTAAAGGTAAGCTGGGAGTGATAGCTGTGAGACTTTTTAAAAGACAGCTATGGCAGGAGAGTAACTGAAAATTTTGCACGTGTGATATCATCAGCTGACATTCAATATTTCTGTCCTAATGGTGCTGACATTAGGAAATATCAACACATCTCCTCCTGGATTGTGCAGTAAATCCTCAAAATGGGTGATTTTGAGTTGTGCTTAACTTGCATTAATCCCACTCCCCCCGGCCCTGGCTCAACCCCTCCTGGACCTAGTTCAACCTCTCCACAGCTCCAGCTCTACCCCCATGCCCATCTCTGGCTCCAGCTCAACCCTCCCAGCCCCAGTCCTAACCCCCCCGCTGGCTTACCACCCTCTCCATCCGTGGCTGTGGTTCAACTCCCCCAGCTCCAGTTCAACCGCCCCTACAGCCTGGCTCAATCCAACCCAAGCACGGCTCCAGCTCACCATCCCTGCACATTGCAATAGCTCAACCCCTGCCCCCAGTTCAACCCCACCCTCACGCATGGCTTTGGCTTAACTCTGCCCCCCACCCCCTGCAGCCCTAACTCATCCCAGGCTTAACCCCCCTGCCCCCAGCCCACTGCCAGGCCTAACCCTCCCCAACTGCCCCCCCAACCCCAGGACTTACCTTGCAAAAGGAACTCCAGGTGCTCCTGCTGCTTCCCCAGCTGCAGAACATGTGTTCTGCCAGGGAAAAAGTCTCCCCCTACTTATGCAAAGTTCGAGGTATGTGAGGGTACATGGGAACACAACCCTTGAATAAATCGATGCACTACTGTATTCTGAAAAACGTGTGAAAGTGGAATTACAAATATTCTATTCAGGACACTTTGTATCCGCACAACCATAAAAACAGTAACTAGAGAAAAGAGTGAGTTGCTAAAACAGTTAAGACTGATATCTGATTCTCTTGTCGGACACACAGACATAACTACCATTCTAATCAGTGGCGGGGGGCATATGCATATTGGAAGCTAAAATAAGACTTTTAAGATGGGTTGAATGAAATTTCTGTATGTTAGTGAACTACTGATCTTAGTTGATTCTAATATAATATGGGACTGATCAAAAGTTGATAAAGGTCAATTTAATACTTTTCATTTACTTTAATGGGCTTTGGATCTGGCCCCAGCACGTACACAATAAACATTTATGATAAGTGTACATGCTTAAAATGAAGGGCCAGATTCTGCCATTAGACGGGCGCAGGTGCACAAGACATGCAGAGCTTCCATTGAAACAGGATTCACATGAAGGCAAATGGAGGATGAATTTCATCAGTTTTACAGTAGAATTTTACTAATAACAACCAGACCTTTTTATGTGTCTACATTTAATCCTTCTCAAGCACCCACCAATACAAACCCCACACATACACTTGCCATGGAAATCAAATTGAAGCACAGAAAACAAAAGAAAAAAATGGTTTTCCTGTTATCTCTGCCAGGAAAAACATCCAGACTATACATGTCTTGTCCAGCTTTTGTCCTCATCACTGATACTAAACCAGAGATCGTCTGCTGATGCAAGTCCAGAATGGTTTCCAAATCCCTTGGAGATCTTTAATTTGCTTCTAATCCATAAAGAACCTCACTTTTTATATGCAGCTGTTTGTGCCAGATCTTCAGCAGATCCCCACCCTAATGGACAGATCTGTGTTTCCAGGAGCTTAGAAACTGAATGATTCTTTGCTGAATATTTAAGCGTAAACCATTCAGATTGTCACTCTCATGGGACCGGAGTGTGGCTGACTTTCAGGCAGGCTCATAACTGAGCAGAGTGATGTGTAAAGAGACTTCCTTTTCCTTGGGCCTTTCGCCTTCCAAGTACAGTGTCTACCCCATTCTACTACTTCATGCAGCCACAATCTTTCCTCAGCATCAGTCAACTATAGCGAGGGGAGAGCACTTCACAATCTATGGATATTGTGTAGACACACAGCAAATGACAGGCTGTGCCTCGAAGAGCTTATAACCTTCCTTAATCACAGCATTCAACAGTAGATGAAACTAACCACCTGGGGACTGGGGGAAAAAAGGAGGATGGAGTAACAGAACAAATTTGTCCATCAGGGTGTCTGCCTAAAGTCATTGTAACAAAGCAAAGGCGTCTAATAACTATTATACATAAGGGCCAGGCCCTTATCAGACAATTCTGAGAATCTTTCTGAGCCTGTTTCCCCAAAATGTTAGTTGTCACCACAATCTTTCTATAAAGTTCTCCCTGTTAGTTCCTTCAGACATTTCCCTGGGTTTGGCTGTGAATAGATGAAGACATCAGTCCATATGCTCCCTCTAGTGGCTAGTTTCAGTATTTTTTTCGCTGTGGCAGAGTAAGCACCTGTGAGTGGAGGGAAACAAGATCCCATGCACTAGGTGACTCCACTACACAACTTAAACCTATCTCCACTTAAACTCCTTGCTAGGTGCCATTCCTCTGGCATTTTGTTGACAAAACTTGTGGAGCATTCACACTAAAAATGTGTTCTGTTGATAGTAAATGGACAGAAAGTGGCACTTTTGTTGACAGACTTCTGCCTCTCCACCATGAGGCAAAACTCCTTTGCTGGCAGATTCTGTTGACAGAAAACAAGTGTGGACACTCCAGGGTGGGCAGCCTTTTGTCAACAGCACAACCCTGCATGCTGCTCACCAGCTGGCCAAGGGGACTCCCTGTCCACAGCAATCACAGCTCTATGCCATTTTTCAGAACTGACTTAAGACCATCTACTCAAAGGTATTTTACTCCTGTTTATCCTTGAAACCAATCTAAGTTATGACCCTGGATTTCATACTCCCTGTGCACACCATTAAATGACTGCACAAGCTGCAAAATACTGAGCACCCAAAACTGAATTTCACCTTTTATATTTATGCTTGATAATCTTGAACATTTTCTCCATTCTGAAGTTCTTCCTTTTTAAAGACAGCTCACTCCAGATCTTCAGCTACCGACTGCCCTCACACCAGTACAGCTACTTTGTCACAGACCCCTTCATCCACCATGTTAAGTACCCACTGGTTTCCAGTCTCATAGCTTCAGAGAGAACCCTAAGCCCTATATAATTCAACACTGATTACAATTAATTCTTACGTTTTTTGGGTAGCTCTGTTATACTTGTCTCTGTCAAGGCTCTGTTTATATGATATTCCCAAACTCCAGTGATGCATTGTGATCCACACAGAGGTAACAATACGCAGTTAGTAGGGCACACCTCAAGAATGAGGTGGTGAGTTATATGGGCCTGTGTAGAATCTGAGGGCTGGAAGGGATCTTAGGAGGTCATTTAGTCCAGTCCCCTGACTAAAACAGGATGAACCCTAACTAAATCATCCCACCCAGGACTTTGTCAAGCCAGGACTTAAAAATCTCTAGAGATGGAGATTCTACCACCTCTCTAGGTAGCACGTTCCAGTGCTTCACCACCCTCCTGGTGAAACAGTCTTTCCTAATATCCAACCTACACCTCCCCCTCTATAACTTCAGACTATTGTTCCTTGTTCTGCCATCCCTCACTACTGAGAACAGCCTTTCTCCATCCTCTTTAGAGCCCCCTTCAGGAAGTTGAAGGCTGTTACCAAATTGCTCCTCACTCTTCTCTTCTGCAAGCTCAATAAGCCCAGATCCTTCAGCCTCTCCTCATAGGTCATGTGCTCCAAACCCCTAATCATTTTCATTGCCCTCTGCTGAACCCACTCCAATGCATCCAAATCCTTCTGAAACTGGGGGACCCAGAACTGGACACAATACTTTAGATGTGGCCTCACCAGTGCCAAATAGCAGGGAACAATTACTGCTGGAAATGGTTCTCTTAATGCACCCCTATATGCCTTTAGCCTTTTTGGCTACAAGGGCACACTGTTGACTCATACCCAGCCTCTAATCCACTGTAATCCCCAGGTCC
Source organism: Carettochelys insculpta (assembly GCF_033958435.1). Classification (NCBI taxonomy): domain Eukaryota; kingdom Metazoa; phylum Chordata; order Testudines; family Carettochelyidae; genus Carettochelys; species Carettochelys insculpta. The sequence continues at coordinate 18,298,674 of NC_134146.1, forward strand.
TTTTCTGATGCATTGCTACTTAGCCGTGTTGTGGGAGACTGTCTGCAAAGCTTTGCCAAAGTCAAGGTATATTACATCCATTTACTTCCTCATGTCAACAGAGCTATCTATCTTATCATAGAAGCTAATCATATTGGTCAGGCATGATTTACTCTTGGTGAATCCATGTTGACTAATCTTATCACTTTCTCCTCTTGCAAGTGCTTCAAAATGGATTCTTTGAGGATCCCCTTCATGATTTTTCTGCGGACTGAGGTAAGTCTGATCAGTCCGTAGTTCCCTGGACTGTCCTCCTTTCCTTTTTTAAAGATGGACACTACATTTGCCTTTTTCCAGTCATCAGGGATCTCTCCCAATCTCTAAGAGTTTTCAAAGATAATGGCCAAGGGCTCTGCAGGGACATCTGCCACTTCCCTCATTAAATCTGGAGGGATTTGTGTGCATCTATCCTGTTCTTTCCCCACTGAAGGCTGCTCTCCTCCTTCCCATACTGCATTACCTAGTGCCACAGTCTGATAACAGACCTTGTCCTGGAAGACTGGGGCAAAATAAGCCAGTTCTCTAGGAGTATTTAGGATATAGGGGAAATAGCTCCACCAAAGTCCATCTGCTGCCCCCAGTGCTTCCCCTGAGCATTCCAGCCAGCTCCCACCCAGGCTGACCCAGACCTCGACCTTCGGCCTTGGAGGGACAGACCCTTCCCTTTTCCAGTGGGACCATCCTTCAGCACAGAGACCACTGCACTCTTAGCACAAGTGAGTGCCAGCCAGTAGTTTCCATCACCCCTTGCCCATTGCCCACCACTGGTGTCCCCCCAGTACCCTATACCTCTCCACTCCACAGTCCTTTCTCCCCTCTCCCAGCACTGAGTGTGATCCTCCATTGCCACCTTCAGGCCACGGCCAGGGCCAGGGCCAGATTTTATCATTTCCCTGCCTGAAGGCCCTCCTTGCCTTTTTCAGCTTTCCAGTGTTGGGGTCCCCCTCTTTGAAGTATGAGGACCCAGGGTCCTACAACTCTGCTCTCTCTACCATCCACCAGGACTAGGGCCCTCCATCCATCTAGCTATGAGAGTACCTATGAGCAAGTGCAGTGACAATGGTGTGAGCTGAATGTACTTCCAAGCCAGGGAGAGAAAGGGGGCCCATTTTCTGGAGTCCTCCTCTCGAGCTCCAGCCCCAGCCCCTGGGCAGCCTGCCTTCGCCCCAAACACCTCATCCCCAGCCTGCCCTGCCCTAAAGCCAGAACCTCACACAGAGCCCTCACCCCAACTCTCTAGCCCTCCTGCACCATGAACCCCCTCCCCTCATCCCTGGCCCCACCCTACAGCCCTCGCTCCCATACTCTAATCCTCTACACACAGCCCTCCCACGTGGCAAACCCCTCATCCCCAGCCCTACCCAGACCCCTCACATTACTACATTATTTTAAAATATATGTGTTGGCTTACAAGGTAGGTATGCGGTGGGGAGCGGGGCATAGACTAGTTCTGGGCACCACCAAAAATTATACAAACCTGCTGCCCCTGCTCAGGAAGTGTAATTTTCAGTTTTCATTGAAAAAGAGCCAAACGTTGGCCTTAACAGCAACCTCGTTCTTAACAACAGAGCACATCTGCATCATAACATGATGCTATTCTTTACTCCTGGAATTGTTTGGTCTATTTTTATATTGGTGCCTCTTGTGCCACACTGAATGCTTAGCACACATTTTTTTTGAAAGGATGCAGATTCATCTGTTTCTGATTGCTATTTTAACTTCCTTTCACTACTCCTTGTTTTAGTAACAGCCATTGTTAGTCTATATACTGTCAAAGCAAAAAAGCAGTCCAGTAGCACTTTAAAGACTAACAAAATAATTTATTAGGTGGTGAGCTTTCGTGGGACAGACCCACTTCTTCAGACCTTGGTGCTATTGGACTGCTTTTTTGTTTTGATACTCCTTGCTTTGTATTTAGTCAATAACTGGTCTCCTAGAAGCATGCTATCTGCCGCTAGATCAGTAAAACCAAAAGAAGGCATGGGGTAACATTTTCACAAGTGTGGCCAAATATTCAAAGGTAGACAGACAGCTAGTGAAATTTTAAAAATTGTCAACATTTAAAGCTCAGTCTTTTAAAGGTGCTCAAGTGTGGTTGTGCTTGGCATTTAGAAGTAGATAGGACTTAGGTTCCAATTTTTTGAAAATGAGATGGGTCCTGCAACAGGAGCATTCTTCAGCAGTAGCAGCAGCAGCAGCAGAAGAGACAGTAGTACTTTCTGCACAGAGATCATTAAAAAAGAAAAGAAAGAGAAAACTACTGCATAAAATGTGGATTTTAAGCTATTTTGGATTCTGGACTTCCATGGCCCACAGTGTGAGTTACTTACATCATTTCTGGGGTTTGATCTCATGTTTTATTTCCCTGATATATTCTCAAAAATGTCACTCATCCTTTTTATATTCTTGAGCTATATTTTCCATCTCTATATAATGTTCTCCCTAGCTGATTACTCTGAAGCCATTTTGCCAAGTCAGCAACTCTCGCACTCTCATCTAAACATTATTTTATTTGCTAACATTAGACTCAAAGTAACCCCCAGAATGCTCTCAGAGGAGAAATCTTTCAATTCTGAGCTATTTGCTAATATACTTAAGGTATTATAGCAGCTGTCAGGCCCCTCCTTTTGTGATATTAGTTAATTGGGATCTTATTCCAGAATCTCTGGGTTACAGCAGTCCCAGAACACATGCTTATAATTTCCTCCTGAGCTGAAAATGCTCCAGCATAAATTATTTTCTTGCGATCCCAATTTGTATAAGTGTTTGGGTGTCCAGTACCATCTGTTTAGTGCACTGAATTGTATTTCCTCTAATTTAACAATCCATAGTGATGAATAGCTCTTAACCCATCTCCTGATACAATGTCCTCTAAGTATTCAACCCTAATCCATCTTCCCTTGCCTATTTTAAATATGGACATCATCCCTCCACCCCAAGAATGACACCGAGAGGCCTCCATCTCTACCCAGTTAATGCAATATTTCACATTGTTTTCTTGTAGCTGCCCTTAGCCAGGCTATTCACTCCTTTATTGATTTCTACTCGCAGGTCACTGATCACTTGCTGGTCTTCAAAAGCTTTCCTTTTGTTTGGCTTGTTCCCAGAGGCATTTATAATGGGCACCACTTACAGCAGATGTGGTACCATGACTAATGCTGGTTTGGTTACTGGTACAGAAACTCAGGCTATGTCTACACCAGCATTCCTCTTTCGAAAGAGGCATGCAAATGAAGGAGATCAAAAATGCATATGAGGCACAGATTTATGTATCTGGCATCTCATTTGGATATTCTTCTTTTGAAAGAAGAAAAGCAGTGTAGACGTGACTCTTTCAAAAGTAATCCCCATCTTCGAAAGAACCCTTCTTCCTGAAAAAAAATAGGTCTAAAGAAGTGGGTCTGTCCCATGAAAGCTGACCACCTAATAAATTATTTTATGAGTCTTTCAAGTGCTCCTGGACCACCTTTTTGTTTTGATAGAATATAGACCAACACGGCTATCTGTCTGTTAATACTACTGAGCCATAATAATTAGACACGGGCATAGATCACAAGGTAGAATTTAGATCTGAATTTCTGGAATTTCAGGTTTGGGATTCCAGTCCAGGTCCCCCTTCAACTATAATTCAGCAAACTCTCAAGTAAATTATCTAACCATTTGTTGCCCACTTAACTGCCTTCCTTTCATCTCCAGGGTTTTCTTTAATAGGTCAGTTAACTGTTGTAACTAAGATGTCTCACTCACCACTTATGCTGCAGATCAATAAGTCTAATTGAAATAATGGGTTCATGGGTGTTTTGTTTTACCCTAAATACACTAAGATGTAGTAAACAAACAAATATAGTACTTAAGAGTTCTGTCTAGAGGTTGATTGTACAAACCTGTGTGCATGCGAGTAGCGATTACATCAGTAATCCTATTAACTGCAATGGAATGGCTCACAGGACCAAGGGTTGGCTGAGTCAGGTCATTACCATGGTAGCAATGCTTATTCCTGTCTTCTCTCCTCTTCCAGTGGCCAGGGCTGAGGTGCTGTGTCCCCTCAGCTCCTAATGAAGTTACTTGCAGTTGCATGTTCTGTAACTCATGGGCTCAGTTCCTAAGTCTCTGGCCAGAGAGCTGATATTGCTCCCCTTTATCTGAAATGACAAAAACATCTTCAGGATGTAAGATTGGGCTCCTAATTAACACTCCAGCTCAGGGCTTCACTTCCATGCATCTTCTAGCTTCCACAGGTCCTTGTTTTGAGATTTCACTTTGCAAATAATCTTGTTTTGAAGATTATTTTGTATCACAGCAGAAACAGGTCAGTTCTTTGTAGGTGCTAGACAGGGTTCCCTCTAATTTTTTCCATCCATGGGCAGAATAAATTTTGTCATGTGCACCACCAATAAAAACACATGCTGCCCCAGTGGGTGGCTGTGATGGCTCTGCTAATCAGCTGGGCGGCACGTGAATCTTTCCTGGGCAGCTGCCCAAGTGCTCAGCTTACAGGGAACACTGGTGCTAAATGCTCTCATCTCACACTACGATCAATGGCAATTATGGTCAGATTTTTCAAGTGTACTTAAGCTCCTAGCAGAGTTTTCAAAAGCACCTTGTTACCTAACCACCACTGAGATCAACAAGGGTTAGACACTTAGATGCATTTGAAAAACACAATAGGCATGTATTGGCACCTGTAGGTGCTTAAGTACCTTTAAAAAATATATCTTGAAAGAAGTTATTGGCACCTTTGCAAAACTGGGGAATATATTGCCTGCCATTCTAGTTTGAAATTAGAAGCATTCTGGTATGCTGGTTTTTCCTTTTTGCTATTCCATTTACATGGATAAGTTTTGTCTTCTTAGAAAAAAAATCAGGCCTGTATGAGGAATAAGTCTGCCAGCACAATGATGGTTTGCAAACTGTTTGCAAAGCTTTAGAGTTTTATTCATTATTTTGCCCAAGCCAGATAAAGCTTTGCCAAAGCTGTGAAAATAAGACTGCTCTAAAGAAAATAATTAGTCATGTAATAGTTTTGCTATTTGATGCTCATTTTTGCTGGGCACATGAGCACTTCTGTCAGTCATTTAATATTCTGTAACTCTTTAGTCAGTTTATATTAGGAAAACGAATTCCACAGTATCAATGCCCATCCACAAGAATTTCACCCAAAATAGTGATTAAACACAAACAACCAGGTAATCTGGGTACATCTACATTTACTGGTAGATCGACCGGGTCAGGATTGAACTTCCAGGGTTCAATTTCATGGACCTAGTGGGGACACACAAAATCTATCAGGGCTCAACAGTTGACCCCTGTATCCTCATTATTGTGTGTAGTAAGGGAAGTCAACAGGACAGTTCCTCCCATCAACCTCCCTCAGTGAGGACGGCAATAAGTTGATTGTAGATTCGTGGATTCCAGATATGCAATTGCCATAGCTGGAATTTCATATCTAGGATCGACTTTCGGGTTTAGTGTAGACTTGCCCAGAATATTTACATTCATTTAAATTCTTAAAAAAAAAGAAAAAAGAAAAAGAAAAAAAAACCAGCCTGGCAAATCTGTAGTTCTGTGTGGTGTCAGTAGGTTGCAGCAGAGCCCTGGATACTGTCTGAAATCAACACTTAAGGATGTGTACAAGACAGGAGGATTCTCTGACAAAACGTGTGTGAAGTGAGCATACAACATTTAACAATCTGGAAGATTTTGTGCTAAATGGACTTACTGTTTAAGACTTTGACTCAGTATAAGACACTTGCAAGCACACACTTTGGTATGTTTTAGTAAGACTTGAATGATGTGAATATTAATTGTACAACCTCTTTGCTGGCTGATGGAAAGACCACACTAACTCTAAAATGTGATCTTTTCTTCTATTTCCAAGGTCCATATGCAGGAAGAATTCTTCAGTTTAGGATTGCTTGATTAATGATTGGGGATTTCCATCCCCCTTCCACCTGCCTAGCCCACCCAAACTGCTGTAAGGGAACTCAGCAGTTTATGAGAAATTAGTTTCATTTAAGAAATGTGGCTGCACAAACTGGGGGAAATGCGGATAAAAAGTGAAATTTGGCAGAAAAGAGCCTAATCTAGTACTTTGATAATAAAGCCACTATATGGAATTGTTCCTCTTGATGATGCATTTGGATAGCAGAAGAAAGAAAGAAAATTTCAGTCAAAGCTCTCAGCAGTTATTAGCGGGGTCTCTGTTTCCGTCAATTGTTCTTTTTCTCTAATTTGGTTGTAAGTAATAATTCCACAGCTGTGTCTGGTGAAACCAACTGCATATCTATAGATCTCTATATTTAGATTGCATACAAACACACAAAGATTAACAAAGACATAAAGAATACTGCTTTGCCTTTAGCAAAATCCTACAAAAGAACTAATGAAGCTTACTCTAATAAGCTTTACAGCGTGACCAGCTGTAAACCTGCATTTGTATTCCACAGTAGGGGTACTCACTGAGGAGAAAGTTACTCCTCTTCAAAAGGGATCAAGTGACTCTTCCAAGGTATCACATGAGCAGGCAGCACCAATACATAACACTGAGTTGAAGCTGGTACTGCTCCCCAAAACAGCAAAGCTTGCTATAGTAAACATGGCTTAACCCAGAAAACCCATGAGTAAAAGTGTGTGCCAAGTCAGGGTTTAACTGGTGAGCTAGGACTGTCCAGTACTCCAGGTATGCTGGTGTCAGAGGTTATGACAGCATTTGTCTGTCTTTCCCTCACTCCCTGGTCTCTTCCACCCACCCACCTCAGCAACCACCAAACCCAGGACATGCCTCACATCTTCCTCTTACAGTTGCTCTATTTTTCCTCTGTTACGTGTAATGACAAGCTGAACCAGATGGGCAGAAATACCAAGGGCTAAGAAGAGAGCTTAAGGCATAGCCTCTTGGTAAATGTTATTCTATCATCCACTTTGATGTGGAGCCTTAGCCAGTATCTTCTTATATTATGCCTAAGTTGTTCCTTCTTTGCAGTAAAGAAGGAAGTTATTTTTGTGTTTGTTGCACACTGTTTGTGTTTGTTGCACGCTATTTTGCCAGACAGTTTATGCAGCAGTATTGTAATTCTGAAATCAAATTTGAAATCAAATTTGAAGAAGGATATAGAAACATAAATATTACCATACCATCTAAGGTCAATTACTGCTGCCTGTTGTCAAAGCTGTACACATATCTACTGTCAAATCTGAAATCTGTAGTTCCTGGGTGCATCAGTAGATTGCAGCAGAGTGCTAACTACAGTCTAAAATCTCTCCCTCCCACTAAGGTTCTGGGCCACACCAGGTGTTCACTTGCTAGCATCACACTTATGCAACCACTTAGGAGAGAGTCAAATGTGGCCCAGCTGAACAGCAGAGTGCTCACAGCTAGGTTTGTGTTTCTTCCGGTGGTGTACGTTCACACGTGCCTCAGTGCACATAAGAAAATGTATTCCACACATGGCTGGAAAAGATTAGAGGGAACATTGGCCAGCACATGATGAAAAATTGTGCCTGAGTTGATGTATAACATTATGATCCATGGACCAAACTGAGGATGACTATCCTCATAACGTAAGGCATCCTGACCATGTCCATGATAGGATACTACTATACATCTTAGAGGCATAGCAGGTGCCTGTCATCCCTTAACACTTCCCTAGAGTGATGTGAAAGTTAAAACTGGATTCATTTCAGTGCATACCTGTTAGTTCCTGCTAGTTGTCTGAAGTGGGACACTACTATTCTGTTGGAGTGCGTAAGAACACAGTAATATCGCTTTAATGGCGATCAAAGATGAGAACAAAGAAGTGCTCATGAACAGGGAGAAGATTGTGCAGCGATGGATGAGATATTGCACCGAGCTATACAAAGCACAGTTGGACCCGAGTGTCTCAGAGAGATTGATTGAAGAATTGAAAGAGATATCTCTCCTGAGCCTCGAGATTGAGACCAATATTTCCAAGAAGGAAGTAGAAAAAGCAGTGAACCGACTAAAGAACAACAAGAGCCCTGGAAATGATAAGATCACAAGAGAGATGATCAAATATGGGGGAGAAAGCATAAGTCAGGAAATACACTAACTACGTAATATAGCACGGAAAGAAGAGAAGGTACCTAAGGAATGGACAAGGTCTGTGCTAGTGATAATACCCAAGAAAGGAAGTACATTGGAGCGCAAGAACTACAGAACGATTGCCATAATGAGTCATCTAGTTAAGGTGCTAATGATGATACTGACTGAGAGATTAAGATCACAGATAGAAGAATATATAGCAGATGAGCAAGCAGGGTTCAGAAAAGATAGAAATACCATACAGCAGATATTGGCACTAAGACTGATAGCAGAGAAAGCGCGATGAAAGAACAAAAACATATACACTTGCTTCATCAATTTTCAAAAGGCATTTGATAGTATAGATCAGAAAGTGACTTGCGTGATGTTGGAGTCATATGGAGTGGATAGCAGACTAATATGGTTGTTGAAAGATATCAACGATAATGTGGAGGCAGCGGTGAGAACGTGCGAGGAGTTGGGAAGTTGGTTTAAAACAAGTAGAGGTACGAGACAAGGAGATCCAATATCACCAAGTATCTTCATCACACATCTGGAGAGAGCAATGGACAAAATCAAGGAAGAGGTAGAAGGGATATCTGTGCACGGGAAAAGAATTAACAACTTGAGGTTTGCAGATGATATAGTTATCATTGAGGAAGATGAGGAGAAGCTAGCGAAAACAGTGCAGGTGTTAAACGAAAAAGAGAAGCAGTACGGACTGATTATGAACATTGATAAAACAAAAACAATGGTATTTGGAGATAAGGAAATAGGAAAGAAGATCAGTGTGGATGGTATTGAACTAGAAAAAGTAGAGAAGTTCACATATCTGGGGAGCAGCATAACATATGATCTAGACTGTAAGAAGGAAATAGTGACTAGAATAACAAAAGCAAGAGCGAGTTTGAAGGCGACAGATAAGATCTGGAAAAGCAAAGCAATTAGCTTAAGAATGAGGCTGGGAGTCTTGAAAACGTGTGTATTTGGCAGCATGTTGTACGGATGTGAGACATGGGTGATAACGAAAGATTTGAAAAGAAGAATATTGGAGTTCGAAAGGAGTTGTTACAGAAAGATTCTGAGAATAGGATGGATGCAGAAGGTCACCAATGAATAATTATATAGGAACATATAGCCAAAAGAGAACCTGCTGCAAACGGTTATAAAGCGGAAGCTACAATTATTTGGACATCTTTGCAGAATGAACGATGAACGAAAAATCAAGACCCTAGTATGCGGCATAATGGATGGTTCAAATAGGAGAGGCAGACCCCACAGAGAATGGGTAGATGATGTAGTAGATTGGTGTGGAGCTAGTCTGCAGAAACTAAGCCACTCTGCACTGGACAGGGAAAGACGGAAGGAAATAGTGAGAGAGGCATCAGACACCTGGGCGCTGAGCCCACAGTTATTGATGATGATGATGAATCTTTGAGCCCTCTAGTGGTGCTTCCCATGCTAGTTGTTTTATAAGCCAACAGAACCCAGGCAGAACAGCTCTCGGGGGAGGTGTGTGTGTGTGTGAGTGTGCGCGTGCACGCGTGCGCACGCGTGCATGCACCCAGGGCTCCTCCGTATAATGTTAGTCCTGTAAAGATCAAAAGATCCAACACCACTGATGAACAGAATTAAAACACTTTCCTTACTGATTACCAAGAGCAGAAGCCATAGAAGGAATAGCATAAAACATCATGGCCACAAATACAGTACTAGCAAAACTCAGGCCACATCTACCTTACCCTGAAGATGGACCCACTCCAGTCGGGATGTGCAAAACTCAGCTTGGTAGGAACATGCAAAATCAACCTATCAGAGGTTGGCAATCAACTCCTGTACTCCTCACTATAGGGAGGTCAATGGGAGAAACCTTCCCATCAATCTTCCTCAGTGAGGATGGCCAGGTAAGTCATTTTCAGATAAGTCAATTCTAGCTACACAATTGCCAGAACTAGAATTGCATATCTGAAATTGTCTTATTTTCCTAGTTAGACCTGGCATCAGAGGGTACTGGGCTCTAGGTTTCCTTTACTTCCAGTGCAATTTACGCCTCCAGATACCCCAGTCTCTAGCTGAAATTAGCAGCAGAACTAAAAATAGCTCTCAAGCTAAACCCAAGATGTAGGCCTTGTCTGTGGGGGGAGAGAGAAACATTTCAAGATCAAGCTACAATCATCAGTGCCCCCCAACACCCCCAAACCATCCTGAGGGTGGCTACAGGTCATCAAATCTGTGAACATATCAGAGATCCTTCACTTCTCTGTCCTGGATACACCAATAGCCAAGACTGCCAAAAATGCCCCTTTTTTCCATTGCAGCTGGGGAGGTCACTCTTTCTCTTGTTGTGAGCCACAGTGAGCCACAATTTGTTGACCTCCACATTGGCTTATTGTATCTCACCATACCTATGACTGAGCATACCAGCACTGAAGAAGCTTCCATTTGGCCTCATATTTAATAACAGGCATCAACTCGGGGCTCTGTTCTTGCAATAATAAAGAGGGCTAAGATATGGAAATAGACAAAGAGGTTGATAAATAAGTATAACCAGTATCTCTGAACTTGATGGCACTGTTGAGTATTTCAGTAGGAGGTCAGCAAACACAGCGCTAAAGAATATGACTGGAAGTGAAGGAGTAGGGAGAGGAGGACCAGAGAGGGAAATGACAGCTGTAAAAATGTCCCAACTGCTTGGAGAAGTAGCAAGAGAAAACTAAAGCACAGGCTCATTTTGGTTGTCAATGAAGTAAGAAGGCTAGAGGTTCAATGCTGTGTGGCGGGTTTGTTTAAAATAAATAAAATGTTTAGCTCAAGAAATAATTGAATGTCTTTTCCACTCATAGAAACTACACATATAAACACCTCCAGCCCCAGTTACCTTACCAAACATTTGTACCCACTCAGAATTACTCAGGAACCTTCAGGAAAGTGAGCGGCATTGGTCGTCACACTTGAGAAAAAACACAGTAACCACATATTTGCATACAAGAAAATGGACAAAGCCCAAACAGTGGTACCATTAGCTCTCCATTAGCTTGCTTGTATTGAGATGTGGCTTGCTTCAAAATCCCAGTTACTGATTGCCTGGTTTGCTGAGGCCCAGAATTCTTATTTTCAATGCAATCCCACCCATCCAAATCCTCACTCAAGAGCCAGATACAACCTAGCACACAGAGCTGGTTGGAAAATGATCCGGCAAGATCATCCCCCAACTATTTGAAAACTCTTTGGCTATGTCTACACTAGAGAGTTTTGTTGACAAAACTGGTGTTTTGTTGAGAAAATCTGCAGAGCGTCCATATTCCCAAGGTGTTCTGTTGACAGTAAAATCGACAGAATGGGGCACTTCTGTCAACAGCATTCTGCTGCTCCCCCATCAGGCAGAATGCCTCGGTTAACAACTTCTGTCGACAGAAAGCTGGTCTGGACATTCCAGGGGGCCCTCTGTCAACAGACAGGGCTTCTGGGACACCAGGCAGTCCTGTCTGCTGTGCTTCCAATTGGTCGTTTTGTTTGCTCTTTCAGTCTGCTTAGCAGTCTGTCCGCGATCTGTTGACAGAAGTTTGGTGGAAGACATCTTCCAACAAAAACTTCTGTTGACAGATTGCTGCACTGTAGACACAGCCTGAGACGCATGTTATGTGGGCCCGATATAAAAATGTCTTCCTTTAGGAGCTCCAGAGCTGCTAGCAGAATGCAAAGAGCATTATCCTAACCATATGATGCTACATTGTTTCCTCCAAAAGAGTAGAACAGAAATATTTATGGAGCACCTCTGCCTTTTCTGCACTATTATTGATGATTTTACCTTTTTTGTCAAATAATGGACCAATAGCAGCCTCAGGATTCTGTTTCTTCCCGATATATTTAAATAATCTCCTTATAGTTCTTGACTCTGCTGGTCATTGATTTCTTCATATGTTCCTTAGATTCCCTTTTCAATTTTCTATAATTCCCAATTTGTGATGTAGATTTATTATGAATGTCCCTTTTCCTATTTATGTATTTATTATTTGTATTTATTATTGTTGTTGTTATCTTTGCTTCCCCTGTAAACACGACTTTGGTTTTTTAAACCAGCACAGCCTTCTCCCTCAATTGTGGGAATCTGTCTTCTGGGGCATCTAGTAAGTTGTCCTTAAATAATTCCCAATTAATCACATATTTCTGATTAAATTCTTTCTCCCTGCAGATTTGGTTCACAGTCATTTTCAGCATTGTCTAACTGGCCCTATTAAAAATAAATCAGAAATCCTTTTTCAACCTTTATTTATATTACACACAGTTCCCTTATTAACAAAACTTAATTTCAAATGGTCCCAAAACCACGTTTAAAAAAATAAAATTATCTCCACTCTACAGGGAAGCTTTCGACATTAAATGTAATCCAGTTATTACAAAGTATGTACAAAATTCCAATAGATGGAAGAGCTTTAGTCTGTCTCTCTAGAAATTAAATGATTTATTCAAGCTGTGCATATTTTCATGTTACCTGCTTTCTCTTGATGAATATTCCAGTAGGTTTCCTATTTTAATGGATCTGAAAAGATGTTTATGATTTTTTCTTTGTTATTATGAAGGAAAAAATGCCAAGATTGTGGAAGGGACAACTTGGGAATTCTTTAATCCCTTCTATTTTTCTGGCAGCCAGTACAGGATTTCCACTAGAAAAAAAATCCTCCATTCAGAACTGAAACAACTTTTCCATGACTATATATTGAGAAAATATTTTGGGGCTCCAAATGGGAGGGGTATATTATAAAGGCTCTTTGGCCCCATAAAATCCCTGAACAAACCTATTCAGTAAATCTTTTCAAGTGATGCTGTTGCTAAAAGTTAGAGGGCCTCTGCTTGCCAGCCTACTGCTCTGGAGTGGTACAGAGATCAGGGTTAACGGGAGCAATGCAACAATGAAGATAGGAAAATAAAAAAAAAGACAGTGGAGACTCACAGATTTTCTCCAGAAAGAAATGCTTTTAGAATACCAAATCAACAGTAAATAGCTATTCAACATCACATCTTCTCTCACTTAGGCTACGTCTACACGTGCAGACAACATCGAAATAGCTTATTTCGATGTTGCGACATCGAAATAGTCTATTTCGATGAATAACGTCTACACGTCCTCCAGGGCCGGCAACGTCGATGTTCAACTTCGACGTTGCTCAGCCCAACATCGAAATAGACGCAGCAAGGGAACGTCTACACGTCAAAGTAGCACACATCGAAATAGGGATGCCAGGCACAGCTGCAGACAGGGTCACAGGGCGGACTCAACAGCCAGCCGCTCCCTTAAAGGGCCCCTCCCAGACACAGTTGCACTAAACAACACAAGATCCACAGAGCTGACAACTGGTTGCAGACCCTGTGCCTGCAGCATAGATCCCCAGCTGCTGCAGAAGCAGCCAGAAGCCCTGGGCTAAGGGCTGCTGCCCACGGTGACCATAGAGCCCCGCAGGGGCTGGAGAGAGAGCATCTCTCAACCCCCCAGCTGATGGCCGCCATGGAGGACCCAGCAATTTCGACGTTGCGGGATGCGGATCGTCTACACGGTCCCTACTTCGACGTTGAACGTCGAAGTAGGGCGCTATTCCTATCTCCTCATGAGGTTAGCGACTTCGACGTCTCGCCGCCTAACGTCGAAGTTAACTTCGAAATAGCGCCCAACGCGTGTAGACGCGACGGGCGCTATTTCGAAGTTGGTGCCGCTACTTCGAAGTAGCGTGCACGTGTAGACGCAGCTTTACAGAGGTATAAATTTTGAGTGATTCCATCAGTGTTCATGGTGTTACCCTACTGTAAGGGAGCAAAATTTACTTACTTATTTAGACTTTCTATAAGGCATTTGACATGGTACCACATAATATTTGGATTAAAAACCTACAAAAGAATCCACAAAATTAACAAGGCACATTAAACGAATTAAAAAAACAACAACAAAAAACAGGCTAACCAACTATTCTGAAAGTATATCCACAGGGAATCATTGACCAGGTATATTTCTACTGGGGTCCCTCAGGGATTAGGCTTGGCTCTATGCTAAACAAAGATAGATAGCAACAAGAGAAGGAAAACAAGAAATCTTTGCTGATTATATTTCCAGATGACAAAAAAGACTGGGGCAGTCACTGACATAAAGCAATCTGGATTGCTTGTGCCCAGCTTGCCAAGCAATCAATACGCATTTTATTGCTGCAAAATATGAAGTTCCACACCTAGGAACAAAAAATGTAGTCTATATTTGCAGGATGGGGGCAGTGGTACTGAGAGCTGCCTACAAGAACAGGGGCAAAGTGGAAGAGGGGCCTGGCTCCCCATCCCCAGAAGGGCCATAGCCAAGGGAAGAAGGAACGGGGCTTAGGGCAGGCAGTGCTGTGCCCCCACAATGCTCCCTCAGGGCCACACGTGGAGCAATGTCACAGTGCTCTGCAGCCTTTCAAAGGGGCCTGGCGCTCCAGCTGCTGCCCTCCTACTTTGGGAGTGGCTGGAGCTCTGGGCCTCTTTGAAATGTTGGGCCCTGGGACAACTGCCCCTTTTGCCCCACCCCACCCCACCCCTTGATGCATGGGGGACTTTCCTGTGAAGCAGTGAAGCCATGGTGGAGCTGAAGATGAGCTCTGAGCGCAATGCTGCGGCCAAAAAGCCAGTGTAAACTGCAGGAAAAGTTTCAGAGCCTTAGCTATTGCACAATTTGATGCTGCCATACTTCCTCCAACTTTTTTGATTCTTACAAATTCCAGATACAGCCACATTCATGATCCAGTGATGTAAGTCTATAAAACAGTTGCTCTAATGGCTTGAGGTATGTTGCACAGAAATCAGAGATAAAGATCTGTCTCAAGAATTACATGCACTTCACACTTTAGACGTACTAGACCCTGTCACTTCATTATAATGCAATTGCAATGCACTGTTTAAATCAGGTACAGCCAGTAGTTCTTGGATGCTATAATAGCACACTTTCCAGGCATTATCACCAATGCATGTGAATAGGGTGGTTGAGAATGTGGGGTTGGGAGAATCAACAGTCAAATGTGCAATCTGCATGTTGTTTAGGGCTTTATTATTTCTTGCATATTAATGGTGTACTTAGCATTGTGCTGATCAGACATCTCTGCCTGTGATTCAGTAGATTACTGATATTGATGGTGTGACAAAGTCCCGAGCAATTCCTCATGGGTCCTGTGCTACGGGGCAGTTAAAGTAATGCCTCAGAGGTTCGCTGTGCCCCCTTTTGCTCTGCATCGAAGGGTGCCCCAGGTGCAAGGCACAGCCTACTGAGCCATACTCATCATAGACACAGTCATAAATGGGGGAGACCCCACATGGACAACAGGGCTCCTCCTGCTCCTTCTGAGCTGTCCCAGGAGCATGGGGCAGTCTGGGGGGGAACCACATCCCCTCCCACTCGATCCAGCTTCCAGCCCAGGGACCCTGGACAGCTGCTGCTGGAGGGGCTGTCTCCCTCAGGCGAAAGGGCAACAGCTTCCCCCCAGGCTACCTCCTTAGAATCTTTTCCGGGTACCTTTTTCCCATACTTCCAGCAAGCCTTCTCTCTTGCAGGGCTTTCCTTTGCAGACCTTTCCTCCTTCCTGGTCTGCCCCCTTTCTCCCTCCCTCTCTTTACCTCAGGGGAAGCCTTTTCAAGGGCTCCACAGACCTTGATTGGCTGCCGGTGCTTCATTAGCCCCAAGTGTTGGATTGACCTGGTGCTACAGGCTGATCCTTGCTGGACCTCAGTCCCTGGGGAACATAAAAACACAGACCCAACTGCCCACATATGTGCCCTCCACTAGGCTACCATACCCTAGTGTGGGCTGTCACAATGGGTAAATTGGAGAATAGGAAGAAGTGATGACAAATGAGAAAAGAATAGTGCAAATGAAGAATAACAAAAATGGTACGGATGTGAGGGGTGAGAGGGAACCCACTCCACTTCTTAGGTGAGAGTTATGAGCTATTCCATTTTGTAGGTACTCCAGAAGAAAACAGATTGATCCAAGTTGTTTCTTGAGATGGTGCAGGTGGCAATACTTGCTCTCCTGTGCACAAAGAATGCACTCTAACTTCACTTGCTCCTGCTCCCTTATACTCACGCTTAAGTGAATGGCTGTAGCATAGAGCAGCTGCAGCAGAGACAAGAGGAAGAAAATGCCTGCTGGAGAGCAGGTTTTCACACCAAGTTTCTCAGGGACTCCCCAGTGGGGAGACTCTCTTCTGTCATGTTCATTTTGCTGGAGGTAACTTGTTTTGATTTCTTGTTCTTGCTAAGTTCTGTCATTCAGTTTCTGCTGAGACAGAATTGCCATTGTACAATAATCTTCTACATGATGAGTATGAAGTATGGCTCGTCTCCATTCACTAAAAGAGAAAAGGTCTTGGACTTTCCAAAGTCTCAGGAAATCTCATTTAAAGAGGTTTTTTTTTTAAAATAATTATTATTTAAAAAATATTAGACAATGATAGAAAAATAATTAATCTTTTGAAAATTCCTCCAGCAGCAATAATGATCCTGATTTTAAAAGTATTGACCCTCCCACAAGATCAGTTGAAGGTGCTTAGCATGTCTGGAAAAATATCGTGAATTGCTCAGAGACCAAGACCAGGCTGAGGAAAGAGATGAGTTTCTGGGAAGGAAAGGGAAGTGCCCCAATTACCAGTTCCATACATTTTTCAATCAACAGAATCTTATTCATGAACCCCACACCTGACAAGTCTCCCACCTGATTTAACATGATCTTCATCTCCTGGCAACTGCAAGAAAAATGTTGTGAACAAAACCAAGTTGAGTTTCATCAACGTGACCAAAGCATTTGACTCAGTCAATCAAAGCACACTGTGGACCATCCTCTCAAAGATCAGCAGCCCCAAAAAATTCATTAGCATCTTGAGGCTGCTTTTCGACAACATGACTGCCACATTATTGAGCAACAGTAGATCCCAAAACGACCCCTTTGAAGTCAAAACTGGAGTCAAACAAGGCCCATCACTGTTCTGTATCTTCATTGCTATGATGCTTCTCCTCATCTGATGGCAAGCTTCCAAATAGTGCAAAAATTGAAAAGCTTCCCGTTCGTTCTGTAGACAATCCCAGGAGACTGAAGGCTAAAAGCAAGACCTCTGCAACCTCAGGCATGGAGCTCCAGTAAACAGATGACAACGTGGTTACTGCTGTTTCTCCCACAGATCTTCAGACCATCTTAAGTGTGTTTGTGGAAGCATACAAGAATCTCAGCCTCTCACTGAACATCAGACGACCAAGGTGCTCCATCAGCCCTCACCAATGGGACAATCTCAAATACCTTCTATTGAAAACAGTGGAGAACTGCTGGAAAATTTGGAGCACATCTCATACCTTGGAAGTCATCTTTCCACTAAAGTTGCCATTGATGCAGAAAACCAGCCTTGTCTGAGCTGTGCAACCTCTGCTTTCCCCCCACCTGAGACAAAGGTTCTTTGACAACCAGGACATCTATCTCAAGACAAAGGTCTTTATATATATCATTCAGTGGTTATTCCAGTGCTACTGTACTCATGTGAAACCTGGACAACATACAGGCACTTGAACAATATCGTCAAAGCTGCCTCAAGAGAATTCTTAATATCTCTTGGGAAGACAGGTGCACGAACACTAGCGTCCTGGAAGACTCGAACATGACCAGCATTATTATGCATCAACAGCATCACTGGACTGGCCACTTGATTTGGATGTCTGATCAGCACCTCCCAAAACAGATTCTGTTTTCTGAATTGGAGGAAGGACAGAGTATTGGAGGCCACAGGAAGCAATATAAGGACACGTTAAAGGCACACATGAAAAAGTGCAGCATCGATGTTGACACTTGGGAGAACCTTGCTCAGGACCGTCCCTAAGGGAGAATGGTAATCCAGGAGGGAGGAGGACACAATTTGAGAAGTCCTGCCACAGTGCAGATGAGGAAAGGTGGAGAAGAAGAAAAGAGCATCAAAAAATGCCCCACGCCCCTGCAGCAGCTATTTGCCCCTTCTGTGATCAGGTCTGCAGCTCCAGAATCAGGCTAATCAGCCATCAATAGACTTACAAATAGGAGGATGACATAAAGATGTCCTACTCATTATCACATGACCACCAAGAGAAGGGAGGGAACAATACAGCAGTGCTGTACAGGGTCCAGGGTCGTGCCACCACTCAGGCAGCATTTGCTTCTGATCAAGTGCTTGTTTCCTGATGCCAGAAGTGATATTTTACAGTGTCCAAGGGATAGGGGAAGCACGCTCAGAAGCAGGAGTGCCAGGACCTGGGTGAGCAGGGCCTGTGGACCATGCTGGGGTTCACTCTGCTGGAGCAACATGCTGGCAGGTTGGTGGTATTGTGCCATGAGGTGCAGCATGTGACCCATAAGCAAGACAATGCTTTGCAGCAGCTCTTTCTTCATGTTGTACACGCTGTTGAGTCTGTCAGGGCAACCAAAGCACAGGAAGCTACATGCCCACTGCATCCCTTTGACGTGCTATGCGGGGAGGCACTGCAGAATGGCTTGTGAGACACAGCCATAGACAGAAACTCCTGGAAGCATGCATTACACCTTGCCTGATCCAGGTCTTAAAGTCTGAGGCAGGCTCCATTCAGCGTGGACATGCTATTTTGGAATAGTTCTGCCTTATATTGATCCTTCCTCTCTATTTTGATTTAGTTATTTTGGGAGTTATTAACTCAATTTTAGTCATTTTGGAATACTTTCCTAGTGTAGACATGTCCTACCTAAAGAGCAGTTCTTGACCGCTATCTGCAGGGAAATAGAGGAGGGATCTATGAGATGTCATCACAAACTCAGGTGGAAATTTTGGGGCTCAGGTCAGCAGCTGGAGCCAATTTTGAGAATACGCATCAACCCCCAAATTGCAAAGGATTCTGAATGAAAATATAAACATATGGGAGTCTACTGCAGCCGGGAGGACCTAGAGGAAAAGGAAAAAACTCAAAGCGCAAGAGATCCTTGATGTTTGTAGAGACTAGATGCAAAAACATAAAACAATGAAAATTTATTCAAGAGTTCAGTATTCGTACTTTATGAATAGATGAAAAGAGCAACTAAAAACAAAATAAAAATACAACTGCCTTTTCCAGTTCTCATTAGTATTCTCATCTTGAACAGATGGGAACTTTAGTGGCTATTTCTGTGTCAGGGTTTGATTTTTTTTCCCAGACAATGTTATTTGTCATTATTTCAATTATTTAATAGTCTTAATTTTTTATGGGCTAAGCAGTTGAGAATTTTAATAAACCAAAAGCAGCAATTTTCTTCTCGGAGAGCTGTGTACCTTTCAGCATGAAACTGAAAGTCCAGTTGAGACTTACTTATTTTCAGGTTTTCTTTATCATCCAGAAACTCTAGACATGTTAAGGTTCAAAAAAGCTTCCAAATCAATGTGCCCCTAGAGCTCACCTTGTTTTCTTTACAAACCTGAAATCCAGCTTAGGTTTGATATTAATACTTATTATTTATATCAGGACAGCACCTGGGAGCCATAGTCATGGTGGATCTGGTGGACTTGTTTTACAAACTTCAGGCATTTGTGGCTAGAGAAAGTTATGGAACTCACCTGAGGTGCCCTTCCTGAGTCTTTGGGATGAGGATGCCTGGGAAATGTCCTTGCATGGGGGGACTGGCTCCTGGGTCAGGTACAGCTCCTGGCTAGCAGGCATGGTCACCTGGCTTGCCTCCGCCGCATCCCCATTGGAGTCTGCCACCCTTCCCTCCTGCAGATCGACACTGGGTATGACCTGGCCAATCTCAACAATGATGGTGGGGGAAGTGACTGGCAATCCTCCCAGAATGACATCGAGGTGGTCTTAATAGCGGCAGGTATGTGGTGCCACACCAGAGTGTCCGCTCTCCTCCCTGGCTTTGTGGTAGGTCTGCTGCAGCTTCTTAATCTTGAGCTGGCACTGCTCAAGAGTCCTGGCATGCCCCTTGTTGGCCAGGCTGGCACCAATCCCACCATAGAGAGCTGCCTTGCACTTCTTGGTGCAGTGATCCTGGAGGTTGGTCTTTTCCTTCCAGACCTTGATGAGGGCCAGGATCTCTGCACCAGTCTAGGCCAGGGCCATCCTGCATCCCTGGACACTGGCTGCCATGGGACCTGCAGGAGTGCTGACAGCAACTGGGGGATTGGAGGGTGCCCTAGGGTCACGCATGCTGACCTCTGGTTCCAATGTCTTACACAGGGCCATTACGGCTGGCTATGTGTGAGCGGCCCTGCTCCCCTTGTGGGCCTCCTGTAGCACCACAGGGGCAGGAGAGCAGTAGAGATGTCAGGTGTGACCAGTGTAATCAGGGCTGCAGCTGTGAGGGGTCACTGGAGACCACTTTATTTTGACTTAACAGTAATGACCCATGCACATTACCCTGTTTTGAAATAACTATTTTGAAATAAGCATTAGTCGTCACTGGCCGTGCCTACACTGCCCTCCCTTTCAGAAGGGGCATGTAGATGCGACTGATCAGAAATGCAAATAAGGTGTGGATTTAAACATTTTGCATCTCATTTGCATACTCACATGGGATCTCGATTCCAGAACAGCTGACTTCAAAACCCAAAAAAACCATGTAGATGGGTTTCTTTTGAAAGGACCCTTTCAAAACCACCCTTCTTCCTGAAGAAAAAAAAAGAAGGATGCTTTCAAAAGTGCAGTTTCCTTTTGAATGAACCCCATCTACATGGCTGTTTTGGCTTTCAAAATCAGCTCCTCCTGAATCGAGATCCCAACCCAGTATGCAAATGAGACACAAATATTTAAATCCATGCCTCATTTGCATTTCCAGTTGGTTGCATTTGCATGCCCCTACCAAAAGGGAGGGGCAGGGTAGCCACAGCCATTGAAAGCAGGAGCATCAGTTTTGAAATTAGCAGCCCTTTATTTCAAAATAATGGGCATGGTAATTTGCATGCTCCATTTGTTAATAATATGGGGCTTTTTTTCTAAATTAAGCCCTAAAGTAGACCAAGCCTTAGAGATTGTATATTTTGCACTCTGAACAGGGGCAGACACGAAAAAGCACCATAGAAATAGTTTCTCCTTCCCTCTGGATCCCTCTGTATTTTAGTGACCAGTTGCACCCAATCAGCAATTTTTCAATGGGTAGGTTTTGGTTACTAGCCCACTGGAGCAGTCACTGCTTGAGTAAGGGCTTGAGACCTCAGTGCTGGAAACCCATGCCATACTCCTTCTAAGATGATACTATGCTGCAGACCATTGGTGGGTTGAATTTCTGTAAATGGATCTAAAATCAAGCATGTCTCTGGCAAGAATTAAATTCTCTCTGGCACTTACTCATTTACCTTTATTAAAAACACTTATTTTTCTAATTCAGCTTTGTCATCTTATCTACTAAATACTTCAGAAAAAAAGAAGGAAGACGCCATTGTAATTAGGGGAACATTTCACTAGTGTAAAGTCTGAGAATAAATTATACTAACAAGAGTGACAGTTTTACACCAAAGGCAGTATCAGAGGTGTGTTCACTCAAAAGCTATTCACATTACAAATGACAGACCCTAACTTTGAATACAATATATGAAGAGAAATAATTACCTGCTCAACGGCTTCACGGCTGAGCTGTGGCACATTGTTTATTGTATTGTACCTGTCTATCATGTGAGGATGCATTATGGCCAGCCGCACGAGGAACAAAAGAGGGTAAATTTCCACTCTCACTCTTTTACTGCCTTATGTTTTAAGGCTGTAAGCTGTTTATACAGTGCCTAGCACATGGAGGTTCTGATCTTCAATCGATTCAGTAATTCAAATAATAATACACCCAGTTAGTAATATCTTACTTTAATTGTAATAGAAAAAATAATAAGTGCCTGTCTTGGTAAATATCCCATAGCTTTGCCTCAAGCTAAAATACATGGTAAGCGGGCTAGAACTAATGTCATTTTTGTGATCACTAGTGCTTTAGTTAAATGACTAAAGTTACATTAAAATAAATAGCTGAATCTCTTTGTATGAAATGCACAAAAATAGTCTTAATTAAACCAGATTACAAAACTTAAAATAAAGAAGCACTCTTTAATACTTCAGCCACTTAATGGAATATATAAATCACTTTGAGATACTACAGAAGTAACTGGCAATAAATGGAATTGTTTTCATGTCCTGTATAAATTAATTGCCAAAAATTATGTGAATATAAAGTTAGAGCTGAGAAATGAAATGCAGGAGACTGGAAACTCAGTAATGATTTCCCCAGAAAATATATCTTTCTGTGCACATGTAATATTTTGGATTATTACAGACAATGTTAAATTTTTGGTCTTAATAGACACCATATGTATATTGTATATGTGCTCTGTAGTGACTATATAGTTGCTGTGGGAACCGTTGCTTTGAATTTCCTAACAGCCAACCAAATGGCTCAGTTAAAATAGTGTTTGGCTCTGGTGTCTTTATCTTTTTTTTATAAACTTATAGGAAAACATGTTTATTTCCAAGACTGTCCAACTGCAGATTCAAATCAGCACAATAGTGAATTGTGAGAATTTGAATATTCTCTCATCTCTAGTTGGTCAGCCACTGAAATAAATGCAACTGGAACTCAATTCATTCTTATGACACATTGACCTAAATGACATGATTTCACTATGCCGGGCTTTCTTTCTGGAGTGACATACCTCGGTGTGTGAAGGTGACTGGAAAACCTCAGACTGCACATGTGCAGTAAGAGCCTGATTCTGCCAGTCTGATTTCTTGCTGAAGCCAATGGTAGAAGATACGGCTTAAGAGATTCCACTACTCAACCATGCCAAGCAGTAGCATGGTTGAAGTTCGCCTCTTCCAGAGCCTCTTGTCTGCAGGGAAACTATGGCCTGTAAGTGAGGAATGAGTAGCTCTGAGGAGGGAAGACAGCAAGCTTTTCATGCAACTGCTTAGTATGCACAGTCCCTGAACTTTAACACGGAGTTCATTTTCTTCTCTGTGACACACATCAATGTACAGGTTTACATCGGCAAGGCTTTCTTTGCAGTCACATGGCTAATGTGGGTAAGTGTAAGGTAATGCACATTGGGAAAAATAATCCCAATTATACATACAATATGATGGGGGCAAATTTAGCTACAACAGATCAGGAAAGGGATCTTGGAATTATAGTGGATAGTTCTCTGAAAACATCCACGCAGTGTGCAGCGGCAGTCAGTAAAGCAAACAGGATGTTAGGAATAATTAAAAAAGGGATAGAAAATAAGATGAAGAATATCTTACTTCCCCTATATAAAACTATGGTATGCCCACATCTTGAGTACTGAGTGCAGATGTGGTCTCCTCACCTCAAAAAAGATATACTGGCGTTAGAAAAGGTTCAGAAAAGGGCAACTAAAATGATTAAGTATCAGAGGGGTAGCCGTGTTAGTCTGGATCTGTAACAGCAACGAAGGGTCCTGTGGCACCTTATAGACTAACAGAAAAGTTTTGAGCATGAGCTTTCATGAGCACAGACTCACTTCATCAGATGCTCACGAGCTCATGCTCAAAACTTTTCTGTTAGTCTATAAGGTGCCACAGGACCCTTTGTTGCTGTAAAATGATTAAGGGTTTGGAACAGGTCCCATATGAGGAGAGGCTAGAGAGACTGGGACTTTTCAGTCTAGAAAAGAGGAGACTGAGGGGTGATATGATGGAGGTATATAAAATCATGAATGGTGTGGAGAAAGTGAATATAGAAAAGTTATTTCCTTGTTCTCATAATATAAGAACTAGAGGACACCAAATGAAATTAATGGGTAGCAGGCTCAAAACTAATAAAATAAAGTTCTTCTTCACACAGCACACAGTCAACCTGTGGAACTCCTTACCAGAGGATGCTGTGAAGGCCAGGACTCTAACAGAGTTTAAAAAAGAGCTCGATAAATATTTGGAGGTTAGATCCGTAGATGGCTATTAGCAAGGGGTAAGATATGGTGACTAGCCTTTTGTCGAAGGCGGGAGATGAATGGCAGGAGACAAATCGCCTGATCATTGTCTTTGGTTCACCTCCTGTGGGGCACCTGGCATTGGCTACTGTCAGCAGACAGGATACTGGGCTAGATGGACCTTTGGTCTGACCCAATATGGCTGTTCTTATGTTCTTAAAAAAATATTTTTGAAAAGAAAAAAGTTTTAAATTCTGCCAATGCCAACTATTCTCCATAGGTTCTTGGCCATTGAGAAATGCATGACAATATTCCACCTTTTAGTAACTGCCAAAATTGGTGCTTCCGCCATACACATTCTACTTCAACTTTAAAAAAAAAAACAATCCGCATTGAGTGTTACTGGAGACCTCAGCTAAGCCTATTTCTTGTTAACATACCCTATGGAACTGCCCCACATATGAAATGATGGTCACTTTTATAGATTATTGGAATTAAGCTTTCTGTAGAATCATAGGACTGGGAGGGATCTTGAAAGTTTATCAAGTCTTAGTCCTTGCACTCATGGCAGAGCCAGTCATCATTTAGACTATCCCTGTGAGGTGTTTGTCTCACCAGCTCTTAAAAAGCCCCAGTGATCACTCCTCCACAGCCTTCATAGGCAATTTATTCCAGTGCTTAGCCACTTTAGAAGGTTAGGAAGATGTCCAGTCTAAACCTCTCTTGCTGCAATTTAAGCCTATTTCTTCTTATCTTATCCTCAGAGGTTAATAATTCACTCAAAAGAGAATTTCTATTCCTTCCTGTACAATATTTTAGCTACTTGAAGGATGTTATGTCCCTCCCAGCCTTCTCTTTTCCAGATTAAACAAACCCAGTTTTTTCACTGTTCCCTCATAGGTTATGTTTTCTAGAACTTTAATCATTTTTGTAGCTTTTCCCTGGACTTTTTCCAATTTATTCACATCTTTCCTGAAATGTAGCACCCAGAACTGGACACAGTACTCTAGTTGAAACCTAAATGGCACAGAATAGAGCAGAAGAATTACTTCTCATGTCTCACTTACAGCACTTCTGATAACACATCCCAGAATGATGTTTGCTTATTTTGCAACAATGTCATATTATTAACTCATATTTAGATTGTGGTCCACTATGATCCCTAAATCCCTTTCCACAGTACTCCTTCCTTGACAGTCATTTTCTATTTTATATGCATACAACTGATTGTTCCTTCCTAAACAGAGCAGTTTGCATTTGTCCTTATTGAATGTCATCCTACTTACCTCAGAGCAGTTCTCTAAATTGTGCAGATCATTTTGAATTATAGTCCTACCCTCAAAAACACTTGCAATCCCCCCAACTTAGTATCATTCACAGTCTTTATCAGATACTCTCTATGATATCATCTCAATCATGGGAGAAGATACGGAACAGAATCGGACCCAGAACTGATCATTGTAGAACCCCATGCCCTATGCCCTTCCAGCACGACAGTGAACCGGAACTACTCTCTGGGAAAAGTTATTCAACAAGTTATGTGTCCGTAGACTGAAGCTCCATCTAGGTTGTATTTTCCAAGAGGATCAATGAGAAGGTCATGTGAGACTGTATCAAGTGCCTTACTGAAGTCTAGATATGCCACATCTCTGGATTCTCTGCTATCCAGTAAGTTTATTGTCCTGTCAAAGAAAGCTATCAGTTTAGTTAGACATGATTTGTTCTTGACAAATCCATGCTGACTATAACTTATCACCTTATTTTCCATACATTTGCAAACTGATTTCTTAATTATTTGCTCCTTTATCATTTCTTGAACAGAAGTTGAACTGACTGGTCTGTAGTTTCTTGGGTTGTCTTTATTTCCCATTTCACAGATGGGCCCTATATTTGCCCTTTTCTGATGAGACTTGACAGAAATACAAAATTTCAAGCATATGTCATCAAGATCCTAACTGGTGTAGATCAGGTGCAATGTAGGTACTGTGACAGATCCCTTGTCTGTTCCTTAGAGGTCCTGTGCTTTTGGGCCACTCTTTGTGTGCCTCAGAGAGGCCTCTTTGTTGCTTTGGGGCTTCCCAAAGGCAAGGGTCTCCCTTTACTGAGCCCTTTTCATCACAAGCTGGTCTTGAGTGGAGGTGAAGTAGGGGACCCTCTCCACTGGTCTCAGGCTGCCCTGGTTTGGCCCGAGTTAGGTACCCTTCCATGGGAAGGGTGGGGGGAGTCCAGTCCCACCCAGGGACACAAGAAAGGAAGGGAGCTAGCAGGGCTTTCACCCCTGCCCCATGACAGCGACCTTTCCCTGGGCCTCTGCACCCACCACTTCCCTCTGATACCTTGTGGTTGGCTTCACTTGGCTCCACTCTGTCCTGTCCTGTCCTGTCCTGCCCTTCTCTCAACCCTCTAGCCTCCTTCTCTCTGGGCACCGCTTTCCCCTCCTGGTGCCTGGGGAAAGACTTTTGTAGGGAGCCTGGAGGCCTTAACTGATTGCATGTGCTTGATTGCAAGCAGTTGCTGGCTGACTCCTAACGAGCCCCAGCTGTCTATCAAGCCTGTAGGACTGCTCCAGCAGCCAAAATGTTCACCCTCCATCAGGTATTTGTCAGCTGTAGCTTCTGATCTGCCACAATACATTGGTGAAAGTTACCTGAGAATCCAACTGGAGGTTTCTTTCTATGCTCAGTGGATGAAATGTTAGGCTACGTCTACATGAGAGGCTTTTCCTGGCAAAACTGGGCTTTGTTGGGAAAATAACATCGGCTATCTATATCCAAAATGTGCTTTGTTGACAGTTTGTCAACAAAACCTGACACATCCGCTGGCAGCATTACACCTCTCCCCATTCAGGTATAACGCATCTCTCGGCAGCGTTCTGTCGACAAAACAGTCATGTAGATGCTCCAGGACCCCTTTGTCCACAGACAGGGCTTTTGGTTCACCAGACAGTCCTGTTTGCAGAGCTTCCAGTCAGCCATTCTGTTGAGAGAGGGCCAGGCAGTCTGACTGCTTTCTGTCGCCAGAATGGATTGCTCTTTTGATATGTTTTTATGTGTAGATGTTATCTGTCGACAGAAGTCTTGCCAGAAAACCCCTTTTGAGAGCCACTTCTGTTGACAGAGGCTTCTCACGTAGATGTGGCCTTACAGAAGTATTGGTATGTTTCATTCTCTTTTCAGTTTTCTACAACTAACTCTCCTTTAACAATTCAAACTGAAATTTCACTCAAAACAGTGGGATTCTCATTTTAATTTCCTAGCGAGTGCAAAACTGCTTTCCATTGCAGCCCCTGAAGCCTTTAAAAAAATTAAGCCTTTCTATTCCAATATTTGCTCGCAGTTATCATTGCCATTTCTGCAACCCCATTAGCTAAAGGTATAATAATAATAAGGAATTGTTGTGTCTCTGCTGAACTTTTATTTCTACAGCTTTGAACCTTTGCTGCTGTAAGTTGGGTCTCCAGCTCCAACACATTCTTTTGGTACTAACTGTTGAGCTTTCCAAGAACATGGCTCTTGGTTATTCCAGATAAGCTATCTTGATATGTCTGGAAAGAGTCAATAACCACCAGATATTTTCACTTTTTTTTTGTTAGCATAAGCTACTATTAACCTGCAAAGAGATCCTTTTTATGGCTCTTTTCTTCTAGCCCAAAATGCCTCCATCACACAACCATATTAACCTATTAAAAAAAAACATCCATAGCTACCTCTCTGTTACCATATTAACTTGTTTGAGGAATTACATGAGCTCTGGTGATTGTCAGGAATTCAAACCGTGAACTTGGTATAATAATCCAAGCCTGGTAAAGCATTACGTTTCTCACTGCTCAGCAAGCACCACACGTACAGCAAAACATTTCCGTATGTTTCAGGAACGTGTCTTGGGTAACTCTTGGGATACACTGGAGGAAAATTTATAGACTTCTGTGATCTTAGGCTGTTTTTCCCATTAGCCTTTACTTCTCTGTTGGTGATTTTCTAGTCACTGTTTTTTTCCACAAACAACACATAGGCTGACTTGAAGGTGTGTCAGTGACAGAATTTCCTTGGAATTTGCTTGCTCTGTGGTAACACTAATCTTGCAACTCAAGTAGCAGTGATATCAGAGAAGGACTTTATTTCTATACTCAGCACTGCAACCTCTCTCCTACAAGTCCGTCTGCCTTCACCCCATCACTGAAAAGGTTAAAATGCTAGAACAACATTTGCTACTGATATTCTAGTGCCATGCCATATAAGCTGCTTCCTGCTGAGTACTCAGGAAAGAGATTAACTCGAGCATCAAGGGGAGAACAGATGGCCAGATGTGAGCCACCCTATGGCAAACCCCTAGGCCTCCTTCTCTTCCCCACCTACTCAGATAGGAAATCTCCACTCACTTTTCCCATCTCTCCACGGACATATTGCTGGACGTATTCTCTCATACACCTTCCCTTGATTTGTTATTCCAGACATCTGAGATGGTCACATACTGATGTATCAAAAAGGGTTTCCGGTTCAAGGATTTTTGATTGAGTTCTAGATTTGCTTGAGCCAACCTGCTATTTAACACAGCACCGAGACTCTTAGCTTCTCTGTCGAAATAACAAAAGAACCTTTCCCAAGCTTACTGGTGTCTCTCAGCTCAGTGCAAAATGGAGGTGAAAGTAAGGTGGTTCACTCTGGTGCACTGCTCTAGTAAGAGCTGGCCAAGGTGCTCCACTTCAGGAGGAGATGGGGCGTGTTTCCAGCCAATCATCCGGGACTCTCCTGTAGGCTGCCACACTAAGCAGCAAGCTGGCTGGGGGCACACCTCACACCTGTCTGGGCCAGCCCCAGCTCCAAATGCTACCCTTCAGAGAAAAAGGATCGGAAGCTGTCACCCATGATAAGTGATTGTCCGGCTAACTAACATCATGCCAGATTAATGAAAATTGGATCAAGTCCACTTTTAGGTCTATGTGAAAGTTATTCTGCTTAAAAAAATAAATAAATAAAAAAGACTGATATTTGAATGCTGTTTGCTATGACACTGATGCAGGGAAGAATCCACATTCAGGAAATCATTTAAAACACATAATTAAACACTTTCCTGAATTACGGCCCAGCTCATCATTATAGAAGTGCTTTCATGGAGGCATATGTTATTGAAAAATAAAAGGCGCAAGAATATAGTTTGTTCCCAACCTGCTGGAATTTTGCCAACAAGTATGCTGTTAAGTATTTCATAATTCTTTATTCTTTAAAAGGGAAATTGCATAGGCCATTAGACTGTGAACCTTCTACTCCCCTTGGAACTGGGACTAACTGCTGTGAGGGGACTGCTTGTCAATGACCAAGAAGGCTTCTCCAACCAAACATCTATTATTAAAATAAAACACTCCCTGCTGCATTTCATGTCTGGCGCATGGTGTGCCCCGCCAAATGTAAAATATGGTATTTTGTGTAATTCCTGCAATCTACTTTATTTCAAAACTAACTATGCATTTGTGCGCTGAGGGGAAAAAAAAAGCAAAATGCACAAAGTGATTACAATGTAAACGCACTTTTTATACAATGTTTAAACTGAGACCCGAAAGAATTTTCTTTATCAGGATAATTGAACGATCTGCTTGCTGCATAGTCCCTTGGGAGCAAGCTTTTAAAGTAATCTAATAGTGTAAAATAACATACCTTTCTCAAATCAGTTTGGCATTGTGCCATGCTCAATCTGCCAGTAAGCTGTTTAGTATGCAGTACACGAGTTCTCCAAATGTGATCAGATGAAGGTTTTCCTTTTGATTTAGATTCACCTTTGTATTCACCATTAAGTGCAAATAAAGGAATTGAGCCAAATTCTGCTCTTAGTTTCGCCTGTGCAACTCCACTCAGGTTGGAACAGAAGAGCAAAAATTGGCCCAATACGTTCAAGCCTGCTTTGATAAAATGCAATGCAAGCCTAAGCAACATAGTAGCCTCTTGTTTTAATTGTGTGATATATATTAAGTGCCAGCAGTATGTATGGTACTGCAGAGATGCAAAAGAGCGTAAACCTTGCCTAAAGGAGTTATACTCTGGGCTTCTGTCTACATTAAAACTTGCATTGGTTGAATGGAAGAGGTGTAGTTACACTGGAACAAATCTGTGAGCACATTCTTATTTCCATTTGAGAGTGACTTATTGCAGTGTAACTTAAATCTGTTCCTATTCAGTTTAAGCTAACCTCAAATAAGGTTGGTTTAACCAAAGTTTCCATGCAGCCTTTTTAGAGCAATTTAAATATATTAATTTATAAATCACATCTTAAGTGAAACTATGCAACACTAAATGTAAACAAGCCTTGAGAGAATGAGGATTAGATTCTGCTGTCGGTGAAATCTGTAATGTAGTCACTCCACTTTGATAGAATTGTTGCAGACTGACATTAGTATAAAAGAGGGATAAATTTGGCTAAGTACAATCCGAATTTCAAATATGTGGAAAATTAAAGATATAAGTGTCTTTCCCCACTTGATAAAAATTGAGGGATTCTCATTTTTGTACTTGAGGCAAAACTACGTCTGTGATCCTCAGAACATATTTCACATAATCCAGAGTAAGATACAACTACAAAAAGCACATCATCGGAAGTAGTAGTTACTGTGCGTTACTACCCAGGACTCTCTCAAATTTCTGAGAGGGAAAAGGATTAGGATCACATCCAACTACTTGTGTACTGGATTCCTTGCTGAGTTGGCTTCCTGTGTATTAGATATTTTGCAAACAGTTATTACTTAGGGTCATCTTTTCTCCTATTATTTCTTAACTAAAATAGTTAATTCCCAAACACTATGAAACCTGTCCTTCCTACTTCCAGTTGCTAAATCCCTATTTTAATAAAACATTATAAAAACTGAACATTGAAAATGATTGAGAACATTCAGCTTTTGAATCAATTTAAACATACCAGGCCAAATGAACGTCTCCAGTAGCTCTCTTGGAGTCACTGGAATTACACAAATGATAGTAAATTATAAAAAGAGCAGTGTGTTTTTGTGTGCTGGCAACTTGGCAGCTTCAGCCAGGGGATTGGATGAGGTGGCGGGGGAGGGAGCTAAGTAGTGGCTTTTTTTTTTTTTTTTTTTTTTTACAAAAAACCAAAACGAAACAAAATAAAAACCCCACTGAGAAAGAGCATTAAAAATACAAAATCCTTCCCTAAATTGCTGGCAGACAACAAAGGAGCAGCAGAAAAGGTGTTAATTTTTCCCATTATTGTTCATAGGATACTAATAGACAATTCTTGTTTGATGTACTAGAGAAAAAATGTAGGTTTTAAGGAATGATTTGGAGGAGGAAGGAGAGGGTGGGTAAACCTTCAGGTTCAGGGAGGGCTTCCTAGTCATGAAGAGACAATTGCATGGGGTGGGGGGGAAGAAGGAAACAGAGTAGGGAGAGGAGAGGTGGAGCTGGCACAGCAGAATCTGAATGGAAAACTGTGGCATGATGTGCGTAGGGCACAGCTGTCCAGAGCCTTGAATGTGAAGATCAGGAGTTTGAAATGGATACAGACAGGGATGTGGAGCTAGGGAAAGTTGAATAAGTCTTATATGGTATGTGGGAGGAAAGGAGAAATGAGTTTGCTGGCAACATTTAATACAGAAGACACCCAAGTCAGATGTGAATTTGATCCATCATTTATTCTAGTAATTCTACTCAGCTTCCTGTCTAGTTCTTGCCACTAAGAAAACCTTGCATACATTTGCAGTGCTAAGAGCAAATCTTTGTTACTCCTATTTAACTTGCAAAATTTCAACATTTTTGACTACTAACTCTTGTTACAACACCAGCTTCAACAAACTGCTGATCTGGGACTGATGGTTATAGTTGAAATGTTAGCTATTGACAGCTCACAATAAGTCATCATTGGCCTTCATATATCTAACATGTTTTTGGCTGTTTTAGTGATCCTCAGGGATCTATCTTGAATCCCATTTAATTTTACTTTTCTTGCGCTTAGTGTGTGGTGTCATTCAGGCTCAAGGTCTCAGTGCCAATAAAGTATGATGATGATACATAGTTTTTCTTCTCTGCCTCGATTTCACAAAAGCTCTCTCCGTGCTACATGGTTGTTTGTCTGACACCGGAACTTTGACGTCTTTACATTTCCTGAAGTTAAATGTCAGGCCATTTGAATTATTGCCTATTGGTTCCCTGCAGTAGCCAACCAATTTCTCATCTTTGACAATAAGTCCTAAGGTAGAGAGCTCAAAATCGTTGGGGTTAATTTAAATTGTCTTGCTGAAAGATTCACCAGTGTGCTCTTCTGTCTTTACTTAGACTGAGATTTATTAAATGAAGCAGAAATAACTGGAGGGCTGAGGACAGAGGCATAGCTATCTATAATGGTCAGACATATGGTCACACAGGCTTCAATCTCCCCTTATCTTGCTGATTCAGTTTCCCACTCCTCAGGTACTTGGATGCCCATGTACATTAGTGATCAAAGACAGACCATCAGGTCAAAGCAAAAGAGTCTGCCCCTTCCAGAATCAAAACCCAATTACAATTCCAAACATGTTTTTTTCACCCCTCTCTTCACTGGATCACAGTCCTTCCAGCCACTTACAACCTCTGGGATGTAACAGCACTTCTGAACCACACCTTCTTTTCCTATTCCTTCCTTTGTTGCTGTGGGCTTCCATACCACTTCCTGGTAGGACAATAGTAGAGCTTGGGCCCTCCACCCATGCTAAGGTCTAACCCTCAAACACCAAACCTACTTCACTCTTTCCAGTGCAGCTTCTTTCAGTCCCTTTTTCTAGGCCATCAACCCAGTTGCTTCCCTGTAATCCTCTGCTAAATGGCTGCTGTTACCCAAGTCTCTTCCTTTGGCCACTGAGGTGAGCAACCACACCAGATCTTGTCACAATTCGTACCTCTCTTCTATCGAAAGACCGATTTACATGGCTCTCTGTCATGCAATGTATGTGTGGAGTGGGGGTGGGGGGAACTGGCTAAGTTCAAAGCTCGAAATTGAATCCTCAGAGTCCCTGCTCACCCTCTTATAAAATCTCTGAGGACTCAGTGTAGGGTGTTGAATTTGGAAACGGCAGAAAAGATTTTCTTTTGCTGCTGCTTGTTCATCCTTTTCCAATAATACCAAGAGAAAGTGACAAGGAAATGGTAAGAGTAGGATCATCTAGGAACAGCAGTGTAGCAGGAACCAAAGAGACAGACATTAGTAGCAGCACAACTCAGGGGTAGCCCAGGGCTGAGCAGAATCATTTGGATCCATTATGCCCTCAACTATTAAATGGTTTGCATTTGTCATATAACACTTTGATGGAATGGAATAAATAATTATGCAATTAGAAAGAAATATTAATTCTATATACTGTGGTATATACTAACTGCTTTAACTCTGCCACTCCTCTTTTATTCATGAGTTGATCTAATTTCAGACTGAGAACTTTAATATTCCCCTTTACAAACACTCAGCACCAATTTCAGTTTATCCCATGTGCAATGGCCAACTGTCCCACCTGCATCTGAAAACACAGCTATGTACTTTGAAATCTTTGCTAGCTTCTTGATAATTTTGGAATAAAACACTAAATATACTTCTTATTCTTCAAAGTCTTTCATGCTTATAATATTCACTTCCCCAAAGTCCTCCTATTCTTCCACACGTATTACATGAATGCTGCACCTCTTTCTGCTTCCCACTGACATCCTCCCCATAAAGAGCTGATGAAAGAGCTACCCAAAATAAGCCATTTGTAGTCCATAGCAAGAAGAAATTTTAATGATCAAACTCCAGAAACTATGCCACGTATTCTTAAGCACCACTTACGAACACCGTATCCACATATATATATACACAAACACAGAGCATTCTCTTTTTTCCACAGCAAGCACAGTTCCTGCTACAAATATTTTCCTTACTATTTAGAAAAGCTCTCTTATGCCTAATTATCTGGAGAATGTCCGGTAGGTAAGCAACAAGAATGATTAAAGGTCTAAAGAACATGAGCTATGAAGGAGAACTGAAAGAATTGGGCTTGTTTAGTTTAGAAAACAGAAGAGAGAGGGGACATGACAGTGGTTTTCAAGTACCTAAAAGAGTGTCACAAAGAGGAGGGAGAAAAGTTGTTCTCTTTGGCCTCTGATGATGGGACAAGAAGCAATGGGCTTAAACTGCAGCAAGGGAGGCTTAGGTTGGATATTAGGAAAAACTTCATGTCAATGTGTCTAAACACTGGAATAAATTGCCTATGGAGGTAGTGGAATCTATCAGTGGAGATATTTAAGAGCAGGTTAGATAGATATCTATCAGGGATAGCTTAGATGGTCCTTGGTCCTGCTGTGAGGACAGGGGACTGGACTCAATGACCTCTTGAGGTCCCTTCCAGTTCTACTGTCCTATGATTCTATCTTAGGCTATGTCTATGCTACATGATAAAATCAATTTTATGGCAGTTAGCTCAATTTTATAATGTCACTGTCTTCACTGTAAATACCAGTACGTTGATTTTAGGGAGTGCTAAGGTCAATATTTTAATATCATGGAAAGTGACTTGGTGTAGTGTCAAGTTTGAATTTAAAAGCTCAAATTAAGGCTAGTGAAGAAATGCTATGTCTTTAAATTGACTTTATTAGCCTCCAGAGGTGTCCTGTATGTATCCCACTATGCCCCATGGTTGTCAGCTCTGGCCGTTTGCATCTCCTCTGCTCTCCAGGTGCACAGAAAGTAGGTAACAGGAAGTCCATGAATTTGACTTTCATCACCAGCAAGCCTAGGAAATTTAAAGAGCCTGGAAACCTGAATTTCTTTTAGCCATCGCATCAATAGCCATCACATCACATCGCATCCCATTGCTTTGGCAGCCATCATCATTAGCCATCGTGTCGCACCATTGGCCGTCTCTTGCCATCATGAGTACTCAGGTTTATAATCTGAGTTCTGAGGGTCACAAGAGAGCTCCAGCATGGACCCATAATGAGATCATGCAAGCAAAATGTGGACACTTATGAAAAGATTTCATGTGGGATGATTGCCAGAGGTTGATCCTGGGATGCACAACAAATGCCAGGTGAAGGTGAAAGAACTCTGGCAGGCTTATCATAAAAGCATGGCATCCCAACGATTGACCTGGGTCATCTCCAAAGATGTGCCAGTATTATGAACAGCTGGATGTGATTCTTGGGAGGGACCCGACCATGTTGCCCATTTTTAATTTGGACTCTTCAGAAAGTCCTTTTTTAGAGTCTGGAGTGAGTTCTGGGGGCAGGAGGAAGAAAGCAATGGAGAGGAGGATGGGGGCAACCAACAGGAGCCCGCAGAAGCTGTTCCTGACAACCCAGAGCTCTTCACTCTTGACCTCAAGCCGGTCCCCTCTATGGTGATCCCTGAAACACCAGGACCCAGATGTCCCAGTGAGTATTTTTTTCTAGAATGCTATAAGCAGGTTGTGGCTGGGTCTAGGTATAGGATTTCTGTGACTCTATGCCCCTCAGAATAACATGTTTATATTTCTGGGGATGGAGCACTTATCCTTTTTGGAGATCTCCAGTAAGGCCTCATCCAGGTACTCTTGTATATTTGCCACAAAGTTTTTGGGCAGGCCTGACTTATTATGGCTTCCATGATAGCACATCTTGCCATGCCAGGCAACCAGAGTGTGATCTTCTATCATCGAAACCTGCACCACCACAGCCCCCACTGTAAGTCTACCCACCTGAATTGATTTGCCACTGACCGGTAATTGTCAGGCATCGCAAACTTCCATAGATCAATTGCCACTCGCTTGTGAACCGTGAAAGCTGGTCTCATTCTTGTATTGCCACAGTTCAGACTGGGAGGGGTTAGGAAATCACAAAGTTCCATAAAAGTGGACTTATGCATGTAAAAGTTCTGCACCCACTGCTGGTTGTCCCAGGACTCCAAAACTATGTGGTTCCACCAGTGTGTGCTGGTTTCATTAGTCCAAAACTGTACCCCATTGTCAGCAATGCATCCAGGGCAGCCACTACTTCTAAGTTCCTGGTGTGCAGTTCAGCGATTTCCTCTCCAACACCTTCATCATCATCTCAGCTCACTGCCTTTGTTGTCAAAAGATAAACTGTGCGACGTTCTGGGAAGGGGCCATAACGGCCTGTGAAATGAGTTGAAGCATTCGAGAATCCATGCTTGCATTAGCACTGCACTGTGGATTAGTGGGTGCTCTGAATTCTAGGAGTGCGCTTTGCACTCTGGGATACTGACTTCAAACACCCACAAGCAACAGCGGCAATTCTTTTCCCCCCCACAATCCAGTGGTACAAAACTCCTAGAATGCAGCAGTCCTAAGGCACTGTGGGATAGGTACCCACAATGCACTGCTCATGCAGTCGAAATTGGAGGTGTGGTAAAGAAACGGTAAGTCAACTTTCTGGAACATTGGTGGGCAATTAACTCTGAGTTTATAAGACAGAGGTTAAAAAGTTGAATTTATTACAAATCAATTTTTATTCCATAGTGTAGACACATCCTCAGTAACTTCTAATTTCAGGTCAGGATCCATCTTTCCCTTTTCCTGTGATTTCTAATATTGTCTGTAACAAAACTATACCATCTTATTATTCCTGTGCTTTCCTCTTTCTCTTCAACTTGGCCTTTCTAGCTCTCATACCTGCAATCTACCTATCAAGGTTAGGTATTTCTCTATGTCATGTTATTTGTTATGTCACGCACATACAGTATCTTCTAATTTACACATGATTTTTCTTATTACCTATAAATGTTGTGGTCAGCTGGGAAGAAGGTTTTGATATTTCTCAGTGAAAGAAGTTCTTCACAAGTAAATAACAATGCTAATGTACTTCTCATAGATGTACAATTATTTTACATAAATATTTTTGAAAGCATGTAGAAATAGGAAATGTATGTAAAGTATTTTAGGATAAATATATTCGTATTATGCTTATGTTCTCTGGGCAGAGTAATTTCCTTGCTTCTAATAGAGTAATACCAGTGATTTCTTTTTCGCCACTATGTACTCCCCCACCCCCAACTATGACCCACTGTCAAAGTTATAGTCACAAACTTCAAGCCAAGAAAAAATGGCTGTGGCTCCCACCATAGTTTACCATGGCCTCATTTTAATGAATGCCCAAAGCACTCTGTGTACCAGGAAGTGAGTGCACTACATGTATAATAGTTACATTACTTCCATCTGTCTTTTTTTCTTAATCTTGCATGCAAGTGAAGAACTGTACCACTGTCTGACCTGAACCCCCTCCCTTCTCCTTTTAGCTATTTGTTACTCTGTTGTATGTTCTAATTTAAAATCTGTAACATCTCTGATTTTTCCCAGTTCAACAAAACAGTGTCACTGCAAATCTCTTTTTCTCTCTTATCCCCAACCAGCACTCAGAGTACATAAAAATGTGTAATGCCTGCAGCCATACTACCTTAAACTGTGATCTTGCCAGAATTTATGAGAGCAACTGGATTTGTACTTGAGAATGGCACAAGTTATGTTGCTAAATCAGTAGGTGGCACTCTCCATTCAGAGGGACAAATTCTGTTCTGATACATGCTCCTCACGGCCCAACTGAACTCCACAGGTGAAATCCAACCCTGCTATAAGTGACTACAATTTGGCTCAATCATATGGCACGTACAAAAGGTCAGAACACGGCCTATTGGCAATGCTAAATCAATAGCCCACCTTTGTGCAGAGAATCACTCTCAGAGGAAGTGCTCTTTTGCATGAGATGTAAAACTAACATCCTTGAATGTTTGTGCCAAAGATCCCACAAGACCTTTTGCAAGAAAAGGGCAGTTAATCCAGGAGCCCTGTCTGAATTCTCCTTTCAGCAGTTCTTCCTCTAAAAATTCCTTCTGTAATTCCATTGGCTATTTTTGAGATCGTTGAATACTACTCTGTTAATTTGTTGCTGGCTTTTTCCCCCAGAAATGTCTAAATGACTTCTAGACACTGCATATAGTGCGTACCATCTGTTAGGTTAAAGTTTGTAAAGCACCTTGGGATCTATTTGGATGAAAGCTGTC
Organism: Carettochelys insculpta; assembly: GCF_033958435.1. Lineage (NCBI taxonomy): Eukaryota > Metazoa > Chordata > Testudines > Carettochelyidae > Carettochelys > Carettochelys insculpta. Next base: position 18,336,642 of record NC_134146.1, read on the forward strand.
AGGAAATGTAAAATTATTATCGTTCTTCAACAGTCATTGAATGGGTCAATATATATTTAGGCGGACCTTCTAAAATTAAATTTGTCAAACAAGAATATTCAATACTATACATTTAAACAGGGTTTTCACTTACTCCGACTGCTATTGGAAGACTAGGATCAATGTTCAAGTCCTGGCATGCATTGACAATGCAACAATGGACCAAATCCAGTGATGAATCCTGGTCATGGGCCACCTGAGGCACCTCATGCATATGCAAAGCAGAAGACTACAATGCAGATAGAATGTATCCCATCTGGCATAAGGATGTATTTAATAAAGTCTTCTGGAGGCATTAAGCCCTTTCTTACATCAAACCGGGTGTTAAAATAATGAGTATTTTCAGAAATGGGGTTTACAAATTCTACTTGCAATATCTTACATTTCAGACAGGTCCAATCTAATCGACCACATCTACAGTCTATTTTTGCATCCCAGGTATTGTCCCTAATCCTTTGTTTCTACCCAGAACTGCTTGGCAGAACTTAGAGGGTGGGGAAGGGCAAAGGTAACTTTAAATCCACAAGTCCCTCAGCTAATTCTTGGATCACTCCTCACTGGATCAGTCCAATCAGAGCAACCTTCACTGATGACCGATGGCTGCAAGGGGTTGTTAGAGCAGCCAGGGATCTGCAAAGCAACTGTTAGCCACATTTATGTCTTTTTCTCTTGATTACGTTAGATACAAGTGGGAACCACATAGGAGCTGTTAGTGGAACTCTCCACCTTCAACAGATCTCTCCACTCCCAAGGCCGGTTAAGCGACCATCAGGGCAACTCTGTCACAAAGATGCTCTTATTCCGGAGAGAATCCAAGCCTAACATTTGCTGTTCTGACTCTATGCAGATGCAATATGTCTAAAATGTTTTGAAAAACATTATAAGGTCCATGGACATTGCGCAGCAAACCCATCAGGAAAGAAAACGTACGAGTCATTTATTTTTAAATAGCAAACAGCATTAACTCATTTTATGAGGAAAAAGTTGTCTTAAAATATTTTATAACAGATAGCAGTTTCGAAACACAAAAAGCAGATTCCCTAAACATATGTGATATCGATGGACGGGGGAGGGTAAAGCTTTCACCTGGGGACTCAGTAGCTCCCTTGCACAGGTCCCGCCCCCTGCCCTGACCAGGCCCCACCCTCCATTCCCTTCCCACTGTCTACCTCCTCTCTTCCCTCTCCTTCCCTGTGCCTCCCTTGACCCTGCTCACTGCATGCTTGCCTCCTTCCAGCCAAATCCCTGAATCCAAGCAAATTATTTTTTAAAAAGCCCTTCCCCTTTTCTGCAATTTTGTTCTCAACAAAATGGAGCATGTTTTGTACCATGTACAAAACAAGCAGAAGGTACCTAATAAAAAGCACTAAATTTGGAGCTATGAAATGTCAGTCACAGGTTTTTATACACTTGATAACTGACATGCAGGGAGCTTGCAAACATCGCAAGGCACTCTCACTGATCCTGGGGAACCCATAATTGCAGACACCAGGTGAATCTAATCGAGAAATCTCTGTCCTTTCTTCATACAATAAAACAAGTTGTCAGGCCTCACCTGCAGCTGGCATTTGCCTCCTGACATGAAGAAAATGACTGGAATCAGACTTCATAAAGATACCACCTCGTTTTCACTTCTTCATATAAATAAGCTTGAGCCCTTCTGATGCACATTGTGTCAGCAGAAGTAAGCACCTCAGACAACAATTAAGAATTGCCAAGGGACACGGGTCCTATCAGTAAAATACAGGTGGCCTGCTGCTTTAGCAACAATAGCACCCATTTAGCTCACAGAACCAAGAAGGCAAAATATCCCACTGAGGCAGCATGATGGTGACAGCTTTCTGTACCAGACTGGCAGACCCAATATCCCCAGGGGGAAGGAACCAAATCGCCAGCCCTGTTTGCACCAGGCAAATGTCATTTCTCAGCTGAAAAGAGCTGAGACTGAAAAGCATGGAGCCCTAGCCTGCCAGTACCTTCTCTTCTCCCTGCCACCACGTCCCTCCTCCTTCTTTTCCCTCCACATCCCTCTCCCCAGTCTCCTCTCCACCAGCTCAAGCTTGCTGCCCTCCCCAAACAAGCATTCCCCCTGACCCGCCCTTCACAGAATTTTGAGGAAGTAAAAAACAGCCTAATTTCTCCGGCCCAGGCCACTGCTTACCTGTGAGGATGCTCTGACAGGCCCTGGCCCAAGTCGCGGGGGAGAGCCATTCCTCCTGGCTGTGTTTTGCTCAGCCCAGGCCCATTTAGCTGGCCCTGATGCCAAAAATGATCTAGCCCATACCGCATCCCCCACACAGCATATGGCTGGCTGGCCTACCTGTGTCTTTGTCTAGCTCTTTGAAAAGTGATGACGGGTGACGCCAGGTGGGGCCCTGCTCTCACTACTTCTGTCTCTTCCGGCAATTGCTCCAGCATCACACAATGGGAGGAGGAGGCGTCCCATAAAGCCCCACACTGAAATTCTCCCCTCATCCAAGGCGGTAACTGCTGCATGAACGAAGCAGAAAGGCGTTGGAATTGTGAAAAACGCTTAGCAAAATTGCACTTCTGAGCACTTCCCATCTGCTGACCTCAAAGCACCTACCCAAAGCCCATGAATTTACACAAACTCCCATGAGGAAGGCAAGCATTATTGTTATTGCTATTATTATTATTATTCCTCTTTCAGATGAAGAAATTGAGGCACGAAATAATTAAGTTCCTTAATCTGCCTTTTTTTTTTTTAAAGTCAGTGGAAAAGCTCTTCTTGAGATGAACTTTAAATGAGGCGTCCAATGTTAGACTGGAAGTCTGTGACAGGAAGGTCATTAAGAAAACCCCGGATCTTCCTGTTACTAGCAGTGGGGAGCACAGGCCACTGGCTGCATTGAGGAAGGGAGATCAAACTAAAACCCCAGCCTCCCCCATTACAGGGACTCAACAGTGAGGCTGCACCTGACCCTGATGCAATGTGGAAGGGCTTAGTGCTGGGGGGGATCCAGGCGTGGTGCAGTCCGGGTGGCTAAGTGGAAGATCTGGATGCACAGAGGCTTGTTGAGGGGTTCTGGGTGTCGGGGCAATGGGACTTTGGTTGAGCTCAGTGCAGGGACTCGGGGGAAGTGGGGCTTCATGGGGAGTCCAGGTGCTGGGGAAGTGGGGCTTGAGGGGGTGGGTAGACTGGTGCAGCTCAGGGGTGGTTGTTTGGATGTGGCTGGCTTGTTGGATGAGTCCAGGTGTAGCCGAGCAGAGCTTGTCTGGATGAGGGTTAGATGGGCCTATTTAACTGGGGAGCCGTAACTGCTGCTGAGTGGACACTGCATGCCGGACTCCTGCTTCCCCACAAGTCCCCTATCATCTTTTCTTTTCCATCCCCTCTCTCCTCATTCCTCTCACTTCCCATCCTTCCCCACTGCCTCTTCCCTCCACTTCCTCACACGTCCCCCATTTTTCCCATGCCCACCCACCTACTCAGCTCTACTGCAGACAGAAAACAGGAAGGCTCCTCTCCCAGCCCACAGAGGAGGAGACCAACAGGCACTAGGGCCCAGCCAGCATGGTGGCACGAGGATCCTGGGGCAGTCTGCAAGCTGGGCAACTCTGTGTTTGAAATGTGAGCTTGTATGTTCCGTGCAGGCTCCTGAGCAGGCAGCTGGGATGACTGCCTGCTACCAACCTTCTCCGCAGCCCCAGAACCTGCCTGAATCATAACAAATCACTAGAGGCATGGAACCAGCAAGGTTTCTGCAGCACTTGTGTGAGAAGGCAAAGCCCTTCTTTGCCTTAAGGACCATGTTTAGCCTGCAACATATAGGGGGCAAGTGTAGACATAGCCATACACTGGCTGGCTGGAAACCAGATCATAGCACCTTACCAGCCAACTACACACCCATAGTAACATGTCACGTAATCCTGAACCCACATAAATCAACGGAGTTATGACATTAACTTTAGCAGAAGTGTGATGAAACCCGTGGAGCCCAGGCTAATGTACTCAGCATCCTTTTGCCAAGGGCTTTGCTATGAACAGCTCCTGCTCTTTTGGTAGCATGGGAGAGTAAGAGGTCCTGCTTTCCATCTTCTTGTAAATGGAGCAGGATTTTGCTTAGTGTTTGAGAACACAAATTTGTTGAGTACAGATTGCTGATCTTACCACACAGTTCCCCCCAGAAAAGGATGTGTGTTTTATCTGTCATTTTGTTTTCTGAACTATAGCTAAGTCAGGGCATGCTCGCTGATATCCCTGTCTCTCCAGGTACTTCTAAAATGCTTCTTACTATTGTACCAGAGCTGCTGCTGCTATTGGCCCAAGCTTCCATCAGAACTGGGACACTGCTACAATATGTTTGGGATTACAGATGACCCAACTTCCATCCTAGAAAATATTTACAAACAGAAATATGTAATATATTCATAAATACAGTAGCATGCAGTGCAAAATGCAACAACCATGCAGAACACACCACAATGTTTGCTGTGTCTCCCAGAAATTCTTTTTCTTACATGTAGGAAGTTGGTAATCTCAACCTGCATGACATGAAGGAAGGAATATGTTGTCCTGTGCAGAAAGATTTTTTTTTGCAGGATTGCCAAGTCCCCCAGACATTTACAATGACAGCATTATATAGATTTGTTATGTATGTGAAATATGTTATTTATACTGTCCCATGTTCATAATGCTTTCAAATGCTTCTGGTTGGATGCACAATTATGCAATAATGGTTACTGATACAACAAACAGATATGCTGATCTTGACAAGAGGCAGAAAGAAAACATGCATAGCAGAAAGATACGCAAATGAAATAGGGATTTTGTTCCTGTATAAAAGAGATCTAAGTTAAGGCGCTTTGTCCTTCAATTTATTAGTTTTCAGCATCATTATTATTTTAATATTTGTTTAGATTTAAATTCAAATGAGCACATATGGGATAAATGAAATGTGAAATGCAGTAAACCAAAGAATCTTGTTGAGGCCAGACAAGCACATTCACATTATATTTTTGTTTTTTCCAGATTTCTGACTGAAATGTGAATGGTTTTTCTGAACTTCTTTCAAGATAAAAACATGAGTGGCTCTTAAATTTTTAAACTGAAGAGGTTTATTATTAACGTAACTGGATTTGCTCCTTCAAATCTGCCTTCATAATCAGATCAGTCATTTGTTTACTTCATTCCTTTCTCAAACCTGCAAGGGGGTTTCCAAGCTGTCCCTTTTTCAGCAGATGGAATACTCGTATGATTCCATCCCCATAGCAACCACAGCTGCACCAGGCAACCAGTGCTCTGTTGATTTCCACACAACACGTGAGGTCACTGGAGCTTGCAAAATCTTTTTCATACCGACCAGTGTCCTCTTTGATTTAATGCATTTTAACATTTGGATTTGTCCCATATCCTAGCAAATATTGCTAACACTGAGAAATGGAATATAACATTCATCTTAAAAATACGGATGTGTATTTAATCCTGTGACGTATATGGACGTGTGATTTTTAAAAGCGAAGAAATTTATAGCCAGGAATAATTAATAATCATTACAAAGCACAACTTATAAAAATATTTAAAGGAGTAAATTATGCAACATTTGATTTTTGTCCTATACAAAACTAATTAGAGGCATCATCTTAATTGTCTCAAATGAAATTTAATAAAAAAATTGATTACCTTTGTATAAATAGAAAGTACTTCTGTTCTGCTCAATTAAATTTATTTTTCATATTTTTCTGCACAAGGTAACTAGTCTTAAAAACCAGTTATAGACCAGAACACTAAATATTGTCTTCCCTGTCAAAGAAAACAGTGGTATGTGTTTTGGGGTGTTTTGTTTGTTTAGCTCAGTCGTACTTTCCTCTCATAGACATAAAATTGCACAGTCTGTAATGCCTTCCTATGGCTCTCTTTAATGTTCTAACACGTCAGTTACCACTTAAATCAAATAATTCCCAGACAGAGGTTGATTGTAAATGGTCTATATCAATGACATCATTTGATGATGCATGATGTCACCATAACACCCTCCCTTTGTTATAAATTTTTAGCAATTCTCTTCAACTAACACATTCTAACATTTTGTAAAATCTAAATTTACAGATGAATTTTAGAAATGCAGATTGGGAGCCATGACTCTTGGGTTCTATTTCACCCACCTCTGGGAATCCTGGGGGGGCAGGACCCTTGGGTTTTAGCCCCTTCCTCCCCCTGAGGAGGATGGGAGTCCATCCTAGTGGTTAGAGCATGGGGGCTGGGTGCCAGGAAGTTCTGACCCCACTGAAATAAATGACAAAGCCCCCATAACTTCAGTAGGGCCAGGATTTTACCCATTATTCTTCATGGGATGAGGACATACATAGTAATGAAGTTGTGGTAGTTTGTTTTCTGTCTACAACAACTCTTAGTTCTAGACACACTTCCTATATGTGGAGTCAGAAAAACTCAGTGCAAGCTGTCAGAGGAAGTACACACTTTTGTGCTCTTTCTAAAAGTTCTTCTTCAGTTGTTTTCACCATCAGATAATCATAATTCCATGTATAGTTGCTCTTTATGCGTGGGAAAAAAACAGTAAGAATTGTAACGCTATCATTTCCAATCAATGGAACACGATTTTTGAGAAATTGCCGTTGAGAATACTTGGTAAATGCTCCCAGAGGAAATTCACTTGTTTCACACCATCAAGAACATGAACACTGTAGAAATTATTTAACTTTCAGTGCAGTTTATACAATTTTGTGTCTATTTGTAAAAACAATACAAGCAGTACTCACATGAATCTTGATATGCTCATGAATGGGATGATGGTATTGCTTGAAGTACCAGAGGACTAAACTCAGTGACCCAGCATGCCCCTTCCAATCCTATGTCCCTATGTACAATACAGAGATAAACCAGCCTAGAATACTGTGGGATTTTCAAAAATAGGAAAATTTTCACCAGATATCTATTGGGTCTTAGCAGATATATCAGCTCTTTGACACGGAATTCATGGTAACTACAATAACATGATAACATGATCAGCAGATACTATTAGTAGAGTTTTTAGATAGACAGTATTTTCCTAGGCATCACATTAGATGTTTATGGCTCACTGTAACTCTCACTGGCATTTTTGTATTGATAATTGTAGATACGCCAAGGTTAGTTTTACACAAAATGACTGGAGTGCAACAGATGTGCACACATTTGGCCAAAATTCAAGTATGGTAGGGTAGACTGAAGCTTCCAGCCTACCCGTGTCTTGAAGATTGTACATGTGCGCACTATTTAAACACCTGCATCATTTAAACACTGCTCTCTTTCTTAAGTCTGGATTGGAATTTTTAAAGAGAAGCTGTAGCAGTACTTTGCTAATTCCAGTGAAAATCTAGAATGGTTTCAGTTGTTAATATTATGTCATTTAGAATCTCCAGGAGTCATTTTAATAGATACTTAAAATGGAAATTTTATTAATAATCCTTGGTCTCTCACATACACTCAAAGGTCAGCCAATTAGACCCTACACTGTTAGGATTATAACACACACAGAATTTCCATATTAAACACAAACTTCCATTAGGATTTCACATGGGTCCTTTAATTCAGGATTTAGGTTTGGGTTCAGAAGAGGCTTGGGAAAATCTGATACATAAATGAGTGAGGCTATTATTTGTATTATAGTCGTGTTTAATAACTCCAGCCAATATTGCGGTCCTACAGGATGAAGCACTCTCCAAACTCCAAGTATACCTACCCAGAGAACTTCCAGTGCAAATTTAGAAATAAACACACTATAAATAATTGTCAATCCACACCTATGCAATTCAACATATCAGAAATAAAGACTTTGTTCTTTTCAAGTTCCTGCCTTAAAAATTTCCCTGAATTAAATATTCCATATCCACCTGCTGTAGCAAACCCAAGAGCCCTCCATTCACCCTGTTCACCCCACATAAACAGCATTGAGAGATCGAGAATAGGGACTGGAGGTGTGGAGGGAGGAAGAAGCCAATCAAAAAAACTTAGGAACCCAACCAGAGGTATCTAAAGGCACGTTTGCTGACTGCAACTCTTCCCTTCACTTCCTTACAGAAGTGGGTTGTGCCCACTGAAGGGGACACAGAAGAACTGGCAATAGGTTAGCTAAGAGCTGGTTCAGCTGAACTGGAATAAACTGAATTGTATTGTACTTCAATAAAAATTTTACTGACTGAAGCCCTATGTCACCATAACAGACTCCTTATTTGATAAATTGTTACCAAATCTTCATTTGAAAATTGTAACATTTTTTAAAAAAATCAGGTGTAAGACTTAGATTTTACCAAATGCAGATTGGGCAAAGCCGTGACCCCACTGAAGTCAACAGCAACCCCCTTTAACATCAGTGGGGCTAGGATCCCCCTGAACAGCTGTGCCAGGGGTTTCCATAGCAGTAAAGTTTCAGTTATGGGCTATGTCTACACGTGCCCCAAACTTCGAAATGGCCATGCAAATGGCCATTCCCATGAGCTCATGGGAATAAGGGGACTTCGAAGTAGGCGGCATCCTTTCGAAAAGGAGCCCTGTCTGGACGCGCCGCGCGGCGGCAAGGAGCGTCAATTTCGAAGCGCGGCTGCCGCCCGCATGCTAATGAAGCGCTGAGTATGCATTTCAGCTCTTCATTAGTAAACTTCGAAATGGCCATTTGCATGGCCATTTCGAAGTTTGGGGCACGTGTAGACACAGCCAGAGAGTGCTGAGCAAACCCTCACCCTCACCAGAGCTCAGTGAGGAAATCTCACGGGGTTTGATTTTTAATTGCAGGAGGAAAGTAATTCAGGTCATAGAGCTAGAGGGATTTGTGAGTATTCTCACAAATACCTGAGACCTACCTAAATACTGGCAGCTTTATTCATGAATCACTGTGCATTACATTCAAACAGCTCTACCAAATGCAATGGCATGTGCTTTCCACATTTAAGGTTCCTATTTACTTACTGCTTGAATTATTATAAAGCAAGTCCCCCCAGACAGTCTTTTGATGTGATTAGAGAGGAGATATGGAGAGAGCAGAGTCTCAAAGAATGACCATAGCCCGTGCTATTTATCTAGCATTGTCACTTTAAGAGATTGTTTGGACATGCTGTCAAAACTGATCCAGGAAAATCTATCTCAAACCTGTTAGGACTTGGCTAAATGATATGATCAGCAGACCTGGGGGATGAGGGGAGCTTTCAAATAAATCAAGGTGTGCAACTTCAAAATAAATAAATGAACACATACCACCAAACTCAGGGCTTCTCCACACAGAGAAATTAATAACAGAACAGTTTTAAAATATCACCTGTAGTGACAGATACCCCCAGTGACTTGAAAAGCCCATATGAGAGCTGCATAGAAAAAAGATGTTTCAATGATATTTGAACTTTTAGTTGCTATTTGTGCCCTGAGGACTCTTCAGTTAGACTTGTGAGTGAGGTTTGAGAACACAGAAAAATGTACAGTAAAATTTATTTAAAACCCGAAAAATGTACAGTAGACAAAAAACACAGTTTACATGTGTGCAGTGTATTAGGACCTAGTTTAATCAAGCTGATACGGAATTCAATGTTGAGACACTAAAGGAAGCCAGAAACCTCAGTTGTTAAAGGAGGCGGTAACAATCAGGTCAGTACAGCTTGTTGGAATGCATTTAATTAGAAATCAGAAAGAAGACAGACACTCCCCTGAGATGTAACAGAGAGGGAGCCGTGCTAGTCTATATACTATCAAAACAAAAAGCAGTCAAGTAGCACTTTAAAGACTAGCAAAATAGTTTATTGGGTGAGCTTTCGTGGGACAGACCCACTTCTTCAGACCATAGCCAGACCAGAACAGACTCAATATTTAAGGCACAGAGAACCAAAAACAGTTAACATTAACACATGGTTTAAACCAGGACAGGAACTTTCTGAGTCACTATAGGGGCTCGTCTGCATACTTGGCTTAATCTAATTCTTGACCTCACCCCTCATCCCTCCACTCTCTGATTTGCTCACCTTGATTATCTTTTTCTGATTTCTCCTCCTTGCTTACTGTTTTACATTGTTGTGTTGAAGTGTGACGAGACTAATGAAATTTTGAGATGTCAAAAATGGCTATTTTTGACCAGTCAAAATCCAGAGAGATTTTTATTGATATCAGATGCCTGATGCTAGGGTGATGAGCTATTCCTGGGGCTCAGATGTGCCTTTAGGATGCTGGCCTGCTTCAGTACTTCTGGGGACCACAGGCGGGTAAAAAGGGAAGCTGCCAGCCTTTGACTTCCTATCCCCAAGAGGATTAGCATTCTCGGGAGGGCAAATACTACAGCTGAAGCCAGGCACCGCCCAAGATCCTCTGTGCTCTACCTTTCCTTACCAACACACAGGGGCAGGCCATGATTTGGCCCTTAGTCAATACAAAATCATCATAGGTGAAGAAAAAGGAAATGCCTCACCTAATGAATTACTATAGAGTCATAGAATCTGAGGTCTGGAAGAGACCTCAGGAGGTTATTGAGTCCAGCCCCCAGCCTAAAGTAGGATCAGCCCCAACTAAGTCATTCCAGCCAGGACTTTATCAAGCCTCTAGGGATGGAGATTCCACCACCTCACTAGGTAACACATTCCAGTGCTTCATCGCCCTCCTGGTGAAATAGTTTTTCTTCATATCCAACCTACACCTCCCACTCTGTAACTTTCGGCCATTGCTCCTTGTTCTGCCATCCCTCACTACCCAGAACAGGCTCTCTCCATCCTCTTTAGAGCCTCCTCCAGGAAGTTGAAGGCTGCTATCAAATTGCTGTGCAGGTTCATGTCTGCAAAAATCTTAGGGCCCGATTCAAAGTCCCTTGTAACAAACACAAGTCTTTCCACTGACACTGATTTTGGATTAGACCCACTGCAGAGCCAGTTGCCTTACCTTACCTATATAGACCAACTGAGAAACAAAATTGCAAACCAAATCTGTATCCAGATTGCTACATTTATAGTCATGCATTATGGTGGATATCATGCCAACAGTATACAGGGATCCTCCAGGTTAGGTGCTATAAAAGACCGTTAGAGACAACTATACTGAAAAGGGAAAATGCAGTGGTCTTTTTCCTCCCACAAAAAACCTCCACTTACAGGAGAAATAAAATGCTGCTTACAGTAGACCATGAAGATGTTCAAAATACAATCATGCAAATAGCAACTAGTAGAACTGGGAGAGCTGAGCTAAGGCTCCCCAGGGCTTTGTCATGAATGAATGCAGGGGAGAGGGTTAACCCTTAGAGGTCTCTCTCTCTGTAGAGGGCGATCAGGTAAGCCAATGGAGGAAATGAAACTCTTTTGAACTGAGAACAATCATAGTTTAAGGGATCTTTGTCTCTGTGACTGATACAGAGGAGACAGAAATGGTTGATCCTAAGGAGCTTGAATGAATCCAGTAAATCTCCTGGCCACAGCATAATCAGAGCATGGATAGGTAAGTAGAAAAGAAATGTTTAGTTAGACATGATCAGGTTACTTTTATTTTCGGACTTGGCATGGAGTTTTTCTGGTTAATGGTTGATTCTTTCCCTTGAAGTCTGTAACTTCTAAGATGAATCCCAGAGAAGTAATTCTGTGTGCTGCAACTGGAACATTTTTCAATTGTTTTATTACATCAAGCAACTAAGTAGGGTTAGTTATTTTCTTGGTATTTTTCCATCTCTTTTTTTGTGAATAAATTATTTTTGAAGGCAATGACTTGATTCCTGTGTCCTAGAGAAGGGTCTGTGTATATTCATGCCTTAGACTGAAAGGCCATATAACAGATTAGAGCTTAATATCTTCCTCTTTGTTTTCAAATTCTCTCCTAAGGGAGGGTTAAGAGTTTGAGATTAGCCAACAGGAAGACATCCCAAGTGTGTCTTCCTGGGTTCTAAAGAAGGGTTTTCTCACTTGAGTGGTGGCAGCCACCTCCCAGGGGCAGGGGGATCTGTGACCTTGGGGAGTTGTTGCTTTTTTTTTTTCTAACTGCAGAGCCTATAGAGGCAAGATATTTTTAAGGTTTTTGTGGGTCCCTGCTGTCTGTACTTGGAGTGCTAGAGTGGGGAGGCAGCATTGACAGGCTTGAATATGCCAGGGGCTCTGGTGATCTTCTCTCTCATTTGGGGAAAAGAATAGTTTTGGCTAAGATCAAGTGTTGTACTTTCCAAACCCCACCCACTAATGGCACCATAAACATCTATCAGCCTCCTTCGTTGATATAGACCTCAACGGAGATGCCTCACTCCCCTGGTGCTCCAGTTCCATGGTAGTGGGAGAGAAGAATGTAGCTTCAGGGGTTCCCACATGCAGATTTCTTTTGGGGTCCCAGGGTTAGCAGATTTTCTGAAACCCCCCAGGCTCAGGGGTGAGGCTAAAACGACAGGTCCAGTGTGCAGGAGGGGAATGCTAAGGAGTGGGAGTATGGTGCTTTAAAGGGCTGGGTGTGGAGGTCTGGCCAGGAAGAGAGTGCAGGAGCGGACTGAAGGAGGGAGTTCCGCAAAGCAGGGAAGGTGTAGCAGTGAGCTAGGGAACGGGTGTCTGGCCAAGGAGGAAGGTGCATAAGCACTGGTGGGTGCAGAGTCTGGCCCGGAAGGATGGCGAAAGAGCAGGCTGGGGGCAGGGTGTCTGGCCAGTGGGGAGGGTGAAGGGGCAAGCAAGTGTGCAGAGAGTCTGGCCAGGAGAGAGGGTGCCGAAGCAAAGGAGCATGCAGGAGCAGGCTGGGAGTGGGAGAGCTGGGCAAGAGGGGAGTCCAGGAGCAGACTGGAGCTGGGAGACTTGGGCAGGAGCAGGCTGCAGGACCTGGGTAGCAGGGGGATGAGGACACCAGGCAGGCCCGGAAGGGAGTGACAGGGCCACTTACTTGTCTCTGCATGCCCTGCCATTCCCCAGGTATCACCCTCTACTGCTTCTATTGGCTAAAATCTGTCCAGTGGAAGCAGCAAGGAAGGTCTCCTGCAAGCAGTTTCTGGCACTGCATTCCCTCAGCCAGGTGGACAGGGAGCGGCAGTGCACAGATCCATGCTTCTTCCCCCATGCATACCAGATCCAGCCCACAGGGCTTGGGCCTGCCCCCACCACCCACAGTGGCAAGCTAGTGCAAGAACCTCATGGGATGAAGGGGTGCCACTGGGCTGCAGCACCAGGGCAGGCTCCTTGCTGAGTGTGTATGGGGGGGAACCCCAAGCCTCCCAATACACCTGAAGGCAGCCACGGACCACTAGTGGTTCTCAGACCACAGTTTGAAAATCAGTGCTTTAAATCATCTTCTGTACTAAATGACTGGAGGATAGCTAATGCAATGCCAATTTTTTTAAAAAGCTCTAGAAGTGATCCTAGCAATTACAGGATGGTAAGTCTAACTTCAGTACTGGGGAAATTGGTTGAAACTATAATAAAGAACAGAATTGTCAGGCACATAGATTAACATCATTTGTTGGGGGAAAAGGCAACATGGTTTCTGTAAGTGGTATCCATATGTTACCAATCTACAGGAAATCTTTGAAGGGATCAACAGCATGTGGTTTTCTCAGATTTCTAGGAAGCCTTTAACAATGTCCCTCACCAAAGGCTCTTCAGTAAAGTAAGCTATCACAGGATGTTCCCTCCATGGAGTGATAACTGGTTAAAAGATAGGAAAGAAGTGTAGCAATAAATAAATGGTCAGAATAGAGAGAAGTTCCCAGGGTGTTTCCCAAGGGTCCACACTGGAACCAACCCTATTCATTATATTTATAAATGATCTGGAGAAAGGGGTAAAGAGTGAGGTGGCAAAATTTGCAAATGACACTGAACAGCTCAAGATAGTTAATCCAAAACAGATTGTGAAGAGCTTCAAAAGGATCTCACAAAACTAGGTGACTGGGTGACAAAATGGCAGATGAATTTGCATGTTGATAAATGCAAAGTAATGCATATTGGAAAACATAATCCCGACTATCTGTTTTGAATGATGGGGACTAAATTAGCTGTTACTACTCAAGAGAAAGTCATTGTGATAGTTTTCTGAAAACATCTACTCAATGTGCAGCTGTAGTTAAAAAAGTGAACACAATAGTTGAAATCATGAAAATAGAGATAGAGAATAAGACAGAGAATATCTTATTGCCGCTATATAAATCCATTGTACGCCCACATCTTGAATACTGCATACAGATGTGGTCTCCTCATCTCAAAAAGGGTATCTTGGTATTGCAAAAAAGAGTTCAGAAAAGAACAAAATGATTAGGGATATAAAACAGCTGCCATCTAAGGAGATATTAACAATACTGGGACTTTTAAGCTTAGAAAAGAGAAGACTAAGGGGCAATATTATAGAAGTCCATACAATCATGACTGGCATAGAAAAAGTTAATAAGGAAGTTATTTACTTGTTCCCACAACACAAGAAGTAGGTATCCCTCACTAAAGGAAATTAATAGATATCAGGTTTTGAACAAATGAAGGGAAGTGCTTTTTCTCACAACTCATAGTCAACACGTGGAACTCCTTGCTAGAGGATGTTGTGAAGGCCAGGACTTTAATGGGGTTCAAAAAAGAGTTAGATAAATTCCTGGAGTATAGGTCCATTGATGGCTATTAGTCAGGATGGGCAGAAATGGTGTCCTTAGCCTCTTTTTCAGAAGCTGGGAACTGGGCATGGGTCACTTGATGATTACATTTTCTGTTCATTCCCATTGTGGCACATAGCATTGGCCTCTGATGGAATACTAGGTTAGATAGACTAGAATACTAGGTTAGACGGACTTTTGGTCTGACCCACTATGGTCATTCTTTTGAATGAGATGCCTCACTCAGAGAACTTATCATTATATATATTTCAATCTTTTAAAGCGGCATCTCATTCGAAAAGTGTAAGATTTAAGCATGGCTTTTCAGTTAACTTAAGAAGCTCTGACAGCAAATTTTGATGCTTTTATTTTTAATACAGAAAACCTCTTATTGTGATAGTAATCCTACAAGACATTTTTTTAAAGAATATGTTGTGTTTGCTGTTGCAGAGACTGAAATGCTAGTAGACAGTACAGTGACATGTCTCCACCAGACAAATTGGCATTCATCATTCAAGCAGGAAAATAAATTAAGTGCAACATTTAGACTCTACTTTATGCAGTTAAGAGACAACAAAAAGATAACAAATCTCAACTATTGACTACAGAAATGGGATAAGTGAGGAAAATGAATTGCTTACATTTGTACAGTCTTATAGTACAGTACGTACCTCAAAGTACAAGAGTTTTAAATAGTTTTTGTGGGGATTAGCCTTTTGCTTTGAAAATTTTTGGGATCTGCTTTACAGAGAACACAATTTCAATGAGTGCCAGCCAATTTAAATAATTTAATTCAATAATATAATAAATTAGAGTGGCAATGTTATCAACACAAAACAATAACCAACTCTTCATTTGATTCACTTCAAGCTGTTAAATTGAGGGTGTATCTCACATTTTTATGGTGTCATCAACACTTCAAGCTCTGCAATGGCAGAAACCAGGAATGGAAGAGTGTTGTGTCCCTCTGAAATGGGAGGGGCAACTTATTTCACAATGCACTCCACTCCTGAGCTTTCATGCATTAGGTCATGAACTCGCAAACACTTACTACAGGGCATAGTGCTTATTAGCATAAGAAGTTCTGCTTGCTGTCATCATGAGATATTTTACACCACTCAAAAGCAGTTGCTTATCCAAAACCAGAAAAATATACACTTTGAGTAGTTCAAATGATTTCTTCCTCTGTGCGCTGCTGTGCTAATATTAAATTTCATTTTCCATTTTGCTGCTCATACACTCAGGCCGCATCTACACAACAAAGTTATTTTGTTATTTCAAAATAACTTTCGGAGCATCTACACTTCATACATACTCTTTCAAAATAAATTCAGAATAGCAGGTGCATTATTTTTACTTTCATAAACCTCACTGCAGGAGGAATAATGCCTATTTCAAAATAGCTATTCTGAAATAGGCACTGGTAAGACATGGGCAGTATCTACACTAGTCCCCTTTCAAAAGGGGAATGCAAATGAGGCAAATTGGAAATGTGAACGAAGCTTCAATTTACAAATCTCATGCTTCATTTGCATAATTACAAAATGACACAGAATCAATTTGGCTAGTCCAGAGTGATGGAGTCCAACAAATCACTAAGGCTAGGTTTACACAGCAGCATTATTCTGAAATAATCCATTCTGGAATAGCTATTCCAAATGAGGCAAACTGGAAATGCAAATGAAGCACCAATTTACAGATTTCATGCTTCATTTGCATAATTGCATTTTTGAAAGAGAGTCTTTCAAAAGAAAACAGCAGTATAGACGAGGTTCTTCCAAAATAGAACCTCATTTTCGAAAGCACCCTTCTTCCTGAAAAAAATTAGGAAGAAGGGTGCTTTTGAAAATGGGGTTTTATTTCATAAGAACCCCATCTACACTGCTGTTTTTCTTTTGAAAGACTCTCTTTCGAAAATGCAATTATGCAAATGAAGCATGAAATCTGTAAATTGGTGCTTCATTCGCATTTCCAGTTTGCCTCATTTGGAATAAGTATTCCAGAATGGATTATTCCAGAATAACGATGCTGTGTAAACCTAGCCTTAGTGATTTGTAGGACTCCGTCACTCTGGACTAGCCTAATTAATTCTGTGTCATTTTGTAAGTTTTGTTACCTCATTGTCCACTTTCTTTTCCAGATCATGGATAAATATATTGAACATTGGTCCTACTGCAGAACCAACTGTCAGCCCAACAGTTAACCTCTATCTCTCTGAAAATCCATTGTTTATTCTTAAGTCTCTGTGGTTATGGCTGTCTGCCCCAGATGCAACTCTGACCCATGATAGTAAGCAGCAGCCAACTCACTCCCAGATTCTGATTGGACTGACAATTTTAACATGTAGGAAAGACATGTAGTCCTGCAGCACCTTAAAGACTAACAATTTATTTATTAGGTAATGAGGTTTTGTGGGTAAGACCCACTTCTTCATATTCTGGATTTGTTTAGGCTGAAAAATAGAAGATTGGAAGGAAGCTTGATAACAGCTTTCAAGAACATTAGAGGTTGTTACAAGGATGAACAGGGAAAGGGAGCACATGACGCCAGGCAGCATGGCTCTCAGGGTCATTGAAACATGCAAGCCTCTCCACCACCACAAGGTGGAGATCCATGGACAGGATATTTCATACACAGGTAGCATGAATTCACAGCTGATGACTGTATTCAGAGAGTCAGAATTCCAGGGACCTCAGGAGGTCAACTAGTCCAGCCCCCTTCCTGAAGTAGGATCAACCCCAACTAAATTGTCCAAGCCATGACTATGTCAAGCCAGGACATAAAAACCCCTAGGGATGGAGATTCCACCACCTCTATTCTAAATCTTCTCAAAAACCCCTCAAACCTATGAAAATTCAAGTTAACACTCTTTGGGTAAGTGATTCTCCTGGCAAATTTCCTGACTCTTTTGGCAAGTGTTCTCCTTCCTTTGCCACCTGGAACCAGTCATTTTATGAGCAGGAAAGAAGGAGACATAGTACAAGCCAAAGATAAGTAACAGGATGCATTATCACTACTAGCAGTAATACATTCAATCGGAACTGGAAACATAACAGACTTGATAGGAAGGAGAAGGGTTTTACCACCAAGGTGTGACAGAAAAAAATGGATGACAGAGGCTGAAACTATGAAGCTCCAAGGAGAGACAGATATACATACAAACACACAGATAGTGGAAGGACAACCAAATATAGGGAGCCCCAGAGACACAGGACTTGGAAAAGAGAGAGACCATACTATGGTGTGTCTAGAAGGGAGAAAAAAAAAACTCTGGATGCCTGTGTGAAGTTTTTTCTTCATAATTTTAGTTTATCATCCTCTACGTAAATGCTTTACAAGAATATTATGGAAAGGTTGCTCTTACAAAGTTTATTTTGTTTCCAAAATTTTCTGCCAGTTCAATAATATTTTCTCTATACTTAAAATAATTCTGAAAATTGAAGAGATGATTTCATAAATGTGATAACTGCAACTACAGTATCCACCAAGGCTGGCACCTTCTTACATATTAAGAGAATAAAGGATTTCCAGCTTTTACATACACCTATTAATCTGGCATACGAAGGAGAGATTAGATAGTTCAGTTCACTACTTATGTCTGGGGCAACAATTTAATGAAAAGCCTAGCCCTTCTCTCAGGGATAGACCTACCACAGGATCTTCTTCTATAAACTCCATCTCACATATTAGCCTCTGACTGGTAAATTGTCACAAGCTTGATGACACTTTAATTTGCTGGACAAGAGGAGGAACTCGTATTTCTTCTTTTTCTAGAGCTGCTTGGTTGCTGCATATTAGGGAACTCTCTGCTCAGTTCTACACATGGCTGAACAATATTTTGGCAATAACAGATTCAATGACTTTTTTTTCTGTCAGTGTTGAATAATTCATTTTTTTCTTTCTTATTTGACCAGCTCTACTATGCACAAGTTGACGGCAGAGGCAATTACCCTGTAATATCCAGTCCAGTCTAACAAAAGGCACATTGATTGTGATTGTGTGTCCTGGAGAATCAACATAAACAACATCTTGTGAATAGCTACCTGCCCACTCTGACTTCCACTGTCACCTCCCTGAGGCACTCTGTGACTGAAGTGGAAATTAGAACTGCCACTACCCTCATGTGTGTATCTTCTCCATATGCACAGGTACATTTCCAGTCCTTTCCAGCAGGTACAGGCCTGGGCCCACCACACACTGTTTATTCTTCTGTCTCTTAAACAGCCTGACTAAATGCCTAGCTCATCACCCATTATAGTCAATGGAAAGAGTCCTGCTGACCTCAGTGGGAGAGGAGCTGTCCATTAATTTTGCTACACAGTTTTAAATGAACAACACTGATTTTTTTTCTTATTTGAGGTTGGTTATCTAAGTAATTTAAGTTATTGTGAATGAAAATAATTGCAAGGTAAATCATTTGAACATTTTTCTTAGCATATAAAGCTGACCTTTGTAGTGTCAAGTACTGTCATGAGAAGCTTCTCATAGAATCATAGAACACTAGGACCGGAAAGGGCCTCGAGAGGCCATCGAGTCCAGTCTCCTGCCCCCACTATCTACTCCATCCCTGATAGACATCTATCTAATCTGTTCTTAAATATCTCCAGCGAGGGAGATTCCACAACCTCCCATGGCAACTTATTCCAGTACTTGACCACCCTGACAGTTAGGAACTTTTTCCCAATGTCCAACCTAAACTTCCCTTGCTGCAGCTTAAGTCCATTGCCTCTTGTTCTCTCCTCAGAGGCCAAGAAGAACAAGTTTTCTCCCTCCTCCTTATGACACCCTTTAAGATATCTGAAAACTGCTATCATGTCCCCCCTCAATCTTCTCTTTTCCAAGCTAAACAAGCCCAATTCTTTCAGCCTTTCTTCATAAGTCATGTTCTCCAGACCTTTTATCATTCCAGTTGCTCTTCTCTGGACCTTCTCTAATTTCTCTACATCTTTCTTGAATTGGGGTGCCCAGAACTGGACACAATATTCCAGCTGAGGCCTAACCAGCACAGAGTAGGGCGGAAGAATGATTTCTCGTGTCTTGTTCACAACGTACCTGCTAATGCATCCCAGAATCATGTTTGCTTTTTTTGCAACAGCATCACACTGTTGATTCATATTTAACTTGTGATCTACTAGAACCCCTAGATCCCTTTCTGCTGTACTCCTTCCTAGACAGTCTTTTCCCATTTTGTATGTGTGAAACAGACTATTTCTTCCTAAGTGCAGCACCTTACATTTATCTTTATTAAACTTTTACTATCCCGTTTACTTCAGATCATTTCTCCAATTTATCTAGATCATTCTGAATTATGACCCTATCCTCCAATGTAGTTGCAACCCCTCCCAGCTTGGTATCATCTGCAAACTTAATAAGCATACTTTCTATGCCAATATCCAAATTATTAATGAAGATATTGAACAGAACTGGTCCCAAAACAGACCCCTGCGGAACCCCACTTGTTATGCTTTTCCAGCAGGATTGAGCACCATTAACAACTACTCTCTGGGTACGATTAGCCAGCCAGTTATGCACCCACCTTATTGCAGCCCCATTTAAGTTGGACTTGCCTAGTTTGTCGATAAGAATATTATGCGAGACCATATCAAATGCTTTACTAAAGTCTAGGTATACCACATCCACTGCTTCTCCCTTATCTACGAGTCTCGTTATCATGTCAAAAAAAGCTATCAGGTTGGTTTGACATGATTTGTTTTTTACAAAACCATGCTGGCTGTTCCCTATCACTTTACTACCTTCCAAGTGCTTGCAGATGACTTCCTTAACTACCTGCTCCATTACCTTTCCTGGCACAGAAGTTAAGATGACTGGCCTGTAATTTCCTGGGTTGTTCTTGTTCCCCTTTTTGTAGATGGGCACTATATTTGCCCTCTTCCAGCCTTCTGGAATCTCTCCTGTCTCCCATGACTTTCCAAAAATGAGAGCTAACAGCTCAGCTACCTCTTCTATCAGCTCCTTGAGGATTCTAGGATGCATTTCATCAGGCCCTGGTGACTTGCAGACATCTAATTTTTCCAAATGGTTTTTAACTTGTTCTTTTTTTATTTCAAAAACTAACTCTACCCCTTTTCCACCAGCATTCACTATGTCAGGCATTCCTTCAGACTTCTCTGTGAAGACCAAAACAAAGAAGTCATTAAGCATCTCTGCCATTTCCAAGTTCCCCGTTACTGTTTCTCCCTCCTCACTGAGCAATGGCCCTACCCTGTCCTTGGTCTTCCTCTTGTTTCTAATATATTTGTAAAAGGCCTTCTTGTTACCCTTTATGCCTGTAGCTAGTTGGAGCTCATTTTGTGCCTTAGCCTTTCTAATTTTACTCCTGCATTCCTGTGTTATTTGCCTATGTTCATTCTTTGTAATTTGTCCTAGTTTCCATTTTTTATAGGATTCCTTTTTTAGTTGGACATCATGAAGGATCTCCTTGTTAAGCCAAGGCGGTCTTTGCCCATATTTACTATCTTTCTGACATAGGGGAATAGCTTGTTTTTGGGCCCTTAATAATGTCTCTTTGAAAAACTGCCAACTCTCCTCAGTTGTTTTTCCCCTCAGTTTTTCCTCCCATGGGATCTTACCTACCAGCTCTCTGAGTTTACCAAAATCTGCCTTCCTGAAATCCATCATCTCTACTTTGCTGTTTTCCCTCCTACCAGTCCTTAGAATTGTGAATTCTATGATTTCATGATCACTTTCACCCAAGCAGCCTCCCACATTCAAATTCTCGACCAAGTTCTCCTTATTTGTTAAAATCAAATCCAGAACAGTTTCTCCCCTGGTGGCTTTTTCAACTTTTTGGAATAAAAAATTGTCTCCAATGCAGTCTAAGAACTTATTGGATAGTCTGTGCCCCGCTGTATTAGTGTCCCAGCATATATCTGGATAGTTAAAGTCCTCCATCACCACCAAATCCTGGGCTCTGGATGATTTTGTTAGTTGTTTAAAAAAAAGCATCATCCACCTCTTCCACCTGGTTAGGTGGCCTGTAGTAGACTCCTAACAGGACATCACCCTTGTTTTTTACCCCTCTTAAACTAACCCACAGACTCTCAACACGCCCATCTCCTATGTCCATCTCCACCTCAGTCCAAGTGTGTACATTTTTTATATGTAAGGCAACACCTCCCCCCTTTTTTCCCTGTCTATCTTTCCAAACCAGGCTATAGCCTTCAATACCAACATTCCAATCATGTGTATTATCCCACCAAGTTTCTGTGATGCCAATAATATCATAGTTGTATTTATTTATTAGCACTTCCAGTTCTTCCTGCTTATTACCCATACTTCTTGCATTGGTATATAGGCATCTTAGATATTGATTTGAACTTTCCCCCCAGTTTTTTCCTGGCCCTCTTTTTACTCTGACATTGTTGCCCATGCTCCCTCCTACTTCTGACCCATCTCCCAGGTTTCCATGTTCTCCACTTACCTGCGGGCTTTGCTCCCCTGTCCCCGGCAAACCTAGTTTAAAGCCCTCCTCACCAGGTTAGCAAGTCTGTGTCCGAATATGGTCTTTCCCCTCCTCGAAAGGTGAACGCCATCTCTGCCTAGCAGTCCTTCCTGAAATAGCATCCCGTGGTCGAAGAAACCGAAGCCTTCCCGTCGACACCATCCACGTAGCCAGGCATTCACCTCTAGGATGCACCTGTCTCTGCCCGGGCCCCTATCCGCAACAGGAAGGATTGAAGAGAATACCACCTGCGCCCCAAACCCCTTCACCCATGCCCCCAGAGCCCTGTAGTCACTCTTGACCTGCTCAGCATTACACCTCACAGTATCATTAGTGCCCACATGGATGAGAAGCATGGGATAGTAGTCTGAGGGCCGGACAATCCTCGACAATGCCTCTGTAACATCTCGGATACAGGCCCCAGGCAGGCAGCATACCTCCCGAGACGAAATGTCAGGGCGACAGATGGGTGCCTCCGTCCCCCTCAAAAGAGAGTCTCCGACCACCACTACTCTGCGTTTCCTTCTTGCAGTGGTGGCAGAAGACTTCTCAGCCTCGGGGGTACGAGGCTTCTCCTCTTCTGTACTGGGCGACTCATCTCCTGTAGCAAGTACAGCATAACGGTTTTCCAGTACCACAGCGGGAGGGTTCTGTGCAGGGGTGGAACACTGCCTGCTGCCAGAAGTAACCAGCTGCCAGTGCCCACCCTGGTCTACCTCTTTCTCCACCAGTGGTTTATCAGCCTTCCTATACACTGGGACAGTCACCTCAGCAGACCCCAGATGAATACTATCTAGGAACTGCTCATGGATTCGGATACTCCTCAACCTGGACACCTCCTCCTGTAACTCTCCCACCTGCTGCCTGAGAGATTCCACCAGCAGGCACCTATCACACTGAACGGTCCCCCCAGCCTGGATATCTGTAACTGGGACTTGCAAGGCACAGTCCTTACAAGGCCACACCAGGGTCTGGGTAGAGGCATCCATGGTAAGGCAGTCTGTCTCGCTACAGGCACAGGTGGAGGAGACAGCAGTAGTGGTGGCACAGGTGTTGTGGGTCTTCCTGACCATCGTAGGCCTCCCTTCTGCCAAACTCCCTCTGTCAAACTGCCTCTTAAAACTCCCCTGTCTGCAGCTCCCTGTCCACTTCGCTCCCCTGGTCGCTCCTGCCTCTGGCTTTTAAGCCTGCTGGCCTCTCTCAGGCCCTCCCCCTATGAGTCACACAGGGGAAGGCTGATCAAGGAAGCAAAAGGTCAGGCAGGCAGTCCCAACTGAAACTGAAACTCCCTCTACCTGGAATCAAAATGGCAGTTCAATTGCCAGCAGTTAAAGCACACGCTCACTCACCCAGAGATCTATATAACTAGAATACAGTACAGCCAACAGCTGTTGTTCAAAAGGCTTGGAGAAAAAAAAAACAGACACAACAATTCATCTGACCTAGATAATTTTGTTAAATGATATAAAATATACTCAGTAGCCAGCTTGCCAAATTTATTTTCCAAATATAACCCTAATTATTTACAAAAATATAATATATGAAACTTTTATGTTTAACATTGCAATTAATTGTTATCCTTGAATAATCTATATGTACTATTTGCCACATATTTGAACTCTAGATGTTAAAGACAGATGGACCAGCAGATGGATCCCGGAAAAGAGTGATTAAAATGTCAGTGATAAAATAACAAAATGAAACACAGTAGGTTGAAGAGGGCATTCAGCTCAAAGGCTTGTCTGCAGAAATGGGCTTTATTCAGATTCATTAATGTACACTTCAACCAAGCAGTTTTGACATTTTCTGTATAGCAAATCTTGAACTCAAGCAGCCTTTGCCCAACTCCTTTGCAGATTCTTTTGGTCAAATTTTCAAAAGTGGCCTCTAATATTATGTTTGCACCTATTAGCCTGTATAGAACTAAAAATATTTGCATGTGCAAACAGGTAAATGTGCACAGGCACCAGATTTGCATGCATAAATTCAGATTTTGAATTTACAAGTCAATGTGTGTACAAAATTAATTGTCTGGCTAAAAAATAGCACTCAAGATCAAGGGTAAATATGACATTGACAGCCTATTTATTGTGGCGTGATCCTCAGATGACTTAGGCCCCTGACGATGCAAATACTTTGAATGTACTCAAGTGTACTCATGAGATCACTCACATTGACTTTAATTGCATTAGTCTTGTGAGTAAATTTAAGCACGTGTATTTTTTCTTTAAATGTGCATCAGCATGGCATGATGGAACTAAGGAATATTCACACACAGAGAGGGAGTTAACTTGCACACTAATAGTACTGTCCTGATTTTATAAAGCTGTTAGTCTCTTCTATGAGGAAAATGACTTTCCATGTGGTTCTTTTCCTTTGTGAAATGATTAACTCAGTTTTAGCGATATACTTTGCAATATTTCTGATGTCAAGCACAAGTAATAAATCTTTGGCAATATGTGGAAATATCATTTTTCACAAAGCTACTAGTTGCCATGTGTATGACTTGTGAACAGACAACAAATAGTTTCTGTTAAGGGTTGGGAAATAGAAAACAATTTTTGTGGAAAATGTGGCAAATGTGAAATAAGTTTCCATTTGATAGAGTTTTTAAATGATTGATTCCTTACTCAATTTTTGTTTTGTTTTCCCCTTAAATTTGGACATTTGAGATCAGGAAATATTTCAAATTAAAATGTTTTGCTATTTGACACTACTCTGCTATTTACTATTTCGTGACTTTGTGTCATGAGTATTGCACCTTAAATAAAATACATAAATCTTGATTTTTATGTATTTGAAATTACTTGTGTCAACATTTTTGCCACCACTTCGTAAATAAAACCTCTGAGACCGGATTAACTTAAATCAGTAGTATTAGTCTGGCTCAGAATCAGGCAACTTTTTCAGTCTCTCAAATATTCTTGAGCCACTTTATCATGCTTTTCTTCACAACAATGGAGACTAGAAATTTACCTTTTAAAAATGAATTCTCAAATTCTCACGTATTCACATGACTGTGATAGCTGGAATTTCAGGAAAGCCACCAAATAATGTGTGACTCAGGATAGTATTGTGGGTTGGCAACACTATTTCCAGCTGCTTTTATGACTACATTAAAGCACAGATTTTTTAGTGTCCGTATGTGGAACAATTGACAATGTCTCAGCTGTATATGGGGATGCATGGACAGAAGAAATTACATTGAGAGAAGAGATGACTTCTATAATTAAATCTCCATTTTGCCATGAAGCTGAATGTTACTGACCCCCAAACTGGCTCTGTTCCACATCTCTACTCACCACATTGAGCTTCCTGCAGGAAGTACCCAATGATTGGATTAAAAATGGTTCAAGCAGACTGTCCAGATTTCTTTTTCAAAGCTGAACTGGATACAGAAGCCAGATCTACAGGGTTCTTCAGCAGGAAAGAATATCATTTCCACTGAACCTAGCCCTGGGTTATTAGCTTCCTCACATAAAAAGTTCTGGCACCTCATATCATACTAAATTAAATGAGAATGCAAACAACAGTAGGATTTTCAATCTGTAAATCACAGAGCCATACTAGAGGAACTAATAGGATTTGAACATGACTCATAAGTTGTATTTTGAAGTTCCCCATTATCATTTTGAAATGTCACATTTCTTTACAGCACGAAAGGAATTAGTCTTAAAGATCTGTAGCTTTAGGTAACAGCCCAATTTAGGACAACATCCACTGCAACTTTAATGTGATATAGAGAGACTTAAAAAACACAGGAATGTAATAAGCCAAGGGAATGATATTTTGTTGAAAAAAATTATAAAACTGTAAATCTATGATAAAATATAACCAAGTTTATTTATAATGTAGATTAACAGTAACATACCATATTCTTACAATGTAGATTTATGGTCATGAACAAAATGTTTACATTACGATGATTTATATATGGATTTTTTCAATAAAAGCTGTGACCATCATACATCTGTGTTGGTTCTCAAGGTCCTCAAAGGACTGGGAGTCACCTTGTCACCCCACACTTCCACCATGAGAGAGTCTAAGTTGAGGTAAGTGGGTGTTAGCTTCCTACCACCAGCAGCCTTTCCGCCTCTCAAGTGCTCTCATCTTGGTTGCACCAGCCCTATGTACCTCTTGCAGGTTAACAAGAGGTATAACCCATTCCCCAAGTCTCCTTGAATCATTATTCTGCAATATGCAGCTCCTGACACTGGCTACTCACAGAAAACTCAAATTTCTGTACCCCCAAAGGAGCAGCGTACCCTAGTTTACCAGTTTTGCCTTAAGCTACTGTTCCTGTGTAATACAAACTAAGGAAACAAAAAAAGTTTTATGCAAGAAAAACTGGAGATTCCAATAGAAACACAAGAGTGATGGAAACAAATGGTCACAAGAGCAAAACAAATCAGAGGGTGAACTAGATCCTACACTTATTAATAGATACCTTTCCTAAATAGTAAAGTAGTTCCCTCCCCCCAAAAGGTTTAGACTGTTGTAGAGCTGGCTGGCTTCACTGGAACAAGGACCCATATTTCCTATGAAAAACACCACCCTCAGTAAGATGTCTGCTCAGTGAATGGATACACAATGCCTCTCCCCACCTGCTGTTTTACTGACACATTCTTTTTGTCTTCCTTTATTGACAATACATTCTCATCTTGGCCATAATGTTCTTTTCATACCTCACAGAACTTTGCATGTTTGCTGTTGTCTGTGATGGCTTTCCATTGACTGTTCAGGGGAACGGTGGTAGAAAACTGAACCTTGCATTACATCACAAGCTAGCTAAGGAAGGGCAGAACTCTCTCCTGCTGTTACCAAGAAATATCACTCTCTAGTGACTCCTGTTAATCTTCAGGTCATACACTTCAATACATTTACATTATTCCTTCTACTACCCATGCACACACCATACCATGGTTGTGAACATCAATAAGGTGCAAGTCTTCACTGGAGACATTGGCTGGGCAAATACCCTGTAAGCAATGTATTTGATGCAGGGAGCTTGCAGGTCTGAGATGAGAGTTTTTTGGAAAGAATAGGGGACCCTTTCCCAAGGGGCCTGTGTGTCACGAACTGTCTCACCACATCCATCTCCATTCTGTATCTGATTTCTCCTATTTGCTAATGTAAATGGTTTATAATTTTCTGTAATCACTGCTAATGGATCCCAATATCAGAATGATGGAACACTGTCTAGCATGCCTAGCAATGCTCCAAGGATTCATCTAGACTACCGTTGCTATTTTGGGACACAAATGTATCCCAAAATAGCAGCCCTATGGCTA
Source organism: Carettochelys insculpta (assembly GCF_033958435.1). Lineage (NCBI taxonomy): Eukaryota > Metazoa > Chordata > Testudines > Carettochelyidae > Carettochelys > Carettochelys insculpta. Next base: position 18,363,947 of record NC_134146.1, read on the forward strand.
CTTGTCATGCTTGAAATAGCGTGGTTATATCGAGCACAGTATTCCATTTCTGCTACCCTTGATTGTGAGAGGGATAGCAGAAACCTTGAAATAGCTTCTTATTTTGAACCTTGGTGCCGTTTAGAGAGCACTGCATTCAAAATAAGTTAACTCAAAAATAACTGTACAAATTGCATAAATTATTTTGAGTTAGGGAGACAGTGTAGCTGTAGCCCAATAAAGTAGAAGGGTCTTGGATGCTACAGCTAATAGTAAGACTACTTGGCTATTGGAACTACTTGCCCTCAGCTATCAATGGTGCATGTGCACCTATTGCTTGTTTTGAAAACATAAAATCCCCTGGATAGCTTCACATGTAAGTTGCACAGACAATCATGGATCTAGCTTGCAGATCAGAGAAGCCTCATACAGAAATAAAATTATACTAATCCCATGGGATTTTTAACTCCATAGGGATATGGTTGGGAGTGAAAAAATCAAATTAGCATAATTTTGTTCTTCATTATTTAGTGAAATGGCCCCCTGCTTGTCTAAGGCCGTTCATTATAGTGAGCACTACACCTGATGGTAATAAGCAAATGGCACTACTCCTAATCAAACCCAGAAGGTAATTCTTATCGAGAGATGCTAAATGCTGATTATCTAATTCATTCCATTAGTGTAGGTATCACATGATCTCTGCCTGTTTAGCTCTGAAGCTCAGCTCACTTGCATTGCTTAAGCAACAAGGGGTAAAATTTTCCAGAGCACCTAATCAATCTCGTGACTATGTTCTGTTGACCTTCAAAGAAACTTCAGTGCCTACATCACTTTTGAAAAATGTGATTTAGCCCTAGTCTAGACAGGAAGTTACGGTGCAGCAAGCCAGGATGTGAATGATGCTCCAACAAACCAGCTTGCCGTGAAATAACATCCCACACAGACAATAATACAATGCAGTGGAAGTTCTGGAATGTGGCCCATGACAGTCAGTGAACTGTAGCAGCGCCCACATGAGCTATTACTATGCAGCAAACTGGTGCACTATAAATTCCTATCTTGCCTTGTCACTCAGTGACTTGCTGTGCAGACAAGCCCGAGAGAAGGTTTTCTGTTGCAGTTACAGCCATCAGAACTGACAGCCACTTCGGGCAGGGTATGAGGGGCTGGGCTTCAAGGCCTCGGAAGGGGCAGAATCCCAGGCGGAAAGTGGGGAAGGGCAGCCAGCCCCCAGAGCCACCTGCAGCATAGTGTTCGGACCCTACACTGCCCTCAGAAGCCACATAGAGGGGCAAAGTGATGTTCTCATGGCATTGCAAAGGGGACCTTGTGCAGCTGCTTCCAGGGCTCCGTACCCCCTTGGTTAGTGGGCATGGACATGAGCCTCCTTGCACAGGTACGATCTATACCTGTTTGATCGTGTAACTGCATTCACATGAGGAATTTTACTGCTATAAATATGGACAATGTTTTAGTCACAAGGCTTTAGAGAGAGAGCTCTGACTCAGATCTGGAGCTGGATTGGAACTCTGCATCTTTTCCTTCCTAACGACCCTGAAGCACTTAACAGCTGTTGTGTAGGAAATACAAGCTCACCTTACTCCTCGTTACTGCTGAAATGTCCCCCAAAGGCTGACCAGTGAGACGGTTCAGCAGCACACAGAAACGTTTTAGTTATTTAGGTCAGGGAGAGAAGCACAATGCAACACCCAACTGAAATTGTAGGAGTAATTTAGACAGACATGTTATAATTACAATTTGGAAGGAAGCCAGGAGAGTGGGATTAACACACTAGTGCTAGGAGAGGGCAATGAGATCTTTAATTACCATAAGAGCTAAGCATTAGTGATGTGAGAAGACTCTATTATTTGAACCTTTCAAGTTATGGGTGTTAGCATGGAGGAAATATTTGGGCCCCCAAATAGGAACAGCATCCAAGTGATTCAATTCCTATTTCACTCGAACAGACATTCCCCTCCCTCCAGACTCCATTTCTCCCCCTTCCTGCAAAATGCCAAGAAAGGAGAGTCTGGAGAGTCAGCAGCAGGAAAAGCCATCAAGTGTGGCTGCCCAACCACTGATGCCTTTGTACACTTTACTCTCAGAATCCCCATCTGAATGGGCACCTACTACCCTCCCTACTGTGACCCCACCCTCCATATCTTGAGTGATCAATTGAGGGCCAGTCTCTACTTACCATCTAGGCTATGTCTACACTATCCCCTGCCTTTTGAAAGGGGTATGCTAATGAGGCACTTCCATGAATATGCAGTGCCTCATTAGCATAATGGCAGCCGTGGAGATTTTAAAGTACCACTTTCGAATCTCACACCACCCGTGTAGATGGGGGCCTTTTGAAAGGATCCCCAGTCTTCCAAAGCCCCTTATTCCTATTTGGTTTTAGGAATAAGGAGCTTTGGAAGAGTAGGGGGTCCTTCCAAAAGGTCCCCATCTACACAAGTGGCATATGATTCGAAAGCAGCACTTTCGAATCACCACAGCTCCATTATGCTAATGAGGCACTGCATATTCATGGATCACCTCATTAGCATATCCCAAAATGTCTCATTAGCATACCCCTTTCAAAAGGCAGGGGCTAGTGTAGACATAGCCCTAGTGAATTATATTCAACAACTTCCCCTGCAGCAGTTTCGGAAACCTGACCTGCCAGTGACAAACCTGGTGATTCTTCCACCCACAAGAATTTATATATACACACACAAACACACATTCTCACGTCTCTCATCTCAGTTGCCTCAAACTCTTGTAGTTTGCATCATTTACAGAGTTTACGTTAGGTCAGTGGTTCTTAGCACACTCTATTCAAGTTGGTGACAAGGATCAGAGAGGTAGCCGTGTTAGTCTGTAGCTTTGAGAACAACAAGAAGTCTCGTGGCGCTTTATAGACTAACAGATATTTTGGAGCATAAACTTTCATGGGCAAGACCCGGTTCGTCAGAGGCATCCGATGCACAGACTTCTTGTTAAGTATCGGAGGGGCAGCCGTGTTAGTCTGGATCTGTAACAGCAACGAAGGGTCTTGTGGCACCTTATAGACTAACAGAAAAGTTTTGAGCATGAGCTTTCGTGAGCACAGACTCACTTCATCAGATGCTGGTCTTGGAAATGTGCAGGGCCAGGTATAAATAAGCCAGAGCAAGGGTGGGGATAACAAGGTTAGCTCAGTCAGCAAGGGTGAGACTTCTTGTTGTTCTCTATTCAAATTGTTTCAGCATCCCTCCCAGCAAAGTGCACTTGACAGTGTTTTCCATCGTTGCTATCAGAATTCTTGCAGTAGACTATGCACTACACTGGGTGCCTCTTCTCTACCAGTGTTGGAACGACAGTTGAACTTAACCTCTGCAGTGCTGCCTTATGCATTGTAGGCCAGCTGAAACAAATACACGCAAAGATTCTACTCAGTAGCACCCGTGAGAGCCCTCTGATATCAGTCAGGTATGAAGGATTGAATGTGGCTGCTAATTGTAGGTGCTCATTGGCAGAAAGGCATGAAAGTCATTAGTATTAGTCACACAACAGACACTGAGGGAGGAACATGCCCAATAGTGTCATTTATAGAACTCCTCTGATGTTGGATAACATCTCTAAAAATTTATGGGAACTGTAGGCTGTGTCCCTAAAAATAGCACCTACTACTTTGCTATCTTCCATAGCAGCTGACAGGATTAAATATATGGTAATTTCATGGAGATCTCTTAATTTGCATTTAGTTTAATTTTTAGAACAGAAATTTGGTAAGGTTTTTAGAAATCCCTGTCTAATAAGGATGATGAAGTTAATATACTGTGTAGCAACCTCTCCTGCTGGACACAGAAATAATCCTGTTAGTAGTTGTGTTAAATGAAGCAGTGTAGTGGATTTTAAGAATGTGAATTATTCTTATGTAAGGAATGTGCCAGCAGGAGCTGGATCCTGCTGAAGGAATCTGAGGAATGTGTTCTTTAGAGATGCAAATGGGAAGCGTTGTGTGAGTGTGTATGTAAATACAGCTACCCCTCCGATATATGTAAATAGTGTATGTATATGTAAATAATTGCTTGTTTTGCATTTTGAATCACTCAGGGCTCCCCTCAGCAGAGCCTTGTGAAGTAGAAGGGGACTCTGGTTGAACCAGCTGGCTGGGCGCCTTTTGGCCATATAGCCATAAGTCTGGTTTGATTTGTTCTTCTCCCCACTGTCCAAAGATAGAACTAAGTCCCAGACTAATGCTGTTATTTTGTAAGAATCCACCCTGGTGGATACTAAGATTCTGTGGCTACGCCCAGAGCTGAAGCCACAGAGTGCTGAAATCAGAGGGTTTTGTCTGCTGCCAAACCCCCAAAGCAGCAGACAAGTGGCTGGCAGGGTGGCTGTCAGAGCTCAATGGACAAGTGGCCAGCGACAGCAGTGGACAAGTGGCTGGGAGGTGATCTGGCCCATGTGGGGCAAGCAACTACGTGCTGATGTACCTGAGATCTCTGGTTTCATATAAACCAGATGGTGCTGAGAGAAGTGCACCCTATAAGTGGGGGTGTGCCAGTAAAGAATTCTAATCAAGGGACTTGGCTCAGCAGCCACTGTGGAGAGTGCCTTGCTTAGTGGGGTTCTCCTTTCTTTTGTTTAGTAATACTGCATGTATTGCTGTGTAAATTTAGGTTAGGCTATTGTTATTAAACACGCCGTGTCTAACTCAGACTCTGTGCTTGCGAGAGGGGAAGAATTGCCCTTACAGGCATCCAGAAGGTAGGGTGAGATTGTCCCAGGTTACTGGGTGGGGGCTTGAGCCACTTAGGTTGCATTATTGATGGAATCCCCTAGGGAACTGAACCCAACCCTTCTGTCGGTCATCTGCCAATGATAAAAGGGTTACACTTAAATATTATTTTTATACACCACGATAGAACTGAGTGGCTCCAATGAAGATAGGACCCCACTTTACAAAGGATCATTCTAATATCCCCTCTAATCTTCTCCATCCATATGTGGAATAAATTTTCATGTGCATGGACGCATGTGTGAATGTGAACCACCAGTAGAAACAAAAACTCTAACTGTGGGTGCTCTGCTAATCAGCTAATCAGTATTTCAGTCTCTCCTGAGAGGGTGCACAAGTGCTCAGCTTACAGGGAATGCTGGACTGTACAAACACATAATAAGAGAGGCTCTGATGCAAAGATCTTGCAACCTAAGAAGAAAAGACAAACTGGAGGAAACACAGGTGGCAAATGACCTATCCAAAGTCTCACAAAGTAGAGCCAAGCTCAGAACCCAAACCCATTAATAGATGGTTAGGGCCTTATCCTCTGGACCCCACAAACACTCCATCAGTTGGAGTGGTGTAATGTAGCCTATACTCTTCTCATGGGTAACAGGCTCCATGAAGTCTCATGCCTGGGAAAATTAAGTGGAATTTAATCTCCAACAAGGAGTGCAGGATCTGACCCTGAGAACATTAGATCATTTGAATGTATTACCTCAGGCTAATACCTTGGATCAAATATCTGCTGCTTTAAATGATTCAAGTTCAATTGTCAGGTGTTTTCTCACGTGGCACTGTCGGGATTTTGTCATGTGAGAAACAGTTGCAAGGATTTTTAATATCCTTCGCTAGGTTGGTCTCTGTGCATGTATGTTGCTTCCACATGTTGGCTTTTAATAAAACAAAATAAAGCCACTGCATTTGCATTAGACAGAGACACCCTGTTTTTGACTTTCATTCATTATTAATGAAAAGGACTTCCAGTTATTTATTAGAGCTTTATCCTATTCACTTGTACATATCCCTCTTTCCCTTTTGTAGTCACAAAATGAATCATCTTCACAGAATGACAGCTATGTCATAATCTTACTTCTATTTCTGCTCATCCATGTGCTCTGAAATGTCTGTCTTAGTTGACGATTAAGAGTACTTGCTTCCATTATGAAACCATATTAAGTTGTTGTTGTCCCCCTCAGTTATTTACTTATATGCAGAGAACAGGATTCATAAACAAGATTAGAATTCTCTCAGTACTGCGGATATGAGAAATCATAGCACTTGTCTTTTTTACAATAAACAAACACTGGCTGCTTCTTCTCATTTTCATACACATTGTGCTGTCTTTTTAAATGTACGCCATGTTGATGCCTGGCGCTCAGGAAGGGACTCCAGATTTTTTTTTTTTTTTTAGCGCCAGATCCTCAGGTGTTATAGAGTAATGCTGTTGACGTCCTTTAAACTGTGATTTACACCAGCTGATGACAGGAGAGATTGAGGTGCCCCCCGGCTGCTTAGCAGAGCCCCCACAGCCACCCACAGTGGGCAGAGTATGTTTTTATTGGTGGTGCACACCCACTCATGCCTTGGTGCGCATGACAAAATTTATTGTGCATGTGGATGGAGAATATATGAGGGACCATTGAGGTGGCTCTATGTTTTTGTTGTTGAAGACAGTTGCAGATACACATTGTTCTGTAGTGGTCACAATGTATTTTGGATATTATTTGAGATAAAAATTAAGGTCCTAAACCTGCAGTGATCTGCACACAGTGAGACCTCAGTGCCTGTTTAGAACCCCATTGAATTCCTTCAGGGTCTGTGAGGGAACAAGCATCTGCCTGCAGGGAGCTGCTCTAGACATGGGAGGGCCAGATTCAGCTATTACCAGGCCGTGGGCAAAAACTCCCTCCCGTCCATTCCTTCAGGGCTCCTCACTGCCCCTCTTCTGGCTTCCCAATTCCACAATTCCCTATACTATTAACTGCTCTAGATGCTGATTCTGAACTAGTCCAGCAGGCTGAGCGGAGGGGGACATAAGCTGTTAGATCAAGGGTGAAAGACGCATGAGGCCTTCCTCAGGCAGGAGCTCTGCTATAGGATGCAGGGCTAAATTTGAGTGAATGGCAGGGTTGCCTGGTACAGTGTCACAGCAGCAGTCTCGTTGGCCTCCTTCCACAACTGGGCCCTAGGCTGCCCATGCCTTTTAATACAGATGTAATCCCATAGGATTGTTTTCCCAGCAACTACAGTGTGAGGATAGTCCTGGGTTGCGGGGCTAGCCAGGGCTATGGGACAGTTGTGCCTTGGGCAAGTCACTTCATCTGTGTGCCTCAGGTCCCCATCCACAACAGCACTGCCCCATCTGCGACCTACCAGCTCTGTATTCTTGGGGAACCAGGGCATAAGTACTCAGCCTGCCTGACTCATGAAAGGTCCCTCCCCACCCTGGCCCCACTCAAACAAATGCCAAATCAGAAGGAAAATTTATAAAAGACCATGAAAAGACAGGGGAAGACACACCTGAATACCTCCGGAAGCTCTCCTAGCCTCATTTGCATAAAAGACGAGACAGAAAGGCAACTCTATTAGCATACAGAATGGAGAACAGAAACCGCACCGAACTCTGGGACCCAAAAAGCAGGGAAGCATTGCTGATGGGAAATCTCTGCTCCAGATAGCTAATGAACCCAAGCTTGCATACACCCAAGTCAGCAGTTATCAGACCAATCTTGGTAATAAAGCCTTTGTTAGCATACAAAATACTAAAGCTGCCTAATTGTATTGTGAGCTCCCTCAAAGGAACACAACCCATAGCTCGGAATTATCAGTTTTGATTGTCTAGATTGAATAAAACAACTTTGTCACTCTCCCTTAAATCATAGTAACGGAGAGAAAGCCATGCTAGTCTATACACTATGAAAACTAAAAAAGCAGTCCAGTAGCACTTTAAAGACTAACAAAATAATTTATTAGGTGATGAGCTTTCGTGGGACAGACCCACTTCTTCAGATCATAGCCATACCAGAACATACTCAATATTTAAGGCACAGAGAACCAAAAATAGTAATCAAGATTGACAAATCAGAAAAATATTATCAAGGTGAGCAAATCAGAGAGTAGAGGGGCAGAAGGGAGGGGGAGTCAAGAATTAGATTAAGTCAAGTATGCAAAAGAGCCTCTCTAATGACCTAAAAAAATCCTAGAAACCCCTTACCAGGCTCAAGAAAAGCGTTCTGGTTCCTGAATCTAAACTCTCCATCAGTTCCATTGGAACTTCTGCTTCTACTGACTGATCATGCTGGAGGCTTTTTCTGACTGTCTCCAGCTCTCTGGACCTCTAGCTGCCATACCACCTGGGAACTCCAATGGACTCAAGTTTCATGGAATGGTGAGGTCCATCTCTCTCTCTTTCCCTGGTCCTGCCATATGTGATCAGGTATTGTTTGGCAGCCCTAACTTTTGTAATCAGATTTAACTTGGATTTACAATGTCGCTGTTTTGTTTGTCTGGCTCCCTTTGTATAGCTACTACCTGGAAATAAGTAAGTTCCATGGCTAAGGTGGTTGCTTCTTTTTCTCTCCCCACTCCTCAGGCATGCTGTTTCTCCTCCCTCTTTCACATTGCATCAACATTTCTCCTACCTAAGCCAAAGAAAGATTCCTGCAGTTCCCAAACTCCTGTGAGGTTTGCTCAGCAAGTGGGTCACTAGCAGAAGAGTTGTGGCATGAAAGTAGAGATAGGACATATGAAAGTGGGGGGCGGGGGGCATATGCAGGTGACAGCTTAAAGTGCTGTTTAACCCAGACTGCTATATCCCAGGACATATGAGGTTGACAGCTTGGCACTGCTGTCCAGCCTAGTCTGTTGAGTCCAGGGACATATAAACTTGTGAGTGCTGATTAACCATTCCTCTCAGATGTGCTGTTAGCAGGTGTGGGTGTTTACATTCATCTGATTCTAAGGGAGGAACAATCCAGCCCTGGGACTACTAAGGCTGTGTCTACACTAGAGCAGAAAGTCAATTTTAAGGCACTTAGTCACACTGTAAAACTGAGCTGTCTTCACTCAGGATACCATTAGTTTGATTTTAAGGGGTGCTAATGTCGACATTCTTTGATCGACCCTCAGATGTGGCATAATGCCAAGTTTGAATTTAAAAGGTAGGATTAATGCTAGTGTGGAAACAGCATTTCTGTCAATTGATTTGATTGGCCTCCACAGGTATCCCACAATGCCGAGAATGTGTCCGTTCTGTCCACTTTCACCTCCGTGGCTCTCCAGGTGTGCAGGAAATAGAAAATAGGAAGCCCAGCTTTTGAATTCATTTCTTTATGATCAGTATGGCGATCTCATCTAGCACCATGGAAGAGATCCCCAGCATGGAGCCATCAAGACAGCCAGGGTCTCAGTTTGGCTAGCGGGCTGGCCCCTGCCCCACCACACCATGTGGTGGTTTGGCTCTTGGGACTAGGCAGTAGCACATCAGACAGCAGCATTTAGCAGGAGAGGCCGAAAAGCTTCTTTTCTGTGCTTTACATTTGTACAGTGTAGCCCCACTCCCCCACAGGCGCCATGCAGCTGGTGGCTAGTCCCCACCCCACCATGTGCCAGCTGTGCATGGCGGACCAGGAAGCAGCATGTCCTGGCCTGTGCGGCGTGAAGGCTTCTGCACTTCACATTTTTCAGGGCTCATCAAGCACCAGTGGGCTGGTTCCCCCCATGGCAAAAACTTTCAAGGCCTGGCACTTGTGAGGCAACACGGGGGTGGGGGGGGAGGTGGCTAATAAGAACCAGGTGACTGCACCATGTTAACAGGAGCCTCCACCTGCTGAGTTTGGTTGGCGGGTGGGTCTCCAGCCACATCTATTTTCAGGGATGCCCCCCACAGCGAGGCACACAAAAGAGAACAGTGTCGACAGGTTACTGGGGGGCTGGCTCCACAGAGGGCAGAGTGAATTTTCTGGGCTGCCCTCTGACCCGATAAGAAACCAGGTGATTGGACCATGTCAACAGGAGCGTCAGCTGACCCCTGACAACAAGTTTAGTTGGGGAGCTGGCCCCCGGCTGCACCTATTTTCAGCGATGCCCCCCGCTCCCCCGCCTGGGCACACAGCTCCAGTACTCTCCCTTCCCAGTGCATGAAGCTCGCTTGAGCCACAGTGTCAGCAGTGGCCTGTTTGCTGTATTTTTACCAGGGGAAAAGTAGCAGAGTGACCTGTTGACGTGATGCCCTCCCTATCTTACTGCATGTGATATGGTTTTAATCCACTGTTAGCATAACCAGCGTCATAGTATGGAGGGAACTGGGAGAGAGAGAGACATGGAGACCGAGAGACAGAGCTACATATGAGCACACAAGTGACCCAAGCAGCATATTGACAGCATTATGAACGCCCTGCCCCCAGGAGAGTCACCCTAACGATTGAACATATTTCAAAGGAGTGGGCAAATCTGTTAGCCTTTCCCCACAAAACACACACTGGCCCTGGTGGCGTTAGGAGACAGAATATCTCACAAACTCTGAGCTGCTGAGGTACTGCAGCCATGGGAACTGTACGTACTACCTTCAATAAAGATAAGTGTAAAAATAAGAAAAATTTATGGCATATTGTAGAAAACAAGCTACATTATTCCTTGCCTCTTTCCTTCCCACTCCTAGGCTTGTGGCACCCCTTTCTGTGCCTTGTATGTAAAATATGTAATAATTTGAACCATTATGAAGAGAGGAATAAGAAACAACTGTTTGGATGCCTGGAGCATAAACGTAGTGTCCTTTGGTATCTTTTGGATAAATCTAACCTTCATTGAGAAAGACAGTTGGGAAGATAAAATGCAGGAGCAGGTGTCAAAAGAGCTGGCTGTTTCTTGCTTGAGCACATACTTTGTGTGGTCTTAGGTAAGTCACTTCAGGCTGCTTTAACCACAGCTTTTGCACCAACTTCAGCTACATCGATTTAAAAAAAACAAACAAAAAAAACTCATCAGTGTGGACACACTTATACCACTATAACGGTGCTTTTATTGGTATAGCTTATTTCTGTAAATTTACTGGTTCTAAACAGATATTGTAACGTTGTATAAGAACAAAGGAGACAGAAGCAACTGCAACAATTACCATGGAATCTCCCTCCTAAGCGTCACTGGTAAACTGTTCGCTCGTGTCATCCTTGGCAGACTCCAGAAGATTGCTGAGAGGGTGTACCCCGAATCGCAGTGCGGATTCCGTGCAAAGAGGTCTACCGTTGACATGGTCTTCTCTCTAAGGCAGCTGCAGGAGAAGTGCAGGGAGCAGAGGAAGCCACTCTACATAGCCTTCATTGACTTGACCAAGGCCTTTGATTTGGTCAGTAGGGATGGTCTGTTCAGACTGCTCCACAAGATAGGTTGTCCTCCACGGTTAGTCAAGATGATCCAGTCGTTCCATGAACATGAGAGGAACCATCCAATATGACGGCGCATTATTGGATGCTTTCAGAATCAGGAGTGGCGTCAAACAAGGATGCGTGCTTGCTCCGACGTTGTTCAGGATCTTCTTCGCACTCCTCCTGAAGCATGCCTTTGGATCTTCAACAGAGGGCATCTTGCTGCACACAAGATCTGATGGGAAACTGTTTAACCTTGCAAGGCTGAAAGCTAAGTCTAAGGTGCGGGAAGTCCTCATCAGAGACATGCTGTTCGCAGACGATGCTGCTGTAGTGTCTCACACAGAAGACCAGCTTCAAAAACTGCTGGATCAGTTCTCCAAAGCGTGCAAGGACTTTGGGCTTACCATCAGCCTAAAGAAGACAAACGTACTCGGTCAGGATGTTGCTGAATCCCCATCAATCAGCATTGACAACTATATGTTAGAGGTCGTCCACGAGTTCGTGTACCTCGGGTCCACCATCACTGACACCCTGTCGTTGGACACTGAGCTAAATAGGAGGATTGGAAAAGTGGCCACAACTCTGTCCAGACTCAGCAAGAGAGTGTGGAATAACAACAAGCTGTACACTCACACCAAAATGCAAGTCTACAGAGCCTGCATCCTCAGCACCCTCCTTTATGGCAGCGAGACTTGGACCCTGTATGCCCGCCAGGAAAAGAGGCTGAACGTCTTCCACTTGCACTGCTTCAGGCGCATCCTTGGAATATCAGGGAAGGACAGAGTGACCAACAGAACCGTCCTCAAGCAAACTGGAATCCCAACCATGCACACCTTCCTCAGGCAGCGTCGGCTCCGCTGGCTTGGCCATGTCCACAGGATGAATGATGGAAGGATTCCAAAAGACATCCTGTATGGTGAGCTAGCCTCTGGCAAAAGACCTCCTGGATGCCCCCAGTTGCGCTACAAAGATGTCTGCAAGAGAGACCTCAGAGAGGTAGACATCGAGCTGGACAACTGAGAAGAACTAGCAGATGACCGCAGCAGATGGAGGCAGGGGTTACACAAGGGCTTTCAGAAGGGTGAGATGAGGATCAGACAGCTAGCAGAGGAGAAACGAGCGCACAGAGAGCACACTAAGGACTTGCCAGACACCCACCACATCTGCAAGAGATGCAGCAAGGACTGTCACTCTCGTGTGGGTCTTCATAGTCACAGTAGACGCTGTAAATGAAGTCCTCAACTGAAACTATAAAGGGCGCGATCCATAGTCTATGCAGACTGAAGGATGCCTACTACTAAACGGATACTGTTGCATTCATACAAAAATAGTGCATAGACAGACCTTAGTATCCATGGCTGTGTCTACATTATCCCCTCCTTTCGGAGGGAGCATGTTAATGAGGGATTTCAGCAGATACTAATGAGGCGTTGACATGAATATGCAATACCTCATTAGCTTAATGGCACCCTCTCGCCCTTCAAAAGTGCCACTTTTGGAATGCATGCCCCCTGACTTTGAAAACCCCTTCTTCCTATTTGGTTTTGGGAAGAAGGGTGTTTTCAAGTCACGGGGTCCTTTTGAAAGACCCCCCATCTACAGTGGTGGCATGCATTTCAAAAGCAGCACTTTTGAATGGTGCGTGGGTGCTATTCTGCTAATGAGGCACTGCATATTCATAGCAGTGCCTCATTAGCATCTGCTGAAATCCCTCATTAACATGCCACCTCTGAAAGGAGGGGGATAGTGTAGACATGGCCCATGTGTCTGTTCTCTTCCTGCGAAACTGGAATAAAAATACTTATTTGTACTGAGAGCTGTGAAGCTTTCCAGACATTAGTGAATATTGAGTCCTCAGATGGAATGTGCTTAGTGTAATTATTATTATTCAGACACAGAAGTTAGTGAGCCACCTGGTGTAACTCTGAATAGATGTACCAAGGGGGGATATGACAGAGGTTCATAAACTCATGACTTGTAAGGAAAAAATGAATATGAAAAAGTTATTTACTCATTCCTGTAACATGAGAACTAGGGGTCACCAAATGAAATTAGTGGGTAGCAGGTTTAAAACTAACAAAAAGAAGTTTTTCTTCATGTAGCACATGGTCGGCCTGTGGAACTCCTTGCCAGACAATGTTGTGAAGACCAGGACATTATTAGGGTTCAAAAAAGAACTAGATACATTCATGCAAGTTAGGTCCATGAATGGCTATTAACTGGAATCAGTAGGAATGGTGTCCCTAACCTCTGTTTCTCAGAGGCTGGAAATGGATGAAAGGAGAGGGATCACTTGATGATTAGCTCTCCTGTTCACTCCTTCTGGGGCATCTGGCATTGGCCGCTGTTGGAAGACAGGATGCTGTGCTAGATGAACTTTGATCTGACTCATTATGGCCATCCTTATGTAAGTTTCATTGATTTATACTAGCTGATAATTTAGAGAATTTTTTCAAATAGATGGTATAACACAAATTAGTTTAGAGATAACTATAACAAAGAATCTACAGTTTCTAAGATATGAATCTTTTAGGCATAAACACTAATTTTTCAAGTAATTTTGCAAAATGCTAAAGGAGCCACTTCCAGAAATCTAACTGAAAGAATAAATGCTGCCATTGAATAACTCACTAAAATAGCAACAAAAGACAGCTCCTTGGTTTAAAAGTTCCTTTTTAATTTAGACAGCACTTCATTTGGTTTCTGGGCTATCAAATCTACATGCAATTGGGTGTGCAGATGACATCCTGGATAATGCTGCCTTATACATTTTGGAGCCATTCCTGCTCAATGCTCTCTGCATTTTCAGGATCAAGCGCGCAGTTGTCTATTCAAGATATATGAGCTGTCTGCCGTGCAACCAAATAGTTTGTCTGAAGTTAGAGGGAAAATAAGGAAACAGTTTCATGGGAAACATTCACCATGAACATTGCAACTTACTCTAGGGCAGCCTGGGCTGGAGGTCTGAAACGTAAAGCCACTAAACATGGAAGATCTTCACACAGTGTAAATGTGTGAACTGCCCAAAGACTGAGGAATAAGTCCACATGAAGAAATAAGGATGAGAATACTGGGCATGGCCTCTCTAAATGCAACCTTCCTCTGCCAATATATACAGGTTAAATAGCGGATTCCTGAAACTTTTTTAGAGGGAAGAAGATCAACTGATGAATAATGAAGCCTCTTCCACATATGCAGGGAGAGACAGAGGTTCCTTTTGGGTCCTAGAATTTGAATCAAACCTCCAAAATGCAATCTCTCATGAAATGATTTGTTTTCAGCCTAATGCATATTGAAATGGAGGGTTCACACAGTGAAATCCATAATCAACACAATCTTGCAGGATTTGGACAGGTTGTGTGATAAGGCTGCTTGGCTCTCTGACTTTGTCTAAACATTTTTAGGCCCTTACCCAGAGAGATTTTGAGTTGCTCACTAAGAGCCACAGAGTGCTCCCAAACACCTGCTGTAGTCAACTATAATTAAAGGCACTCAACTCCCCACTGAAAAAGGCTCCTAGACATTAAGGTCTGTTCTTATTTCAAGGCACAAGGGAGTTATGTGCTTAATTTACCAGCACAGTGATACAGAGCATAGACCATTAAGTATAAGGCAGCTAAAGGCAATTATACTGATCATTCAAATTATACCCAGAATAACTTTGAATTTAGTTATTATGCTACAGATACCTAGAAAGATGCAGATAATCATAGGTTTAGTCATTTTTCCCATTTCAAAGAGGTTTGATTAAGACTTGGAAGTACTGAGTAAACTACCTTGAATGACTTCATATAATATTCAATCAATCAATAAATGGTTTTACAAAGTAATGTCAATTCACAAACAGAATTGCTTCAAGAAATCTTGGGAAAGTTTGCACTACCATTACAGCTGCATGTCTTATATTATTATATTTTAGGAGCGAACCTGTCATAGAAAAATAATACCATCTCTTCAGCAGAAGGAAATGGCTGCAGTTTTAATGAGAAGAATCTGAATGAGAACTCTGGATCCAAACATGCTCCTCTAGCAGGGACCTTAAGTACATTACAGTAAACCTCTATATCGGTTCTACATTACCAGGAGATCTCCTTACGTTAGGGTGATTCACGTATAAATTTGAAATGAATAAAAACATGAAAAAAAATTGCTACTTCTCACATGAACTGAACACTGTTAAAAACTAAGCTGTATTGTGGAATGGGTTCTAATGCATTTGAAAGTCACCTTTCCGTTTAGAATCTGGTAGCTTTTCATATAGACTGGTGCATTTTCTTATTTCTCTTACATTTTTGGAAGCTTTTCTTGTTTGACAGAAAGCATCATGCTAATTATCTTTCTAAATCACTCTCCTTAAACATTTGCCTTCCTTTTCATCTTTTTCACTGACCTACTGTAAACCCCCCTTTACATGAAAAATTACTCAAGCACTTCTTGCACATCAGCATTCATTAGCAGCTAAGGGTTCCTGGCACTCACTGGGAGTTTTTGCCTATTATGCAGTTTGGGAATGTTATAGTCAGACACAGGGGCAGATAATGAGGAAAAGAAATACAAATCTATACAATTTATACAACTAGCACTCTTTCCCTAGGCAAGCAGTAATGAGGAAACATTTTCTCAAGCCTGGCTTCTTTTTGCACACTTTTTATAGTCTTAAAGATAAATATGTTTAAATCCTACTTTAAGGTGTTATTCTCTCTCCCCTTTTCTTATATAGGCTCTGATTTACCAAGGTACTTGGCACATGTGTCTAACTTTAAGCATTTCTTTCACTGAAACTTAACATGTACATAAATGTTTGCAAGACCACATTATTCAATAGAAATTTGCTTTCTTCAGTCTGAGCACAAGACAAACATCCACATTTATAAAAAGAAAGATTAAAAATGCAGTAAAATAATTGCTGCAGCAAAGTCTTCCAAGATTTCAGAAAAATGGGTTCTAAAACTTCCAGCAAAAAGGGTTTCATCTCAAATCTCTCTGTGAGTTATGAGGTAGATAGAAAGCAGATGCCCCTCAGAGTGAAAGCTGACAGGATATAGGCAAGTACAGGTTGAACCTCTCTAATCTGGAACTCTCTCTTCTGGCAACATCTGTAATCCAGCATGATTTTAATTAGCCAGATGACTATTTATGGCTGCATCTACACTACAGTGATCCTTTGAAAGAAGGATCTCTTCTGAAACATCTTCTTTCGAAAAAGCACATACACACAAAAAATAGTAACAGAGAGTAAGCCGTGCTACTCTATACACTATCAAAACAAAAAGCAGTCAAGTAGCACTTTAAAGACTTGCAAAACCAGCTACTCCAAGATCAGCCCAAAAAAGCCAAGAACAGAACACCATTGGTCATCACCTACAGCCCCCAACCCAGACCACTGCAATGAATTATTAAAGACCTACAACCTATTCTTAATCAGGATGCTACACTCCAGAAGGCCCTGGGTGACATGCCTGTTCTCTCCTACAGACAACCTCCCAACTTCATGAGGATCCTTGCTAACAGCCACAGTCTATACCCCAGGAACACCAGTCCTGGAACCTTTCCCTGCAACAAAGCCTGCTGCCAGCTTTGTCCACATATCTTCTCTGGAAATACCATCACTGGACCTAACCAGGTTACTCACAGAATAACGGGCACTTTCTCATGCTCCTCTACTAACAGCATATATGCCATCATGTGCCAACAATGCCCAGATGCTTTGTATATTGGACAGACTTCTAACTCCCTTAGACAAAGGGTCAATGGGCACAAAACAGACATCAGAACACTCCAGATCCACAAACCAGTTAGTCAACATTTTAATGGCATGGGGCATTCTGTCAATGACCTAAAGGTATGTGTGTTACTGAAGAGGAATTATCGCACCGTTCTGGAAAGAGAAGTGGATGAACTGACATTTATATTCAAATTCAGAACATTAACACATGGTTTAAATCGTGATGGGAACTTTCTGAGTCACTATAGGGGCTCGTCTGCATACTTGACTCAATCTAATTCTTGATCTTCCCCCCCACCCCTCCACTCTCTGATTTGCTCACCTTGATTATCTTTTTCTGATTTGTCCTCCTTGCTTACTGTTTTTGGTTCTCTGTGTCTTAACTATTGAGTCTGTTCTGGTCTGGCTATGGTCTGAAGAAGTGGGTCTGTCCCACGAAAGCTCACCTAACAAACTATTTTGCTAGTCTTTAAAGTGCTCCTTGACTGCTTTTTGTTCTGATAGTGTCTAGACTAGCACGGCTCCCTCTCTGTTACTATTCAGAAAAGGTGCTCTTCCTCATCTGGGAGAGGTAGTGGGCTGCCAAAAAAAGTGCTGTGTTCTTCCGATTTAATATCAAAACAGCACATTGTGGGTGTAGATGCTCCACAGGATTATTCAAAAGAGCCCAACCTTTTTTGAAAGAACTTGCTAGTGCAGATGTAGCCCATAGTTGTGGCCAAGTTTCCCGTGATCCCATAAAGTTTGTTTACAGCCACCAGTCCTGGGTCTCAGTGTTCTGTGCTGTTATCTAGCTCTAATTTACCCCTAACATGTCTTCTAAGAGCCCAGTAAGCACTGGAAGTATTGGTAATGTTCTAGACAATATTGACTCCTGTGGTCCAACAAATTCTCTTGTGTGGCACAGGTCAGGTCCCAAGGGTGCCAGATGAGAGAGTTGTACAGAATGAATGCCTTGATCCAGAAATATCGAGTGAACTGAGAATGAAACAGAACTAGAGGGAGGTTAATGTGAACTTCCTATGCTAGATATCACATTTTTAAATTACAGGTTAAATTTCCCAAAACTAGAATTCTCTCATCTGGCAACATCTGTCGTCTGGCAGGACCATGGATATTACTGGACCCGAGACCCTGGGTTAAGAGATTAGTAAGGGAAGGCCCATCACTTTGGGCAGGGGAGCCCAGAAGTAAATGCATCCCTGGCAACATCCAGCAGGATTGGTCCTTTGTGGGGTCAGGGCAGGGCCGGGCCAGGGTGGCACAGGCAACTGTGGGGCAGGGACTGTGCCAGCAGCTTGGCTGGGGCTGCACCAGGCACCCAAGGGGCCAGACCATGCTGGTAGCCCAGATGGGGCTTCACCAAGTACTCATAAGGTGGGGGCAATAAAGTCAACCTGGCCAGTCCAGAGTTGGCCTCTGGGCCGGGACCAGCACCAGCAGGGCTGAGGCAGTGTCTGGCACCACTGCCAGGGCTGGAGCGGGCCTCTGCAGGGCTCAGGCCATGCCTGTGGCTCTGGGGCCATGTTGGCAGCTCAGTCGGGTCAGAGGTAGCTGGGCTAGTGTCAGTCCAGCAGGAGCCAAGGTCTGGCAGGAGGTAGGTGAGCATTAGGGCTGGAGGGGAGGGGAGAGAGGAAAGGAGGAGAGAGAAGACTAGGTGGCTGGAGCAGGGGACCTCTCTTCCTCCCGCAAATTCCCTCATCTGGGACCAGTCAGGTCCTAAGGTTGCCGGACAAAGGAGGTGTAACCTGTAGGAGGTTTATATTACACACAGAGAAACCTCTTCAGTGACCCTCCTTATTGAAGCAATTTCTTTAGAGACTGCCCCAAAGTTACTGAATGCAACTACATTTCATTTTTATTGGAAGATGAATTCTTTCAAGCAGATAATTTTTGCTGTTTCCCAGAGAGATGCAGATACACAGGGCCTCCGTATTATCAAACCTTTGTTCTCAAACCTGGCAGAAATATGGGTGATGGCATCTAAACATTTGCCAAAAAGAAGTAAACCCTGCCCCCACCCCATCAACAAGTTATGGGGTATCCTCTGCAGGGGAAAAATATTCCATCCTGTGGCTATTTATGCTGGAGTCAGAGTGTGACAATCCAGCCTCTTGTTTAAAGAGCAGCTAATAAAGGAAAATGTACACTAGGTATTGAGAAACAGCAAGGTGAAAGAGTCAGATTAGTGCAATATACTCCAAAAGTTGGGGAAGAAGGTAAACCGTGACTCTAAAAGAGACAGTGTTTGTAAACACATAAAAAGAACACAAGGAATGAAGAGATGTGCTTTCAAGGCCACTTCAATCACACTGTTTTGCATTGCCAGGCTTATTGATCTTGATGAAGTCAATGGGAGTTCACTGAATGGGGAAGGTAAGGACTACAGATAATCAGGCCCTTAATAGAATTGCTGTCCTACTACAGATAAAGGGCATCCACCTTTTAAAATCCCATAGCTCCATCAATTGTTCCTCTGCTTTTTAGCCCATGTAAAATATATATAGGAAATCATTAATTTAAAAAGTTACCAATCATTTAACAAGTTCAGTTTTTAAACATCCTTAATGAGGTATGAGTGCTCCATTGCTGCCTTTGACCTGCTGCACTACTTTGCTTCTAAAACACAACAAGAATGTCACAGATGAGATACTTAAGAACATTCCCAAACCAAACTGTTCTTTTAATACAAATCGGCTTGATATTTCCCATAATCTTTCAGAGCAATATATAGTTTTTCCATTTTGCACAGTTATTCCAGCTTGCTAAAACTGCTTCCAAAAGTGACTGTCAGTTTGAAAAATTAGCCTTACTTACCATGCTTTCTATACAGGAAAGGAAAGCTGACGGAAGCATCATCAGCAAGTATCTGACTGTTACTATGATTAAGCCCTTGAGCTCATGTCACAGCAGATGAAAGGATTAAAAGGCTTAAATCCTTATATTTTTACTCTTAACTGAACTTTAAATATTTAATGATTCTTGGAAGACTTTAAGTTTGTATTTCTTTTTCACAGAGTATTTTAATAACTATTTCAGAAGGTTTACAATTTCTTTCATTTTCCAGCTCATTCCTTTGTTTGAACTGGAGATGCCACTTTAATTGGAAGAAGGTTCTGAAAAAAAATTATCTAGGCCTTAAAGGTAAACCTAGGTGGAATCAGAATTCAAACAAGAATTGAGAAATTATTCAAAAATAATCTTCTGCAAGTGTTTAGCTTTGTTTACCCTACTTAGTATAGCACTTTGTCAGAATAAAATTATTTTGTCCTTTATGTTTTCTTGCCTTCTTATCTGCATCACATTGCAAGGTACATAGTAAAAGTATACAAATCAACAGGACTGCCTTGTCACATATGGCACCTGTTCTGGACAACTTCTGTATGACTAGGGTGACCATTTTTCCTTATGCTGATACAGGACACCTGATAAAATTACTCTTATTCAAGTGAGCTCAATACCAATCAGAGTTGTGCAGCACAAAGATTAAAATTAACATCAAGTTGACCAAGCTTCTTAAAAATACTGTGTAGGTGGATTCTCTTTATTTACCTTGTTACCTTTATGGCTTTATAGTTCACAAGGGGAGAGAGTGACACACATGCAGTCCTGTAATGTACACCTCTCTCATGGGGGTGTGGGAAACCAACTGACCCAACTCTCCATGCCTGGTGCTCAGCACCATTCTACCTGGCTGAGCCCCCAGGATGGACCTTCCTCTCCTGGTACATGGCACTGCATATTTCTGGGGCAACACATGTGGCAGATATACGTTCCTTCCCCTTGCTCCCCCGATTTCTGCCAGGCTTCATACCAGAATGGTGCCAGCAGCAGCCTTTCTACCCTGTGAGGGAGGTGAGGGCAGAAGCTACTTCCAGACACCAGAAAGGAGAACAGATGACCTGGCCTCATCTGTGTCTTTGCAGATCTCATCTCTTCACTCTGCTCCTGCTCCTCTGTGGCTAGAAGCCCTAGGTACAGTGCGGGCAGGAACAGGCTAAGCCAGCAAGGGCTTCAGTGAGTCTGGCTGGACAGGTGGCTCAGCAATGGGAAGGTGCCTAGGGGATGGAGTAGCATCATACTCCCAGTGGGGGAAGAGGTTGCTAAGCCCCTGCCTTAGGGCCTACTGTACAACCTGCATGTTTAGAGTGTTAAGAGGATGGAAATTGCTTTGTCCCCCCATCTGCTCCCCACTCTATTGCTTAGCTGAGGGGCAGAGGGGCTTCCCAGTGCCAGTGCTGTGTGGGGCTTTGACACATGCAGGGCTCAGCTCCTCCAGGTCAGCACTTCAGTCTGTAGTGTCTTGGGCACACTCGGGAGAGAACAGTGATTGGGAAGCATATAAAGGCCTATGGGTGGGCACCAGAGGCAACATGTAACTGGCCATCAATGCAGCCGAGAGCAATTGCAGGATCTGGGGCAAGGTGGGAGGGGGGGCCCAGCTCCACGCTCCAGAAGGGGTGGGGCCAATGGTGGAAAGGGTAGGCTAGGTACTGGGCCCTCAGTACTGCTGGCATTGCAGCACTGCCCCTCCCCGCACTCCGTCCAAGCTGTGCATAGCCAGAGCTGCAGTGCTGTGGCAATTCAAAGTGGTTTGGATCTCCAGCCGACACTGCTGCTACTTTGCTCATAGAATAAAGTTCTTATCAGACAAACTACTCCGCTAGCCACACATGCCTTTACTACCAAATTCCCCTTTGAAATCAGTGATGCAGTCAGGCTCCTGCTTTGTAAAAGAACTTGCACAGTAAAAACATGGTGTGATAACATTTTATAATAGAGCCATAAAAATGGGAAAACGGTGTGAAATCTAATCTCTCTGACTGTGAGTTAGCCATCCACCTCTGGAACATACATTGCTCAGCAAATTCGTTATTCAAAAATTCTTTTACTTAACTCTTTTCAAACAATAAACCAGGAAGACCGAAAAAGAAAAGCGTCATAATGTGCTGCGCATGGACTATGGCATGGCTAGGCTGGGGAGGGAAGAAAGCTAGACAAGGGTAGTGTGCCTCTACCTAACTATGTTCTAGCTACTTTTACTTCCTCGAAGAGTCCATAGTATCAGAGAGGTAGCCGTGTTAGTCTGTAGCTGCGAGAACAACAAGAAGTCTTGTGGCACCTTATAGACTAACAAATATTTTGGAGCATAAGCTTTCGTGGGCAAAGACCCACTTTATCAGATACATCCGATGCATCTGATGAAGCAGGTCTTTGCCCACAAAAGTTTATGCTCCAAAATATCTGTTAGTCTATAAGGTGCCACAAGACTTTTTTGTTTTCTGAGAGGCCATAGGAGGCTCTGACTTATACTGGGTCAGGCCCAGAATCTTTACCTCAGTGTTGCCAGCTATCTTCTTTTCTGTGATTAGCACGGCCTCAGACAGAACAGATAATGGAGCCAACATATACAATAGAAAGCACGAATAAAGTGGTTTCCTTAGTAATGTGTTATTTAAGCATGTTTTCCCCTACAAATACTTTTATTTTTTCCCCTTTCCCCCACGTAACTAACAACTGGCTAGCCAAAGTAATTGATTTTCTTTTAACAAAGCATTTTGGGTTTGAATCGCATTTAAAGAAACATCAGCTGTTTATGCAGCATCCAGGAAGGTAAAAACCAAACCAAACCAAACCCAGAGGGCTTATGTTTTCTGAAGTCTTTCAGCAACCCCAGTGTGTCATATCAGAAATCTCCTATTGGTTTGATTGCCACACGTCCCACCACAATACACTATTGTCATTTACTGGTCCCAAGTTCATGTCTGTTAATTAACATATTCAGAGGAGTTACACTTAGCCTTCCTCCCAAAAAACGAGATAAAATTTTAAAGACAAAGAAATTGTGTGTCACATATCAACAACTGTCTAATTACCTGGATAATTACACCAGCAACAAGACAGCATTTAATTATGTTGGCATGAATATTACAACTAGAACAATACATAGAATACACACAAGCCAAATGCTTGCATCGTCTTTTCATGGTGTACTTATCCATCCCAATAACCAAAATTTGATTGATTAAAATGTTAGCTTACAAACCAGAAAACATTCATTCAAAATATCAAGCCACATGTTCCCTACCTGGAGGAAAGTCTGTGGGAAGAGGAAGTATACCCAAGAAATGTGGCTCACCTACTGGAGGTTTTCCTTCATTTTTCTCTCAAAAAAAAAGGAGCCTGCAGAAACCTGAGATGCAGAGGATATGGTGGAGAAAATCTGTGGAAATCGAGGTTATGGAGAGATTGTGAAATCCTCCTCTCCTGCAGCAAAATGCCCATAGACTTCAATGGGGCCAAGATTTCACCCAGTGTTCATGTGTATGAATCATAAAGAGGTTGTATGAGAGGCCTGGTATCTTCATAATACTCTTGGAATTCTATTCACAGGGGCAGTATGGCTCTCTGATCCTACTAATTATGCTCTGGGGCTAGTTTTTGGTTTGTATTGTCTTCCATCCTCCTATGTTTTACCGTGTTCCAGGTCTTGCCCCTCTCCTTATATGTTTGCGGCAGAACTCATTGCAGATACTCAGAAAGGAGCTGTCCTTCAGTAGGAGTTCTAAGGGATCAGCTGAGAGGAAAGTTCACAACAGGATGAATTGGTAAATTGCTCTGAGGGGGAAGTAAACATAGAATGGTAACCTATTAGCAGTGGTAAGTGGTGATAAGCATAAACAAACAGGTTAGCTAGGCAATGTACAGGAGGCTGCCAACAGAGGATTTGCAAAACATCTTGGGCTTCTTTTTCTTTTCACTCGACTTACCCTAGTTCTACAGCCATGTAGCACTGTTGGCCTAAAAGTTGGTATTTTTGGTTTACACAGGTGCAGTGGTTTACACAGGTGGTTTACACAGGTGCAGTCAGAATAGAATCAGGCCCCCTGAGATCGTTAGGTTCCAACAAGTAACGAGAGATTTTGAATTAAGGAAGCAACAGCACTTGTAAAGAATAGCTCTGAAGAATCCTGGTAGCCTGGTGGGGAACATGTACTATGTTCCTCTTTATGCACAATATAAAGTCTGAAGAAAAAAGCATTAGGGGAATTTACAGGCCGAAACAACAGAGACCTCAGAGAATTATGTGTTCCAGCTGAGATAAGATGGAGAAGGCTAGATGGTAAAGAACCCAAAAAAGATCAATAGTCCAGCCAGTGAGCTAGAAGCAGGCTCTCAAAGGGAGTCAGAACAAACCAAGAGGTAAGCAAACCCTATTAGGCACTCGAACTTGCTTAAAACTAGTCTGCAGAGAGGAGTGGGAAGTGGCAGGCAACATTCCTGAAGAGCCAAGGAATGCTTAGATGGCAACGGTGCCTCCAGCTTTAATTCACATGGAGCAAAGGGCAGATTTTGCAGCAAATGATGTGGTCGGAGCATACATGCTATGTCTCAATCTCCACCTGCTATGCTGTGCATGCATTACAAGCAAGCAGTGTGCTTCCAAGTTAAATCCAGTGAAGTATGAATATAACAAGCACTCTGTGTGTTTACATTGCCCCCAGAGACCAAACATTCAATTCCCACCATCACGAGCTAGCTCTGTTAGCCCAGGACCATTGTCTGTTCCTACATTGCCTTTGTCATCGCTCTGTTATGTGCTCTGCTGCAGCACACATTCACAAATGTGCATAGCCTGGTTTGTATGGAGGAGAAAAGTGGCTAGCTGGTGTATCCTAGATTCTGCTAGGTATTCCATTTTAAACCACATATAACATTATTTTACACAAGTGTCTTTAGGTTCTTAGTGGTGAATTAGACCTGTGGAGTAGGCACTCTTCTAGGCTCTTTCCTCTCTTAAAATATATAGTATTTTACCACTGCAGGAGCATGAGTCTGTCATTTCCCTTAAATCATCCTCAGCTTTTAGTGTCAATTCTAATTCTGCAGGGCTGCAAATGACTCAGTTGTCATAGGAGACCGATAAGCACGATATCACTTGCAAATGATTTATTTCCATAAAGTACATAAGTCATTTTTGAACACATAGGCTTAATATGCTGGGGTGAAGCTACTGAGTAAAGAAAAAATCTTTATTTGTATGAGGGATGCTGAGGGAAAAATCTTGTCTATTCAAAGAGCTACTGATAAGAGGCCTATGTAATGAAATCATTGGACATGATGGAGTAACAAAAGAATGCTACAACATGCTGAACCTGCAGTCCATCAAGGCTGATATCTTGCCTGTCAGAGCAGCCAACACTTGATCAATCAAAAGAAGACATTTTTACCCTCCCCACCAAAATCCTTGGTGAACCTAGACAGTTGTGCAAAAGTGATATACTCCATTTTTGATATGATAGAGCATCGGGCTATGAAAGACCAGCTCAACTGTTTAGGATTTTTTCCTGACTCCATTGAAGTGAATTTGGATTCCATCATTCTCCCCTTTTATCCTCCAGTTCCTCAAAGGCACTTTAGAGAGATGACTTAATTTCCCGCCTGAGAAGAAGGGTAGGAAGCAGCTGTCTCTGTGATGTATCAATATTGCAATTGAATCAGAGAGAAGAGGTCACTTGAGAACAATACAGAATGCTCTCCTTCCCCATGGACTGAATGAATTGCACATGCATACTTCCAGGTGCTGCCAACCCAGGCCCTGAAGTTTGATCTGAGAACTATGACAGTAGGTGGCATTGCTTTAGACTGACAAGGTGAGCCACCAGGTTTTGTTTGGGGCTTGTGAGATTTTTAAACCCAGTAAGACCATCATGCTATTTTCTTATGAGTTTAGCAGTTCATTGGAGGAAATTGATAATTATCAAAGATCAGTTCTACCAAACGCTGATGGTGAGAGCTGGTAAACTTCAGTGTCAGAGCCTAAAACAAAAGCATTCACCCATGTAATAGCCCAAGAACATTTGCTTTCAATTATCATTGTTTCTTTGAGAAATGATTTCTGCTAATTATCACATACAGGTGTAACATAGCATGCAAATGTGCAAGGACCTAGAAGGAAAAGTAGCAGTTATACCCTCAGGACATGCAGGTTAAAGCAGATGGGAGGGGAAGCCATGTGACCTGGGCACTTCTCCTAATTCAACCATTGTAAGATTTGGAAACACTCAAAATGAGACCTTTTTCAGACATCCAGTCAGAGGGATGAAGAGGGTACCGTCTCCTGTCTTCCCAGTCGAACTGTGTTATGTTTTTATGCATATGAATAGTATACAGTAGATCAACCAATTGAAAGAAAACAAAAAAAGGAAGAAAAGTCTCCAAGAGGGAGCAGAGCATGTGCCTTTGTTACAGGCGACAGAAGTTCTAAGAACAAGATAACTAGTCTTGGTGCACAGAACATTTTAAAGGTACAACGCAAAGGACAAAGGTCACATGGTTTCATAGTTACCATACAACCAATACCATGGATAGTAAAAACCATTTCTTTCCCTCCCCTTTTCATTACCCATGAGACATAGTTGTGATACAACTCCCAGTCTTCTCTGTTCTCCGCTTCTACTGTCCAAAGGAAAAAGGGCAGAAGGCTCCCACACTCCTTTTCTTGCAATGCCATCTTCCCCCCCACATCACATGGCCAATGACTAAACCCTATCCCCCATACTTCTACTTAAGTCCTACCCTAGTCCCATAGGTATGGGTCTGGCAAACAGATTCCTTGGGATTATTCAGGCACTGGCAGGATTCAGAGAAAGTTGAGGAAAGCAACTGGGTATTCCAGAGCCCAGAGCATGCTGCCCCGCATATGAGTAGGGCTTCTTTAAGCTCTGGGAAAATGAGTGAGTAAATTCCTAATAGGATCTAGAATACTCCTCATTTCTGTAAGAGAAAGAGCATATGGTTACTTCCGTGAAGATTCCACTTTTAAGCATAGTCAAAAACTGAAGGGAGAAGCTAATCGCAACAGATTTCTATCATTTTGGACTGTGAGAAAGGCAAGAATGCAAGACTTTGACAGTGAAGTCCAGTTCATCTTTTGCACGACATCAGCCTTGAATCTGAACCTTGATCCTTCATGTAAATTTAACACTGATCCATATTACTGCTCATCTCCAATCTTTATTTATAAAAGCCTCTAGTGATAGGACCTTGACTCTTCCCAGGAGATAATGTTATAGTCATTTTCCTGACTGTATGTTAATTTTACCTCATTATTTCTACCTTTGTACACTTGGCGCATCAGAAATGATTTATTTCCCACTGTGGTAGTCTCACTCTCACCTGCTTGTTGACAACTGTCATATTCTCCTTTTGGACATTATTTAGCTGTTTTATACATACAGTACCTGATTATTTGGATCTTTCCCCATGAATCAGCCCCTCCATATATTTAATGCTTGGTCCTGAATTCCCTTTCAAATGGATGAAATGTTAAGATGTGACAAGCACACTCCATCACCCTGTATGAACCTCTCAAGTGGTATGTTCCCAACCTACAGTACGTAGCTGGCAAGGATACATGTAGGTTTCAAACAGAAAACCCTGTGGGAGTCGCAATTCGGTTATGTTTCAGAAGGGTAGCCATGTTCATCTGTTTCAGCAAAAACCATGAGGAATCCTGTGGCATTGTAAAGACTAACAATTTTATTTTGGGCAGAAGCTTTCATGGGATAGAAGCCACTTTGTTAGATGCTGATTAGGTGGGTTCCAGCCCGTGAAAGCTTATGGCCATATAAATGTACAGTGCCACAAGACTCCTCATAGTTTTGTTATGGAGATTGCCCCTCACCCTGTGGTGCTGACTGCCACCACGGGCCTGCGGCAAGGTGGAAGAGGGACCTGGCTTCCTGCCCCTAAAGGGTAGGCCCAAGGGTTGAAGGGATGGTGCTTAAGGTAGTCAGCTGCAGCCTTTCAAAGGGGCCCAGAGGCTGATCATGGCTGATGCCACTTCTTCCAAAGCACCAGCGGTGGCTGGAACTCTAAGCCCCTTTGAAATGCTGGGCCCCAGGGCAACTGCCCCCT
The DNA here is from genome assembly GCF_033958435.1 of Carettochelys insculpta. Taxonomy (NCBI): domain Eukaryota; kingdom Metazoa; phylum Chordata; order Testudines; family Carettochelyidae; genus Carettochelys; species Carettochelys insculpta. Next base: position 18,391,695 of record NC_134146.1, read on the forward strand.
TTGCCCCTCCCCCCCATGTGTGGGCCTGCCTTCATGGCACTCCCCAGTTGCTTCCCACCCTCCTGTGGTGGGGCCTCAAGCCCTGCACCTCTTCTGAGGACTTTCCTGCTGCCCTCAGGTCCCAAGGGCTTAGTCCCTATCCCCTCCTTCAGTGCCTGAAGGCCCATGCTTCCCCTTCCTTGGGGTCACCAGGGTGGGGCTAAAGGAGCCCAGGCCCTCCCACTCCACTGGGTTCCAGCCCAGTGCCCTGTTGATGTTGGGCGTGTCTTCCCAGCCACCTGCTCGGCGGGGATTCAAAACACTGAGCTAGTGGGACATCTTCCTGTTCCCTGCCCTGGGCTGGGCTACTTCCTGCCCTGGCTCAGATGAGGCACCCTCCTCCTAGGACTGCTGGTGCTGCCCCTGCTGCTGCAGTCGTAGTAGCAGCTGCGGATCCCAAAGTCTAGCACGAGCTCCTTCTCCCCTGGTGGCTCGCTCTAACTGACTGGCCTTCCTGGCCTTTATACCTAGGCTGCAGTTGCTTAGGGAGTGCAGGGCTGTCTCCCAGTAGTACAATCCATTCCTGATTGTCCATTTGTCCTTATTTCTGTCTGATAGAGTGCTTATATCCTGACAGCGACTCATGTGCACCCATCTGATTGCGAATTTGCTGATTAAGATATATGTGATCAAGTCCCAAAATTCAGATCTGCTGTTTCAATCCCAGATGTCAGGAGTATTCAAATGAATTTGGGTTTGCCTTTAAGAAGCATAGGAGCTGTTTTCAAAACTGAGCATCAGATCCTGGTTTGGATTTTAGCCTCTCCTACAAAATATGAAGCTTTATAATTAACTGTCTTGATTTTTATTAATGTCTAGGCATTAGGAATACAGTATTTTAACACATCCAAAAGTTTATATTCTAGAGAAAAATAAAGAAAGAAAACCTCTAGGGAATGTGCTAGGGGCTCAGAATTTGTGTACTTTCCATATCTGGGTATTGCTGATCCTATTCCAGCATCTTTCATTGCATTGATAATGAAGTTGTAGAGGGATGTTTTTGTTTGTTTCTTGAGAGTCCTAGAGATTCACGTGCTTTCAAGAGAATGAATTCAGGTTGCTCATGTTATGTGTTACAACGATAAAGCAGCTGGCCAAAATAATCAGGAACTTCTCAGAATCTGCGATAGTACACATCATAGCCTGCTGTTATTTTTAAGTGTCCTAAAAGAAGAAAACAGGGACAGGTATAAACAGCAACTGCCCTAAATTCAACTGCTTTGTTAAAAACAAAACAAAACAAAACAAAAAACAAAAAACGCATTACTCTCCACTCACTGGTGGGGATTGAGTGTCATTGTTTACATTTTGCTACACTTACAGCATACAGGTTGGTGACATTTCATTCACAGCTGCATGGAAACACACTTGGAAATAATGAAGTCTTTTGAGTACACACCGCTTAAGAATCTTTAAAAAAATACATGGAAATGTGTGGTTTTTTTTTTTTTAAATCAGAAATAAAACACCACATGAAAAGCATTCTGCGTACATCCAAGAATATTTTTGACTGGTTCGCAGCTGACTTCCATAGGAATTCTTTTTAAATAATATTGGAAGCTTTATCCCCTGGAAAATGCTATGGCTTTCAATTTTTCATAGCTCCCTCTTGATAGATTAAAGGTAAATGAAAAGTATTCCCTCAGACACATTAAGGTAGAGTCTGATTCATTCTGCTCCAGTTACTGGAAAGTCCAGAGCAATGGAAATAACTGAACTCAGAAATCCTATGTAATACACTACTCCTTCAGCTTCTGTAACCTAGGATGCTTTTCTGAAATCATGCTCTTCCAAAGCTCCTATAAAATCCTGCAGAAAGCTGTAGTGGACCTATTAAGCATAAATCCTTGTCAGGTTTAACTATTTATTTGACAAGTAAATTGTTACTGGTTATCTCAAAGAGCCATCTTATTGACCAGAAACATGAAAGAAGCCAAACCTCACAGTTAAGGAAATTGCAATAAAAACTTAGCATTTATAAGAATAGTCATTATTCCCTGAGGCTATGGCTACACTGTAGCCTTAACTCAAAATAACTTATGTAGTATCGAGTTACCTTATTTTGAACTCAGTGCTGTCCAAACAGCACTGAAGTTCAGAATAAGGGGATATTTCCATGACCCCCTCACAATGAGAGGTAGAGGAAATGGAATACCATGCTTGAAGTAGTGTTGCTATTTTGAGCAAGGCGTTTAGCCCCAGAGTGCCCAGACGCTCTCTCAACAGAACAGCCAACCAGAAACTCAGCAAACAGGGCTGCCCGGTGAACCAGGAGCCCTGTCTGTCAACAGAGGGCCTCCTGCAGTGCCTACATGGCTTTTTTTGTCAAAACTGTTGACAAAGGAGTTATGCCTCAACATAGAAAGGCAGAATGCTGTTAGCGGAAATGCTGAGTTTTGTGTGTTGATGCTCTGCAAACTTTGTAGACAAAACTGGGGTTTTGTCAACAAAACTCTCTAGTGTAGATGTAGCCATGCAGCTATTTCAATCTCTGGGCTGGAACATTATCTACTGTTTTCCTTCATCCTCTCAAAAAGGAATGTCAGTCACCAGTCACAGAAACAAGTTTAAATAGGAGTACTTAGAACATGAATCATAGTCCCAATAGACCATGGAATGTAGCAAAGAGGAAAAGAGTTACATGGGGTGGAGTTGCAAAGGTCAGTGAGGCAAAAAAAAATATTACAAAGGGATTTAAAGGTATCAGAAGTCTGAGTAGAAATCAAATTTGATTCAACTTGAAAAATTGCCAGTCAGTATATTGAGGAAAAAATGATCCAAAACATATGCTTTGTAGGTGTTAGGTCTCTTTTGACCCTACTACTTCCCAAGGGTCTAAGCAGAAGAATAGGTAACAAATCAGACCTGAGCATGAAATGTGATCTAGAGGCAAATTCAAGCAAAAGTCAATTCGATTTGGGGTTACATACAGAAAAGGGTCACTTCAGAAGGCAGACGGAGTTCCATTCTACATGGCTCAGGCATGTCTGCACCCGGCCTACTGCATTCATTGATGAACACTGTTTTACCAGCATAACAATGAGAAACTGGAGGCAGTTCAGAGAAAAGCAATAGAATCAATCAGGGACTGAAGAAACGAATAGGTAATGTCAGAATGTGCTCTCTCGTTGGGAATAAGAAAAACATACAGAAACTGGTATTCACCAGATGAAATAAAGAGAACTGTGGCATGAGGGCCAGAGCTGTTCAGGTGTCCTGAATGTAGGGCCAGTCCCCGCAATGGCAGCTGGGAGGTGAAATGGAGCAGGATGAGGCAAACCCTATAAAAAAGGTAAACCCGAATTAGGAGAGTGCTCTTAAGTCACCTGAAGTATGTGTGCTTCTTGTCTGGTGCCTACCATTCCTGTATCACACATGAATAAAGGTTATGAGTTAAACAGGTTTTATTTAGCTAATTGAAGGTTAAAGAGCAGCTCAACAGCCTACAGATATGATACAGTTAAAGGGAATAAGCACCATTGGGAACATGAAATTATTTAGTGCAATACACATGGGTTATATTGAAGTTTAATGGGAGGAAAGGAGAAATGTCAGTGTCAGGAAAAATCTTGAGAGTAATATTTAGTAGGCTATAGAATATAGCCTCTAGGGAAGTGGTAGAAACATAATCACTTAAGTCTTACAAGACCAGGCTAAACAAAACTGTAGGAAACAATCATACACTGGCAAAACTGAAACTGTTCAAAAAGATCTTCTCTATGCTTAATGCCTCTGACTCTGTGCTTAATCTTTTGAGTGGAATAAAAACTGTGTCTCAGACTACATGCATAAAATTAAAAGTAAATAGGAATCATTGTTAAAATCTATCTTCATTAGTTTAAGAACCTTGGTCATTTCCAGGTTAGATTTAAATCTGTGTTCATTTTAGCCATATCGTGCAGTGAGTATGTAGTTAAGATAAGATACTCCAAGGACAGGGTAATTGTTATGTCGATGTTATTTTTTATGTGGAGTCTGGAATTAATAAAGAGCAGATGTGGAAGGGCTTGAGAGGGGAGAAAATCCAACACTTTCTTATAATCCCAGTTGCCTACTCTAAGCACCAGATAATATTTTCCTAGTGATTTACCAAGATGCAAGAGCAATAATAATAAACTTCTACTCCTACTAATATCCCTTCACAGAGGAGGACAAAAATACCTTGGTTTAAATAAAATTTATAATACTAGATATTTGTATTTGTATGTTGTGAAACTCTACAAGAACTGAAAACTGCAAGTGGAAGCTCAGTCTGAGTATATTGCACTAGAACCTGTGAATCTAGCTGGTGCTTAATAATAATAATAGTACCAACTAGCTCCTACATAGACCTTTTCATAAGTAAGTCTCAAAATGGTTTAGAAATAAGATAAGTAACATAAATTCAATTTTAAAGAATGGGAAACTGAGGCACAAAGGCTATGTCTAAGCTAGAGTGACCAGTCAATGGACATTTCTGTCAGAAGATATCTTCCAACAAAGCTTCTGTTGACAGATTGTGGCCAGACTGCAAAGCAGATAGAGTGATCTGCTGTGTCTACAGAGAGCAGCTGGATTGCCTGGCCTCTCTATTGGCAAATTGGACAACCAGAAGCATAGCAGACAGGGCAGCTCGGTGTTCCAGAAAGCCCTGTCTGCCAACAGAAGGCACCCTCAGAATGTCCAGACTGGCCTTCTGTAGACAGATCTCTGTTGACAGAGGCATTCTGCCTCATGGGGGAGTGGCAGAATGCTGTTGATAAAAGTTTCATGTTCTCTTGATTTACTGTCAACAGAATGCCTGGGAATGTGGACACTCTGTGGGTGTTGTCGATAAAATGTCAACAGAACCCTCTAATGTAGACATAGACAATCTTAGTCTCAACCTAAGATTCACTGAAAAATATAAACAGTAACAAAAAATGCTGACACAAGAACAAAGCAATATGTCCCACATGCATTCGGACTGATAAACCCATTTTTAAGCAGCATGGAAGGGCCCTGAAACAAAATATCAGATAAACATCTCTAAAGGTTCCCATGAGAAAACACTGCATCTTGTGTTATCATGTGAGACCACAGAAGTCTTTGTGTAATAAAATCTTCTGCTGATGTCCTTAGCGATTGTCTCCCACAAGGAGGACTGAACTGAACCCTCACTGTGTTCTCTTGCACATTATGGCATCCATGATCACTATATTGAAGAAGAAAGGGTTATGGTACAAGAGAGTGCACTCTAAGGCTAATATAATTTCTGTAATTGCATTTTCCTTGGCGCTTGATAAGCCTGTGTTCTTTATGCTCATGCCTTCCATTAAGAGGCATTTCTATATGAATGAATAACAAATTGGGAATGCTAATGGAATTCATCTAGTTTATTTACTAAGTGTGTTGTAGGCATGGGCTTCTGACAGAGGTTTATGTTTTGCTGGCTATTCGAATACAGTGGATACTAGCAATACCTCTCGACAATGTAATAGCTTACATATCATATGCTTTGAGAAGTAATCCTTCCCTTTCATCATCAGATAATTAATACATTTACATTCCTCAGATCTCCACTCAGCAGCTCCCACGGTTTAGTAATGAGGAAGTCAAAACCATGAAAGAAGCATCATTGGGGGAAAAATGAAGTAGATTTCCCTGACTTAATCTGCTATAGCATAAACTATCGTCACGTTAATGCTCAGGGATTCATTTCCTTTGTCCCCTGGGAAAATTTCTTTTAGCACATCATGAATATTATTTCCTTGGCACTTTTGCTATACTGCATCTGTCATTTATACCCAGTCACTTTCATAACTGCTGTGGGACCAACATTTGCTTTTTATAAATAATCAAACACTATTCCAAACATTGTTACTGAAACTACAGCAACACACATTCCATTTTGTCAAGGAATTCCTTTGGAAAAGAGCAAAGAAACAAATATGCTGCCTGTCATAATTACCAAACTTTTCAACTGCAGCTTCTGCATATTTAAACACACTGAAATATTGACCCTGCAGTCTACGCTGCAGTGGTTGCAGACAAGTGCTATTGCCTCTGAAGTAGAAAGCAGAGCTCATTTTCTCCACTTTTAACCATTGTGGAGAAGCCAGAGGCAAGTAATGTTCTTCACTAAAGGAAGCCAGAGAAAACGGCTGTCCTGCCACAAAGTACTAAACAAAATGCTTCAAAGAGCTGTCACCATAACTAAAACAACAGGAAAAGAGGAAAAATGTTCAAAATTAAGTCCTAGATTTTCTCCATTCTTCACCGAAGAGCATAAAAAATGCTTCAAAAATGAAGCAGAAAAGCTCCTTAGAGAAATATTAAATGAGTTTTATTGAGGGAATGTTTCAAATACAGCAAGGAGCATAACAAATTAACATACACAAGGATATATCATCTGAGAAAGTAGAACAGGTTAGGGAGCGTAATATACAGTAAACAGCATCTCAGTACTTACATAAGAAACCCAACTAGTCTCAGATAGACAAAAAAACACAGTTACAAACAAGAGATAATATAAAATATCGGCCTTTTAACCAATCCCTACCCTGACAAGAAAAAGGGGAAAATACTTTAAAGTAACAGACAATATAAGATATTGGCCTTTGGATCCATCCCCATCCCTAGGGGAAAATCAAAAAGGGGAGTATTTTACAGATACTAGACAATAAACAATATCGGCTTATCGGCCAGTCCCTGAGAAAAAAGAAGTCTTTGAACATAAAACTCCCCAACCCATTAAGTACCAGGGAGAATAAAATAAAATAAAATAAAATAAAATAAATAATTAAATTAAAAAAATTAACAATTCCATTTCCAGGAGCAAGTGAAAAGTTGTCACAAATGAATTGTTCCTTATAGTCACTCCTGGGACATGAGCCACCTGTTTATTCTCTTCCACTGCCGACCAAAGGAATACTGAGAGCAAATATAAAGGCAGCAGCTTCTTGGATGACAGCCTGTAGACATACAATCTCAAACTGTGATCTCATCAGCACTCATAAATTAAGTAGAAGAAGCTATGCCAGAGCCTGGATGGGCAACAGCTAGAGAAATCCCACATATTAGAGTAAACGCTGCTGGTAATTCACTTGGGGGCACTCTTTTCTCTGAGGCAGAACTGAACTGAACACTATGCCTTGTTATAGTGTTTGGAGGGAATGAGCTGCTGGAGCTGCCAAATTTCAGGGGAGCCTTTAAAGTCTGGTTCTGACTTCTGACCACTTGGGGTCAATAAAAGATAGATTTTTCAGCTGTGTGCCTGCAAAACACATGGATATCTGGAAACATAATTTCTGTGATTGTTTAGATATAAAATTGAGTTTAAAATAATTGAGTAACTAGTTGCTAATAACTGCTCCTTTGTGCAAGCATTGCCAGATTATCATGTGTGATCATGACAAATATGCACACAGCTCTATGCACATAGTTCTGAAAATCTGGCCTGAAATATCTCAGGGCAATATTCGGAAGGAACAATTTTAGTCCTTATAATAAGGCCATATATCTATCAACTTGCGTAACTGTATTCTGCCTAAGTACAAATCCTGCTGCAGTTTCATTTGGATTTTGGCTAGTTTTCTTCACTTCTCAAACTAGTCTCTGGTGTTGCTTTGTATTGTGAAATAGTTGTTGCAGAGCCCCTCATAATGAGTTCTTTAAGTAGTAGAAAAACCAATTCCAATATACAATTGTGGCTACTAATGTTTGAGTTGCATTTTGGGATTCCTTTAGATGAGGGACACTATACAAATATGTAACACTGACTACTAGAATTTAGTGGGTACTATTGAACCTTGTTATCTCACAAGGCTGGCTGAAATTTTTGCATTGAAATAGCTTTTTGATGGAAAACATCTACAAAAATCAAACATTTTGACTTCATTTTTGAATGAAAAGTCACAAATTTCCAGGTCTGGCATTAGTCTCTGTAACCGTGATCCTGGTCTGGTGCTTGAACCTAAGAAGTAAAATTCAGTCTCACAGCCTTTCAGCTCTCATCTCCGACACATCTTTCCTACAAAGCTTCAGCTGACAGGAATTTCTAAAACTGCTGAGCAGCGAGGGCTATCTCAGAGAGGGAGTATGTTGGGGGAGATAGTCCATAAGAAAAGATCTCTCTCATGAAGGAGTCAAAAGAAGGAAAAGAAAAACTTCCCTGAGACTAAGCAGCTGTGAAATTAAGCATGTTTGTAAATGTTGGTAGGATGGATTCTAAGTTTCTCCTATGCAAAGTTGCCCTCTTCTGGGAACTATTTCCTAGCAGGTCTTTTTGAGGGTATGTCTGTACTGATGGGTGGGAGGAGGGGTGTTTGACATGCTGCCATTGGTCTTCTAGGGACTGATTTGCCACGTGTGTGAAAACATGGCAAACTTGATATCTCTGGGCTCAGTTGTTGACCCTGCTACTCCACACTGATGCGTGGAGTAAGGGACATTAGCGTAAGCCTGATGATGTCTGATCTACACCAGGGAAGAAAGTCGATCCTGATATGTTGATTTTAGCTATGCAGATAGCATGGCTAAAATTGCGTGTCTGGGATTGACTTTGATCCCTAGTGTAAACAAAGTCTGAGGCTGTACTTTTGGGAAGAGCTGTGATCCTAAGTAGCCATGTTGTAGCGCGATATTGTTTCTCTCAGCTGGTTAGTGTTCTTAACTTTGTAATACTTCCCTTTTCTTAGCCTTGAATTTGGTACATGCTCATAAACAGTGACTCCAGGTTCCTTAAAATTAATAATCACAACTAAATTAAAGGCAACATTTGTGCCCCACTTTGTGCAGATTGTCTGGAGGCTGGAAAAATACAAGGTGCAGTGCCCACATGAGGCTTTATGTAACAGCAGCTCAATATTACCAGCTTGTGTTCCCTTCAGCCCTCTCAAGAGGTAGGGGTTCAAACTGTCCTCAACAGCCCCCAAAGGAGGTAATCTGAGCATCTGTGGTATGATCATTACATTCTGAGGTTCATAACACTGTCATAGATGCTGTTTACTATTCAGCCATGGCTGCATTCTCCAAATAAGCAACAGCCTTGACCACCACTAACTGCAGACAGAGATTCTATATTATTGCGCTCCACGAACTTCAGATTCCCTGTAGATATGACTAATGATTTGATGTGCATACAAATGACAAACATGCCTATTTACTTTCAAAAGTAAATTAGTGGGGCAAAGGCAGAGAGAGGCTTCTATTCGTGTGGCACAGCCTGTAGGATTGGAGCCTAAGTTCCACAATTTATTATTGTTAGTTTGTTTGTGGTTTTTAGTTGCAAGGGCTTTGCTGTATAAAGTCCTAAAGTACAAGGTGAGAAATCAAAGCCAAGAGGGCTTTGTCCTGAAGCTGTGCACAAGATTGTATTAAACCATAAGAAGAAGTGATATATGGAGTGGTAGTGTTCGATATTCATCAAGAGGTATCAGACGTGAGGTTTTGTAGTAACATTTTGAACAGACCTTTCTCTTGGGTTTTGTGTGTGTGTTGGGCAGGGAGCAGTCTTCCTTCCATTTGCTTTTAATTATTACCATTCTAGATTCCCCTGCCTTTCAGATTAGCTTCACAGAGTGTTTGCTATTGGAAAAAAACCCCAGGATAAATTGGTGCTGTGGTAGTCTTTTGTGGATTTGTGTCTGGAGATCATGCATTTGCACTCATGTTTGTCAAAAGTTAATACATTGTGGTTATGTCTACACCGCAGAGATCTTTCAAAAGAAGCCCTTCCAGAAGATCTCTTCTGAAAGAACCTCTTTCGACAGAGTGCATCCACACAGAAAAAAGCAGATCAAAAGAGTGATCTGCTCTTTCGAAAGAGACCATCCACACAGCCCCTGCTCTTTCAAAAGATTAGGCCAGGGATTGAACATTCAGGTGCCATGAAGACTACTCTTTCAAAAGAAGGGCCCTGCAGAGTGTCTTCATACATTTTCTTTTCAGAGAAGCTTTTCAAAGAAGACGCTCTTCCTGAAATGAGCAAGAAGGAGAAGTTTTGAAAGGATCACTTCACTCTTTTGATTTACTTTCAAAAGAAGGCTTTTCTTTTTTGTGTAGATGTGCTGTTGGACCTTTTGAAAGAGCCCCCTTCTTTCAAAAACTCTTTCAAAATAACTTGCTATTGTAGATGCCTGTGTAAACAAATTAGTATGCACCTTTATTTTTTATGTTTCAGTTGACATATCTGTTTTATTTGGTAAAATAATATTTTTGTGGGGTTTGGGGATATCTGATGGTTTTGCACCTAAAATCTGCTGGCCCCCCCCAAAAAAAACAAAACAAATTCACAGCAGGAATCCTGATTGCTTTGCCTTGATAAATTGGGATATATTCTGTAGTTGAAGTCCAATTGATAATCATACATGAGGAATGAGTCAGACGGGAAACTGTTTTCTGCAAAAGTGAGAGAACCAAGGTAGGCAGTGTAATACCACCTTTTATTGGATCCGTTTTGGTTGTGGGGTGGGACAAACTTTCAAGTTTCCCAGACCTGTGAAGAGCTCTGTATGAAGCTCAAAAAGTGTCCCTTCCAACAACAGAAGTTGCTTCAATTGAAGATATTACCACACTTAAGTTGTCTCTCTCATAACCTGGGACCAACAAATGTTCTATAAAAGTGCACCTTTCTGGCTTTATGGTAGCTATGAGTGATGGGCAATTTATATTCATTAGTTCTTTGGCTGCGAAAAGATTGTTAAATGAGCTCTCATGAAAGGAAGATTTCAGCTGATCAACATTCAGAAATAAATATAGACAATAGATAATATCGTGCCCAGCTATCACCCCCATCTTATGGTGAGCGTGACATATCATATTGCCTTAACAACTGCCCAGGTGTCTCCCAGAATCAGTTGTGTGACTGAAGAACAAATAAAAGCAGGCCAGGACTAGTATAGGAATATGGGCTATAATGCGGAGAGTGGGATGGAACTGAAAAAAAAAGCAGCAAGACAAATCTGGAACTTAGATTAATGTTAAGAAAGGCCTCTTCTTCCCCTTCATTAGACACTCTGTAGTTGCAATTTCTTAGTTATAACATTTGAACACTTTTAGGGCTTATCTACACATAGGGGTAAGGCACACTATGGCTACGTCTACACGTGAAGCCAACATCGAAATAGCTTATTTCGATGTAGCAACATCAAAATAGGCTATTTCGATGAATAACGTCTACACATCCTCCAGGGCTGGCAACGTCGATGTTCAACTTCGACATTGCGCGGCACCACATCGAAATAGGCGCTGCGAGGGAACGTCTACACACCAAAGTAGCGCACATCGAAATAAGGGTGCCAGGCACAGCTGGAGACAGGGTCACAGGGCGGACTCAACAGCAAGCCGCTCCCTTAAAGGGCCCCTCCCGGACACAGTTGCACTAAACAACACAAGATACACAGAGCCGACAACTGGTTGCAGACCCTGTGCCTGCAGCATGGATCCCCAGCTGCCGCAGCAGCAGCCAGAAGCCCTGGGCTAAGGGCTGCTGCCCACGGTGACCATAGAGCCCCGCAGGGGCTGGAGAGAGAGCATCTCTCAACCCCTCAGCTGATGGCCGCCATGGCGGACCCCGCTATTTCGAAGTTGCGGGACGCGCAACGACTACACGGTCCCTACTTCGACGTTGAACGTCGAAGTAGGGCGCTATTCCTATCCCCTCATGGGGTTAGCGACTTCGACGTCTCACCGCCTAACGTCAAAGTTAGCTTCGAAATAGCGCCCGGCACATGTAGCCGTGACGGGCGCTATTTCAAAGTTAGTGCCGCTACTTCGAAGTGGCATGCACGTGTAGACACGGCTTATGAGAGTGTGATTCATAAAGCGCACTAGCATGTTGTGCAGTAATTGGCCTATTTAAGCCCTGCTGGTACATACTAAACATTCCCTGATGTGCGTCAAGATAGCGCAAACTAGCAGGTCTACGTGGGCTAACTAATGTGCAATGCACTAGTGAGCTTTAGAAATCAGCATCCCTCTCCCCACAGTGAGCATGATTCCACCATGTAGACAGGCCCTTAGTCAGACATGGGCTGTTGGTTTATTATTGCTACCAAATCCCTGCCCCCGCTTTGCTTTGGTATCAGCAAGGCTGCACGATGTGACAGTATTGTCCGTGCTGCTCCCACATGGTCTTGTGCCCCTGCAATTTGTTTGCCAGGCATTTGCAAACACAATGTATCTAGCCCAAGGTGCACCTGGAGTTTTGCTGGACGTGGACAGAGAAACATTGGCTTCAACAAAGTGTAATAGGCCAAATCCCACAGACCCTTGAATTAAGCTTGTTGGTGAATTCAGATTCTATTTACTTTAAAGTGAATCTGTGTTCTGGCAAGAATTTGGACCATCATGCCTCCAAATAAGTTAAGTCAGGATCTGAACCACTATGGGAAAAATTAAGATCTAGAGGTCAGAAATCCGGAAGTCCTGGTTTGGCGCTATCTAGATAATGGCCTGGAACTGGATGCCAGGAAAGTACACACATCTGAGTTTTGGAAGTGTTACATATGAATACAGGGCACAGTAGCTTTTGTGTGGTGATTGTTCAGCGAAAGGGCTGCTGTTAGTCCCCAGAAGCTGTTGTGTGAGGGAAGAAAAAGAACAAACTAAATAACAGACTAGCCATTAGTCCCCAGGGCTTGTTGATCATGCAGGTGAGTAGTCATTCATAGTTTTCCTGGCTCTCCTTCCAAAAAACAACAAAAGAACTCACAGCTGATGATGATAAAGAAATTGTGATTAAGCATGTTGCTCATTACACAAATATAACCAGAAGTCAATTGCAAACCTGAATTTGTGGCTCAGGCCTCTCTCTAATTGTGCTTGGTTATGAAATTATGCTCTGCCTCCTAAAGGAGCAGTCTCCTAGGCCCTGATTTAGCAAAGTACTTAAAACTATGAGTGGCTCCAGTCCCCCACACAAGAAAAAGCAGGCTAAATTAGGTTAATTAGTCTTATAGGTTGCACCTGGGGACAGCCAGTGCTTGAAAGGTTGACTGAAGATGCAGATCAGTTGAGAGAATGGAGCTGGTATAAAGCTGGTAGCACAAGGGAGCTGTCAGGGAAACAATTTAGAGTAATTCCTTGAGAAAGAAAGAGTTTGTAATTAGTTTCTGGAAGGAGGGTGTTTGAGCTGCTAAATTCAAAAAAGGGAGAAGTTAGAAGGATGTAGGAAGGAGTTCTGTGAAATTGTAACAGGGTCTGGGAGAAAGCTGGCTGTGCTTGGTGGACAAAGTGTCCATAGACTGAAACTTGGAATAATGGGAGGGCCCAGGTTCTGTCACTCAGGAAGTGGCACAGACTGGGCAGTAGAGAAGATCATCTAAGATAGTTGTCCAATAGACTTGATTGGCTCAGAAGGGGAGGATTATAGTGATGTGGCCAGAAGACAAATATATGAAGAAAGATGACTCCTGAGCTGCGTAGAGGGAGGCTATGGGTTGTGAGAACGAGGAGGGTCATCACAGCTGGAAGCAGCTAATTCCCATAGCACCTAGCTGAAGGTGACTTATCAGAGAGTAACCCCTCCCAACAAGGCCTTAGGAAAGATGCTTATTGTTTTAGTTATTACAAGTTTTCTATACTACAGTTGAGATTTACTGAAGGGCATCTTGCTATGTGTCTCTCAGTGTTGGCAAGCATTTTTAATCAAACATAAGGTATCAGTGTTCATGATTTGATTGAAACCCTAGTTCAGTTAATGAGGGTGGGAGAGAGGAGAATCTTGATATGGGCAACACAGCGTCTTAGTGTGCTGCAGCTTATCATATCACATGGTTAGTGAGGGAATTATACATCTAATACAAAAAAGGCAAAGGACAGCAGAAATGAACCATCTGGTGGCTGATATGCTGGTGAGCAGGCATTTATGCATTACATTCCCATATGACCATGGAGAAAATCACTGCGTTCATGATGCAGAAAATAATACAGGACTGGGGGTGGGGGGGTAGAGTGCAGTGCTTATCCTCTATATGCAGCACTACCTTAGGGGAGACTATGGGGCAGAAAAAACACCTCAGACCCTTCCTGTGTAAAATGTTTGCAATACACAATCTTTCCCTCCTCCACTGTCTGTTTTTTTCCAAACTTTAGTGTAGCTTATTATTGGCAATTCATATGGTGGCATTGATGGGCCTGGCCCTTTACATGCAAATCAAAGAGTGCAATCAAAATTGGGCATAACCTAAAAATAAAAGGAAAGGGGATAGAGAATGGGGGAAGAGGGTTGAAATAGAGTATACAAACCCATGTAAAGAGCTGCTGTATGCTCCAGGACTCCTGTCCAGCCACATCTGCAAACAATGTGAGGACTGAGAGAAGGGCCTTAGAAAAAGAAGTCTAGTTACTTGGCAGTGCCCTTGGCAGGAGGAGGAAAATAGACTTCCAATTTTCAACTTCTGTAGTAGAGTGTGAACAGCAATAGAAACTATGGCCTGTGTGAATACCCTGAGGTTAAGGGGTAGGGGCAGGAGAGAGGGGAAAGATACTCATCTAACATTCCAGAACTCTTACTAGTAACCCTTCAATAATTTCTTGCCTGCAATGGGGCTTACTGAGGGTCCCTTGAAAGAACTATTCACTGATTAATTTGTTTAGTAAATAGCACATACCACCATGGGGACAACAAGGACTGGGATAGATCTGGTGTACATGCTCAGATGGAATGCTACGGAGGAAGAGTGAAGATGTCCTCAGCCAAGGATTCTCCAGAAGGCTTTCTGATATGGGAGCAGGTTGTTTGTTTATGCAGTCAGATCCCCTAAGCCAACACACTCACTAAGCCAGAGTGGTACAGAACCTGGGAGTTTGTGGGACCAAGGGAGGTTAATGATCCTCTGCAGCCCTTGGTTCCCCATCTCCTCATCCTCCCTCCCAGGCTCCCCTCCAGGCCATCAGGTTCTATTTTTAATTTTCCTTTCATGTTTGCACTTTCTTCAAATGAGAAACTGTGCCTCCCACAAGAATGAAATACTACATAGGTCTTCTGATAAAGAGAGCGTTATTTAACATCCATAAATTGTACTTTTATGGATGCTATGTTAATGCAACATGTTAACTGTCAGATGGATCAATACAGCCAGCATAGTGATTCTAATGGTGTACATCATCCTATCTCATCAGAAAAATATTCTTTAATATTACACAAATGTCTGAAGTTGAAACAGGGAATATACTATAACTACATTGAATAGCCTGACACTGTTCATACCTTTCATTTTTCCATTCATATGTACCACTGCATGATCAAGGGCACAAGCATGTTGTTTAGGATTTAAGCATCTTTTTAAGGCCTTTTTATCATTTAACAGCTCTGTGAGTACCCCACATTTTGAAGATTTACTAACGCCTTCCCCAACTTTTCTGGCATCCAGTAGGTTAATTGTTCTTATTCTTGAACTGCACCAAGCATGAGACCAATTGTGAAGTGAAGCTCCTTGAGTCTTTCAGATCATTGAACTCTTGCTCTGCTCACTTTAGTTCATTTCAGAGATCCAATATTGCCAAGTAGCTTCATCGCACATCTGGAGAGAGTGATGGACAAGATCAAGGCAGAGGTAGAAGGGATATCTATGCACAGGAAAAGAATTAACAACTTGAGGTTCATGGATGATATAGTTATCATTGAGGAAGATGAGAAGCTAGCAAGAATGGTGCAGGTGCTAAACAAAGAAGGGAAGTGGTACAGACTGATTATAAACATTGATAAAACAAAAACAATGGTATTTGGAGATAAGAAAATAGGAAGGAAGATCAGTGTAGATAGTATTGAACTAGAAAATGTAGAGAAGTTCACATCTGGGGAGCAACAACATATGATCTAGATTGTAAGAAGGAAATAGCGACTAGAATAGTGAAAGCAAGAGTGAGTTTGAAGGCGATGGATGAGGTCTGGACAAGCAAAGCAATTAGCTGAGGAATGAAGCTGAGTGTCTTGAAAATGTGTGTATTCAGCAGCACATTATATGGATGTGAGACATGGGTGATAACGAAAGATTCGAAAAGAAGAATATTGCATTCAAAAGGAGTCATCTGAGAATAGGATGGATGCAGAAGGTCACCAATGAGGAATTCTATATAAAGATACAGCCGAAAGAGAACCTGCTGCAGAAGGTTATAAAATGGAAGCTACAACTATTTGGGCATATTTGCAGAATGAGCAATGAATGAAAAATCAAGACCCTGGTTTTTGGCATAATGGATGGCTCAACTGGGAGGCAGACCCCACAGAGAATGGATAGACGATATAGTAGATTGGTGCAGAGCTAGTCTACAGAAACTAAGCCGCTCCGTACTGGACAGGGAAAGACAGAAGGAAATAATGAGAGAGGCATCAGACACCTCATGGTTATTGATGATGAGAGTCACACTGTCTGGAGAATGGAAT
This sequence comes from Carettochelys insculpta, assembly GCF_033958435.1. Classification (NCBI taxonomy): domain Eukaryota; kingdom Metazoa; phylum Chordata; order Testudines; family Carettochelyidae; genus Carettochelys; species Carettochelys insculpta. The sequence continues at coordinate 18,408,082 of NC_134146.1, forward strand.
TTCCACTCCCTTTACAGTTTATTCAGACTATGCTTTCACCTCCAAATGGATCTCCTCAGAGTTCCAGATGCTTTTTTCCAAAGGGCTTGCCAGTGGTATTACCTAGTTCCAGTCATCACATCTAATTCCAGTTATTTCTCCTTAAAAAAAATACTATAATGGAGCACAGAAAAATTTATCCAATGAAAAGTGATTGCTTGGCAGCTGCAGCTGGAGAACTCTCTACCCCCAGGGTGTCCTGCATCTGTGCCCTTCCTTAGATTCTATGACTCTTACACAGTTTTCCTTTTTAAAATAAGCATGGTTGATCTGTCTAGTTCCCAAGAAACCCAGTATCTCTTGTTTACTTCACTCAGCCCCGGTCTTCAGTCTCTTTCCTGGATTTTCATTTCTGTCATTGTATCTCCACTTGTGACCAATCATTACTGCAGAACTGTACCTGTTAAGTTGCATGAACGGAGTTTTGTAAGGTCTGTACAATAAGTATTTTCTGTCCAGCAACATAAATGACATCCATGTCACAACTGATCATCCCCAGTGCAGTGAGATAGTTACCTACTTCTCTCATGCTATGTCTCTTCCAGTGGATGCTGAGGGGGATTGTGTTCTTGATGTTTTTTTTAATTTGAAGAAGCAGATGAATATGGATGCAGTACAGTGAAATTGGCATAGCATGACTAATCTACATAGTCAATGTTATCTTCTGTATTTTTTGAAGAAACACACATTAGACAAAACTCTTTTCTGAGCTATGCAACATAAGAACAGCCATACTAGGTCAAATCCATCTCATCCATCTTCTGACAGTGGCCAGTGCCAAGTGCCCCAAGGGAATGAACAGAACAGATTATCATTAAGTAATCCATTCCCTGATGCCCATTCCCAACTTCTGGCAAATAGAGGCTAGGGACACCATCCCTACCCATACTGGCTAATAGCCACTGATAGACCTATCCTTCATGAACTTACCTAGTGGTTTTTTTCAGATGCATAATCTGGAACAAACAGTTGTGCCAACAGCTGCTGTGGGCTACACAGCAAGGTGAGATGATGGCCCAGCTCCATGCCCCCAAAGGGGCAGGGCCTAGGGCATTTGGCCCTCGGTGTGACCCAGATCGCAGCACTGGCTCTTTCTGTACACACCCCTCCACCTCATGCAACTTTTTAGTAGCTGCATTAGCTCAGAGCTAGGGGCTCCTTTGAAATGCTGGGCCTGGGGGCAACTGTTCCCTTTGTCCTGCCCCCATCCCCATCAACTGGCCTAGCGGGAAACATTTCTGTCACACTCTTCCTGAGGCTATTTTTTAAGCTCTATTTAGAATGTCATGTGTAGAGCTGCATTGCTTCTGAATTAAAGAACTCAAGTACCTCCCATACTTTTTTTTTTTTAATGAATATGGCCCAAAGGCTGAAATTCAGAGCCAGGCTTATGCTCATCTCTTCATTAACCGCTTGAGTTGTGCTGTCATTGCAGTATTATTGTCTGTAACAATTGTTTGCTTTAAATAACAATGCTTTGCTTTATCATAGTTGTCCAGCTTGGTTATTGGGGATCTGTGTTGACAGCATAGTAGTCAGAGTGGGTTTTGAAATTGTAGGCAATCAGAGCAATATCTGTGGTTGTCCATTTACCAGTTTTAAAACCCCAATTGGTGGTGAGAGAATCAGATAGCTATTCTTTGTTCTGACCCTCTACGGCAGCCAGAATGGAGGATAATGTACAAATGAAGCATTTGGAATAAAAGACTTCAAATCAAATGCATTTGGAAAAGCTGTCATGGAAAAAAATTAATTGCCTTCCATCCAGAAAGTTTAGAGCAAGCTCTAGGTTACCCAATAGGTCAGTAATGCAAATGCCTTAATTAAGGAATAGTTAAATATTGGAAGATGGGAAATATCTAGAAATTGTATATTTCTACAGCTACATTACTGAACATCTAGAAACTCAAAAACACATTAACCTCAACATTCAAATGAGATCTAAAGAGAGATCCTACAAAAGTCTTGAGAATTAGAATAGCAGCAAATTTGCCTGTTTTCCTGCTGTGGAAGCTGAGCTGTTAGAACCAGACTATCTTACCTCAGGCAATTTTGTTAGTTCTTTGCAGTGACCATCTGTCCCGTTTTCAGCAGGACAGTCCTGTATTTTAGGCAGGCACCCTGCCTTTTTAAACTAAAAAGCTATTTGTCCCTTATATTCACTCCCCCTGCTGAATTGCACTTTCCCCAAGTCAGTGCTGCCGCAGGTAAAATCAGTCAGGAGCTGGCTGCACAGCACATGGAGCAAGTACTAACCAGCCACTACAGGCAGCAGGAGAGGGAGCCAGGTGTCCTGTCACAGAGGTAAGGCAGGGTACGTTGCGGGGGTTGGATAGTGTGTTTTATCCCCATTCTAAGATTTTAAGGGGAACCTGGTGCCCCAGCAGTGCTGGGCAGCCACTCCTGCAGCCAGGGAGACCACTGTGGGGAGGTCGCCCACTCCCTGCCACAGGACAGGCTCTCATGTAGCTGCCCCCTCCCCACGTCATGGGGCAGCCACCTCCACAGCTAGGGAGCTCCCCTGCAGGGCAGCAGCCCCACCCCAGGTGCCTGGAGGTATGGGACAGCTGGGAATTGCAGCTGCCTGCCACAGCCAGGGAGTTCCCCTCCCCCCACCAGTGTGGCAGCCCCCACAGGGCAGCCACTGCTGTAGCCAGGGAGTGTTCCTGCAGCATTCACAGCCCCTGGCAGTGTGGTGCAGCTGCTGAACCCCTCCCCCCTTCTGCAGGGCAACTGCCCCTGCAACCAGGGAGCTCCCCTGTGGGACACGAGCTCTTTTCCAGCACCCGGTGGCATGGGGCAGCTAGGGAGCTGCACTTGCTTGGCAGCTGCAGTTGGGGAGCTGGCCCTCCTCACGGTGTCCCATATTTGGCATAGCAAAATAGTCACCCTATGATCAGTCAGTGCTTTCACTGTGCATGTAAAAGAGGCCGACTGAAGTGCCTCCTAATTGGCTTAAAGTCCCTTGCCACACCCAGTCAGCACCAGCAGTCAGCTCAGTCCAGGCCCCAAACTCTTAGGTATACACTGCAGACTTTTATCAGTATGTCTCTCGGGGTGCACAAATCCACACTCCATACTGACATCTCTCCCACCTCCCCTGTAGGCTACACTATGCTCATGAGAGAAGCCTTCCCACTAGTACAGGAATGTTTTCACTTCAGTGCTATAGCAGCAGCATTTGAAGTGTACACCTGCCCTTGATCCTCGCAATGGGCCCCACCCTTGCTGGGCTGCTGGCTTTGTTTACAGGTGGGAGACAAGCAGAAGTTCACATTCAACACAAAACACACACCCTCTCCTGGTCAATCATCTTATTTTAACAGTGCCTGCACTAGCTGTACTGGAGTCCTTACAGCCTGGTAGCCAAGCCACTCTCTCCCTGCCAGACTTACCATGCACTCATCACAGAACACAGCAGCTTCTTGCATGGGGAGTTCCTCCTCCTGCTTCAGGAACCCTTCCCTTCTGGAGGGCGAGCCTCACAATTGCAGAATGCAATGTACTCCTTTTGAAGCTCTCCTCCTGACCTGTGTGACTAACAGGTCAGGGCTATCTTAGTGCACAGAACAACCCTAGTGCTTTCCCTGACATCCTGAGGTTTATACACACTGTCACACGGGCCACACAGCAGCAAAGACCATGCGCTGACAAAAATTAAGGTCTTAAGTGTCTCAGGTGAGTGCTTTGTCAGCCAAACTAGCAGAAACTCTCTCAATACCTCACTCAGAGTCATTTACAGGCACTTAAATTGCATTTTTCTATAGGGAGACTTAAAATATATTTTCCTCTTTCAGACACTAGAACAGGTTTCTGAAATTGCCAAAAATGGTACTACCCTGAGATGTGTGTTGGAAGTTAAGTGTGTATTATACATGGACCTGCAAATAGACACACAGAGCAACCAATAACCAGGTTCACATTTTCACAAGTTTTTTTTACAGCATACATGACAAAAGTTCCAATCTCAGTGAAATATGACCTAAAAATGTACAAGTGCAAATAAAACTGCAAGTCATAAATCTGTGTGAGTTTGACACACAAGATTACTCGCTGAGCTGTATACCCTCTATTGGAAAGTGTAAATGTTACAGAAAAGAAAACAGTTTTGTTAGTGCTGTATCATCTCCCAAATCAACAACCACATCATTCTGTTTCACAGTTCCCTTTTAAGGGCTGAATCAGAAGGTCAAATCTGACCACAAGCAAATGTAAGGTTAGATCAAATCTTATACAAACTGTGTCACTCCAAACAAATAGTAATTCTGGGAGAAGAATAAGTAACTCTCCTTCAGGAGAGCTGCACAATTAGGTATGGCAGGGCCAGATCAGAGGACTCCTTCAGAGGGGGAGAAAGGCAGCCCAAATAGGTAGAAGGATCTGCTACATACAAGCAGGGCAATTACAAGCAGCTGGGTGGGAGCTGGCTCAGCCAAACTGAGGCCAGCTGATTCCACTACTGGCTTGATAAAAGGTTGTTTTTGTTTTTTAAATCTCTCCACAGTTGGAAGATGAGAGGGGGAGGACTAGAGGAGAGGTGTGAGAGAGACAGATTTAGCAAGCTTAAATTGAGAACAAGGCCAACCAGCTTCAGGTCAGAACAACAGAGGAGGGAAACACTGGAGTAGTGGCTGGGCTCCCTCCCCTGGAGACCTATTGCACGCTCTAGCCCCTGGGGGAAAAGGGGTGAGAACCTGGAGAGACCAAAGAGACTAAACTAAACCGTGGTCTGGGTAAGTGGGGCCCTTGCTACATAAGCCATTAGCTGTACTTGTTCATACCACCTGGGCAAACAGACTTTTCAATTTGTTTGCAGTTTTGAAGAGTTGAATAAATCTATGGTTTGGGTTAAACTAAATATTTTGTTTAAGCAAACCCCAAATACTTTGCTCATCATATAACCCTTGAATTTTTAAAAGTGAAAACAGGAAGATTTGAAATAAAGTAATTTTGAACAAAGATCCAAACATTTTGTCTGGACAATGTTGAAATGAAACAGATTTTTTTAGACTTCTCCAAAATGAACATTAAATTAAAGCTGCATGAATCCATGATATGTTTTAGTGTTGCTAAATGCCTGTTTTCCAAAAATGATTGGCCAGTGTCACCCAGCTCTGTGTCTGAGACATGCATCTTGCACCATACATTCCTCACCTCCCTTTGGTAATACTTTCTGCCAAGTGGAGAAAAAAAAAAAAAAGCCTTTCTCAAATTTGGGGCTTCCGCATAATTCCCTGCTGTGCAGTTGTCCAAGACACTCGCATTTGATGTCATATATACATTCAGATTCACTTAATATAATTGGCCTTACCTTTCAATGACTGATAAGCAACAGGGGAACACAATGCCAGAATCTGCTCTCATGTATACCACTGTAAACCCAGAGCAATGCTATTGTTGAAAAATAAATTTTCATATTTTATGTTTATAGTTAATCTGAGCATAGTTTTCAAATAGAGAGAGAGAGAGAGAGAGAGTCAGGACAGGCATCTATATTTCCACCCTGTAGTTTGGTTAGGGCTGTGCTGTTGAAGATGTGAAGGTAATCTGTGATTAAGATCAGCAGAGTAGTATTAGAACAAAAGCCATTACCAATCTTGAAGTGAATTAGTAGTGATGCTATTACAACAGAAACAATACTATTGTTTAAAGGGTGGTATAGGGTTGTATAAATCATTAGCTTTTGATATTAAAGTGGCCTATTTGCATGAAAGAGCTCTGCAAAAACTTTAATTTTCTTACACAAAAAAACATTTAAAAGGAACAGCTGGTGCAGTACAAAAAGCTGACTCGAAGCTGTGGTGGAGTGAGTAAAGCAGTATTGGAATAAGCAGCACACGCAATCCTAAGAAGCTTCACGGTGAATGTATTGAACAGTGGGTGCAGGTTGCCGTAGATGTGGGATGGATAATATCCTTTTTTTGCACAGGATTTGCCCAACATCTTCACACTTGGATACCTAAATTTAGGTCCCTAAATATAAGCTTAGGCACTACAATAAAAGTGGCCTAATTTTTCAGACATGCTGATCCTTCATTTCAGCAAAGGGAGCATGAGTGCTCAGCACACTAGAAAGGAGGCTAATCTTATTTAGGATGCTTTCTGTTGGTCACTCAACTTTGTAAAGGTCGGTCTTAATCCTTAATCCTGATTTTCCTTTATTTGCACCCAGCTCCCCACCTCAAACACATTCACCCATCCTGGGTAATAAGAACACTGGATATTGTACAAAAGGAAGGAACGAGACGGGCTGTTTTTGTTTTAAAAGAGGAATTGGTCTTTGGGAGGAGATAAGGAATGGAAGAGATGAAGGTATGTGTACCTGTACTTGTGCACACATGCAGACCGTCTTCCCTAACATGCTGTCCCAGTAGAATTGTGATGGCTGTGCTGAAGGCATGGTGAAAGCTGCCTGATCTCACCTATTTAAGGCTGCCCTAGAGTTAAGCAAGTGATACTGGTCTGAGTGAGGCCCATAGCAACCAATGTACAATGCATTTTCGTAGCTATCAGATATGGTTGATACAACAGCCTCAGTTAGAATGCTGAGAACTTCAGAGCCAAATAAATAATGGCCGTCCAGATTCCATAGGTGGCTTTGAAAATATCCACTTCAATTTTATTACACATTAAGACCGACATCCCAAAGTTTAAGCCGTTTGGGTCCAATGTATGACAACAGCAAAACTTGGATCACATTGGAAGTTTCAGTTTCATATATTCCTAAGGTTTTTGGATGGAATGAAAGGGTTTGGTTTGGACCCATCTCAACATAGTGTACAAAGTGAAATGGTGATAAAAGTAAATCTCTGTTAAGATACCCATATAAGAAAAATGCCTTGAATGGGGTTAAATTGGATTTTCTAAAATGTCAGTGACAACTTGCACATATTATTTGTTATCTGTAATTTTTTTTTAAAAAAAGTTTGGAACTTAAAACAAAAAAAATGAGCAAACTTGGTCATCCAAATAATGTTTTTCTTACAAACTCAGAAATTTTGACTTGAAGATAGATATTTCATTCAGGATGAAATTCTGCCCTACTGACATCAATGAAAAGTGATCTCACCTGATTTCAGTAGGGCCAGGATTTCACCTTTGGGCTAAATTTAGCCAAAAGCAAGCATATACATATTTTTTTTAAAAAAAAATCCTGAAAATTGGTCTGTATCGTGGAACCGTGTTGTTATGATAGCAGTTTTAGGATTAGTCATTATATGATCATACGACCTAAGACTTTTGTAGGAAAGTTCTAGCAATTAAAAATATTTTGTGAATTTAATTCATACAAACGCAAAGAGAGTGTGGCAAGTTCAGCCTGCTCAAATGAAGTGAGCCATTTTTATCATGCTACTGTGCAATGGATTGTCATAATATCCAGAAATACTATAGATGAATCATTGAGTGCAGGGCTGCTGGTTGACATAAATCCACCAGTACAGGGGAAGCCACTATCAAAAGAGACAAAAGCCTAAAAAGGAATAAAGGTCCCCACTGTGCAAAATGTTAAAGAACTGAACAGCTGTCAAAGGGCTAAAAACATGTTTGCCCTGCAAATGATTTTTGATCTGGCATGCATGGATCTAGGCTAACAGCAGTGACAGAGGTAGCACACAACTGTTTGATTAGTTCAGTACAGCCAAAAACTGTGTGGAGAAATGACATCAAATGTGTGTTTCTTAGCATTTTGTGCATGCATGGGACATTTCTGGCTCATTGCTACCTGGAATAAATTTAAATCATTGGAAAGTAAATTTATATGCACCAGGAATTAATTCATTAATACTGATGAGTTATTAAAACACAATGCAATGTAGCATTTGGAGGAGGAAGACCTTTGAGTTTCTGGCATTTATCTTTTTGGGGAAAATGGAACCGTATAGTAACATGCTGTGTCCTCAATCCTTCAAGCCATGTGACTGTAAAGGATTAAAAGTTTAGAATGCTTAACTGTGTGTGTGGGACTGGGGCATCTAGTTAGTAATCTGGCAGAAAAATAAAATTAGTAAAATGTACAAGCACAGCCCATACACAAGACACCAAAGAACAGATGTATTTTGTTTGTATTCACCTTGCTGGCAGTTCAAGCCATTAGATATTTTTTAAACATAACTTACAATTACCATTTCCCAGAGGACTAGTTACCAAGTTTATGGATCTCATGATGTGCAGCAGCGCTGCAATAGCAAACCCTGCACACATTTCGTATAGTGTGATCACATTTTGTAAATTGTAGGCGATAAACAATAAACCCCTTTAGAATTCTGACTTGGCTTCATATTGATAAAGCTGTCAGGCTTTATTACAATTCTGTTCCATTAGTAGAAATACAGCTTCACCTTCCACAGGTTCCCAGATGCAAGGGAACCAGTGTGTTGCGGGCAGCCCTCAAAGAAGTTTCCCATCCCTGAGTGCATGGAGCTCTTGTATGCTTTTGTCCACACAGGCTGGTTGCGGAGGAGGGGGAAAGCTGGTAGTTTGTTGCTGCAGACATTAACCAGACACTGCTGCTGATGGAACAAGAAGCTCGGAACTAATAGTAGCTTCAATGTGGGTACTGTGGGCTGGATGAGAAACTAAAGTACAGACTGAAACAGGAGGTTGTCTATACAGCTGGGTTCTCCCCCAGCCCACCCCCACTTTGGAATGTTCATCCAGTGATAGCTGATTTTGTCTCCAGGTTCTGGCCTCCTGATTGCCTGATTCAGTCTGATTTCTGGTATCTTATTCTCAGCTTTCTGGTTCAGAACCCCAAGTGATATGGTGTTCTAGCCCTATGCTAACCACTAGGCATGCTTACCTATTTCCCGATCCTACCATTCATAGAGAATCCAGACCACTACATGGCCACACAAACTGTATTAAGTCAATGGTTTGTCCCTTAGGGATTAAGTCCCCTGTTCCGCAAAGCAAGTTGAATCGGTACTTAATTTCTACTGAATAGCCACTTAATATTCCCACAGTTGGCTTATCAGCTCACAATACAATGTATTATGATGTGTGTTGATTTGGCTAATTGTTTCAGTTACCCGAAAAGCAGTGGAAAGCAGAATGTAAGCTCTTTAGGACCATCTCTGTGTTCTGTGCAGTATTGATCCTGGTGGTGTGCTACCACAAGACATGTACAGGTTGAACTTCTCTGGTCCAGCATGCTCTTATCAGGCAACATCCATGGTCCGCTTGACTAGAGAGCCCAGTAGTACAGAGCTGGTCTGGCTGGCGTGCCATGAGCGGAGCCCCGTCGGTGGGCTGGAAGCAGGGAGCCCTGCCTGCACCCCAAGGTGGGGAAGCCAGCCAGCAGGCTGGGAACAGGACACCTCACCAGCAGCCCTGCTGTGGGAAGCCTGGCCACTGGCAGGGATCCCTATCAGCAGCCCTGGGGCAGAGAGCCCAGCTGGTGGGCTGGGAGCAGAGCCCCTGCCCCTGCCCCCACCCCCAGCAGCCCAATGGTAGGAATCTTGACTAGGAGTAGAGCTTTCCTGCATCCTGGGGGCAGAGAACAGAGTGGCTGCTGGGAGGGAAGCCCATCCAGCAGGCTGGTGGACCCCCACGTGAGCCTATATGCCTGAATTCTCCCTGATCTGGCAAATTCCCTTGTTTGGGACCTCTCAGGTTCCAAGGGTGCTGGATCAGGGAGGTACAACCTTTAATAAATAAAAATGGCTTGCGTGCCAGATGGTTTTAATTTCTTCTAAAATATATATCACATTGTCACACACACACACACACAGGGTGCGTCTACACTTGCATTCCTCTTTTGAAAGAGGCATGCAAATGAGAGAAATTAAAAATGCAAATGAAGTGCAAATTTACATATCTGACACCTCATTTGCATATTCCTTTTTGGAGAGGAGCAAAGCCGTCTAGACACTGCTTTTCTGAAAGTAAACCCCATCTTCAAAAGAATCTTTCTTCCTATAAAAAAAGAGGGGGGGGAAGGATTCTTTTGAAGATGGAGTTTACTTTCAAAAGAGCAGTGCCTATACTGCTTTTGCTCTTTTGAAAGAGAAATAGGCAAATGAGATGTCAGACATATAAATCTGCACTTCATTTGCACTTTTGATTTCATTCATTTGCATGCCTCTTTTGAAAGAAGAATGCAAGTGTAGACGCATCCAAAGAAGTATATCTCTTAAAGCTATGTGAATCTATAGACAACAATACATATTAAAATAGTCACAAAAAGAGAACTTCAACTGCGTACTTGTGTTGCACTAAGCATCCTTGTGCACTCTTCATTCAGGGACCAGCATCACCAGTAGATGGCTTTCTTGACCAGCAAGGTATTATGAATAGTAAACACTACACTACTTTAAAAAAGCTCTTTGTGAGTAATCAGCCAAGTCAAATGGATACAGCTGAAGAATAACTAAATAAAATGATCATAACTTTAGGTCACTATTGACCAGGACCTGATGGAAACCAATAGCATAGTACTAGCAGCGAAAGGCTCTGTAGCATATGGCTATTCCCTTGAGCCATCCAGTCCTCTTGCTGTGAGGATTTCAGATAAGCAGCCCTTCCTTTTCTACACCCACCCCCACTCTGCCCCCATCCGGCTGACAAGCTAATGTAAATGGTATAAAACAGAAGGGTAATGCAGGGGGAGGAGGATAAACTGACTCAATGTAAACAAATTAGCACTGTTGACAGTTTGGGTGATTTTGAGAAGTGCATTTCCATTAAATTCACAGATACAAGTCCAGACAGATAACAAGCCACAGTAATTTATATAAGCAAGGAAAGAGGACTAAAATGAATGAGTGTTAAAATCTGACAAGAATTTGGTTGCTAGTCCAGCACAAACCATTCTGCCTAAAGGGTTAGAGTACATTATAAAGCACTTGCTATTGTAAGGCTCCCTTACGTAAGATTCCCATATGAAAACATGTTCACAGCATGACAGCAGTGAGAAAGTGCCCAGCCCAGCAAACACTTACCTCTGCTGAACATGTTAAATTGCTGTACAGCCATACAATTATTACCTATAATATCTGAATTACTTAGGAAAGACATTTTAGTCCCTGTAGATTGGATTGTAAGGTCTCCAAGAAATGTGAGAACCTTTTGTTGCTAGTACAACATAAATAAGCCATAGTACAGAAGATAGGTACTGGTGGTCCATTAATTCAGCTAGCAGGAATGGTATAAAAACAAAAGGAAAGACTTTCTCCTACCTGGCCCTCACCATCCAAAAAAGAATCTTGCATAACATTTCTCAGGGTCAGTCTTAAGGAGCAGAGCCTGCAACTCTTTCTTGTGTAAAGGGCATAAAGAACTGCATGGTCAGTTCTTCAGTCTAAAAGATTTCCAGACATGGCTAATGAATCTAGGGCTCTCAATTTCTGAGGGGCTAACAGAAGTTGCCTGAAAAAGAACCTGATTTTTCAGCAAATCGTGAGCTGAAATTTAGAAATCAACCCTTTAGAAATCAACCCCTTTCAAAGCATCTCAGCTTAAACCCACAAAAATGAGGGCATCCAAAACCCCTGGTCATTTGGAAATCTTGAGTGTTAAGTCTTGTTTTTGATAATACTGTGTAAGAGCGCAACCCTGTGATGTACTGGAGGCTAAGACAGTTGTGGATGATCAGAACCTTATGGACTTGAGCTAGAAGTGATTACGTGAAATAGGCTAGTGCTTGGCTACTTCGTCCTGGTCTACACTAGGAGAATAGGTTGAATTTAGGTGACTTAGGTCGATTTTTCTAAGCAATCAGTCCACAATACAGGGTCTGTTCCTCTGACTTTAAGGGCTCAGAATGTCAATTTTTGTACTCCTGCTTTTCACAAGGAATAATGCCAAAATTGACCTTGCATGGTCAAATTTAGCGTAGTGCAGAGGAAGCATTGTGAAATTTGATGTTCTTTGGCTCCTGGAGGTATCTCACAGTGCTCCACTGTGACCACTCTGACCACCACTTTCAGCTCTGCTGTTCTCCAGGTGTGCCGGAAATGGTTTGTGAAAGTTTGAATTTCATTTCCTGTTTGGCCATCATGGTGATTAGAGCAGGGAGCACACCTCAGCAGCATATGTGGCCATGAACTCACAGACAAGCTCCACCATGAAGCATGCAGGAGATCCAGAGCCTAATTGCTGTGCTGGGGGGATGAAGTTGTGCTGGCAGAACTACAAACCAGCGAAAGAAACACAGATATCTATGCCAAGATCTCACAAGGCATGGTAGAAAAAGGATACAGCAGGGATGCCCAGCTTGTGCCCCCTGAAAATAAAGGAGCTCAATCTGGTGTACTAGAAGACAGCGGAAGCAAGTGGATGTTCTTCATCATCGCTGCAAACATGCTGCTTCTATGAGTAGCTGCATGGGATTCTGGAGGGAGACCCAATCATTGTCCCCAAAAAGTCTGTGACTACAGCCCAAGTGCCACCTCTGGCAACATCAAGGAGGACAAAATAGATGAGAAAGATGAGGATAACAACAATGGTCAGCAGGTGAATGGAGCAGCTAATCTTGCCATCAGCCAGGAACTTTTTTAATGGTGGATTTCATCCAGTCCTCCCAAGACATTTCATAGATGGATCCTGATGGTGGTGAGGGAACCTCTAGTGAGCTCTCAGTTTTAATCATGCTTCAAGTGTGTTAAGGCAAATGGGCACGATCGGTGGTGGGCACTGGACCTACACAGCCTGAGGCTCCTGGACAAATTTGTTAACATGTATGGGGACAGAGCACCAATATTCTCTGCACATTTTCACAAAACTGTCAGATGGGTACTCTTTAATTCTTCTCACAAGGTTTTTCGGGAGGTCTGCCTTATCCCAACATCCACAATAAGACACCATTCCACACCAAGCCACCAATAAATACTTTGGTGTCACTGCATCACAGAGCGGTTCAGCATACCAACCAGCCTTTTGCCCATGTTCAGTCAGTATCCGTTCCTTATCAACATTTGTTATTCTAAGCTGGCTAACCTCTCTCACTGCAACCTAGAGGAACCAGGGAAAAGAACTTTAAGCTATTATGATCAGACAAGCTGCTCTGCCATGCCTGGACCACCCTCATCCCTACTTTCCTCAGGCTGCTGAGGGAAGGAAAACTTTCACTGTTCCAGCAGAGCTGAGGGGAGAAGCACACAGCAAGAGCCACACAGCCCTAATAGCACAAGCTGCACTGCTATGCTTGCTCTTCCACTCTCTGGGCTGCTGGGGGAAAGTAAACTTGCTCTGTCCAAGAGCAGTGGGGAGGAGAAGCATGCAATGACTGTGGGAGCCACACATATAATCTCATCTACAGTAAATTTATCTCCCGAACGTCTGGCCTTTTCTTATATTTTGTTGCAGTGTGTTCAAAATGGGCTCTTTGACCACTGTTTCACCCCTCTTTTCCTCTCTAGCGGTTAGACTGGCACAGATCTGAAGGAGAAAACAAATGTAGGAAGATATGTTCCTAGAGCACACACAAGCCACCCACATGGACAGGGCACAGTTAAATGCAATGAGGAGAACCACACTGGAGGAAAGGATGGAAGATTGGGAAGACAGGAGAACTGGAGACCACTCAGAGATCATGAAGTCCAGACCCAGGAGGAGATATTGCAGCTGATAAGGCAACAAACAGAGCTCATGCAGTGCCGGGCACAAGAGTACAGAGGCCCACTGCAGACCATGATGAGCCATATGCCCTCTTCACCATGTTCCCTACTTTCCCCCATTGGCACCCCAGAAGGCGGGGCAGGAAAGTCAAGGTTAAACCTTGCATTGCACTCCCAGGAATGCCTCTCGGAACAGAAGGCTGACATTCCCCCACCTGTAAGGGCAGGAGGCATTTTGCCATTATTTACCCATCCCCAAAGCCCCTGACATGAACTCCTTTAATATTCTGTGAATAAAAATTTATTAGGATCACAAAAACAGTGTCTTTATTGCTTGTGTTGCACTGAGGCACGTGGGGAGGGAAGGGTTTACAGGACTTATAGGCCAGCACAAATGATACAGGGGGCAACTCCTTCAGCACAACAGACATGACTGTCATATCATGAGTGTCTGGTCATTCATAAAGCTGTTTTTCAAAGCCTCCCTGATTAACAGTTCCCCTTGCTGTGCTCTCCTTATTGCTCTGCTGTCTGGCTGCTCATAATTAGTGGCCAAGAGATATGCCTCAAATGTGCAGCCTAGAATGAAGTTTTTTCCCGTGCTCTTACATAAGTTAAGGAGCATATAACAGGCTGCCACCACAAGGGGAATGTTGCTTTTGCTGAGGTCTAGCCATGTCGGAAGCACCTGAACCTGGCGTTTAAGTGGCTTAAAAGTGCATTTTATTACCATTCTACTCTGGCTGAGCCTGTAGTTGAACTGCTCCTTACTTTGGTCTAGGCTGCCTGTGTATTGCTTCGTGAGCCAAGGGAGCAAGGGGTAAGTTGGATGTCCTAGGATCGTTATTGGTACCCCCATGTCTCCAACTGTGATCTTCTGATCTGGGAAGAAAGTGCCATTCTGCAGCTTTCCAAATGGACCAGAGTTCCTAGAGATGAGGATGTAATGTACCTTTCCCAACCATCACACATTAATGTCAGTGAAACAGCCCTTCTGATTCACCAGTGCCTGCAGCACCATGGAGAAGAACCACTTATGGTTTATGTATTTGGGACAAGGTCGTCTAGCACCAAGACAGGGATGTGCTTTCCATCTATTGCCCTGCTGCAGTTGGGGAATCCCATCACAGCAAAACCACCTACTGTGTCCTGCACATCTCCCAGAGTCACTGCCTATCATAGCAGAAGGGTATTGATTGCCTTGACTAGCTGGATGACAGTAGGCCCCCATGGCAGATTTGCCCACTCCAAATTGATTGCCCACAGGCCAGTAGTTGTGTGGTGCTGCAAGCTTCCAGAGAGCTATTGCCACTCACTTCTAAACGGTCAGAGCAGGTCTAATTTTGGTATTGAAGCACTTCAGGGCAGGGGAAAATAATTTGTAATGCTCCATAGAAGTGGCCTCACACATGCAGATGTTTTGTAGCTACTGCTGATCATCCCATACCTGCTGAACAATGTGGTCCCATGGGTCTGAGCTTGTTTCATGGCACCAGAGCTGGTGCTCCACTATGTACAAAGCATAGAGTGAAGCCAGTGTCCCCCAATTCCTCCTCTCCAGTGCTTCACATTCATGTATGTCTGTGTCAGTGATTTTTAAGTCCCAGCTTGACAAAGTCCTGGCTGGGATAATTTAAGAGCTGGACTAGATGACCTCCTGAGGTCCTTTCCAGCCCTAGGATTATATAATTCTGTGTATCCGCCTCAGAGTCTTCATCACACTGAAACCTGCTTAACCTCTGCATATGCTACAGCACAATGTGTGAAGCACTCCTGATATTTGCCACAACAGCTTGAAGCTGGACAGGTTCTATGCTAGCCTTGCAATGGCTTCTGCATGGATGTGAAAAAAGGGTGCGAAAGCACTTTTGCCACTGCTGTCCAAAGGGAGAGGAAGGAGAGAAGTGCGCTATAGGAAGCTGGCAACACACACCCAGAACCACCTGCAGCACTTTTTTGTCCCATCAGACACTGGGACAGAAACCCACAATGCAAAGGGGGCATCGGGAACTGTGGGTTAGGTACGCACAATGCATTGCTGACAAAGTCAAAGCCGCCTTCTTTAATGGGGATGCACGCCATCGACTTCATGTGTCAGTGTGGACATGCACCCTCAGCTTTACAAAATATGGTGCTACAAAACTGACCTGAACAAATTCAACCTAATCTCCTTGTGTAGGCATACCCTTAGAAACTTTTTCTCATCCAGGCCACGTCTACACTAGCCAAAACTTCGAAATGGCCATGCAAATAGCCATTTCGAAGTTTGCTAATGAAGTGCCGAAATACGTATTCAGCGCCTCATTAGCATGTGGGCGGCCGTGGCACTTCGAAATTGACACGGCTCGCTGCCGTGCAGCTCGTCCAGACGGGGCTCCTTTTTGAAAGGACCCTGGCTACTTCGAAGTCCCCTTAGTCCTATGAGCAGATGGGAATAAGGGGACTTCGAAGTAGCCAGGGTCCTTTCAAAAAGGAGCCCTGTGTGGACGAGCCGCGCGGCAGCGCGCCGCGTCAGTCTCGAAGTACCGCAGCCGCCCGCATGCTAATGAGGCGCTGAATATGTATTTCAGCGCTTCATTAGTAAACTTCGAAACGGCCATTTGCATGGCCATTTCGAAGTCTTTGGGTTAGTGTAGACACAGCCCCAGTGTTTCATATACCTTAGGTTGAATCTCAACATTTGCTTGCTCTAGGGTGAAAGGTGAGCCACTGCTAAAATATTCAGGATTACTCCCTTCCCCTTGTGCATGACGCAAGATGAATATTCACCTGTTTTATCAAAAATTCTTACTTTTTATTGAGTGTAAAAGAAATGGACACATCTACTCAAAAATTCAAGTTCCTGTTTTTTTTTTTAATGAATGCCATTAATTATAAATTTCCAGCCATCTGGTGGTTGGGATGAACACTAGTGGGAACAAAAGGAAGACTGAAGAGGGATAACAGAGAATTCTTTGGGAAATAGTCTCTGGTACAGAAATGTATTTGCCTAATGATTTATCTAGGTTTAACAATGGCACAGCAGTTTGTAGCCCGCAGTAGTTTTAATTAAAGAATGGATTCACTTTTCTTTCTGTATCCTTTGCAATTAAAGAACATTTATTAAAAAAATGCCACCATAAAAGCCAGATGGTTGACTATCAACACCTGAAATGAAAACAAAATACTCAGCAATGCATGTGCTAAATACGTGTTTTAACTGCAGTGTCCCAAACAGAATGCTTTCTGTATTGATTTGCAATTGTGCCTTTATATACTTGTTTTGCATGCAGTGATCAACATAAAGCAAAAAGGTGGCTAAATAAATATTTATGGATATTTACATTCAGATCTCAAATTACAGATATGCAGTTCAGATTCTGGTGTGAAGTCATAGGAGGGTGGGGGATTTGGCAGATAAGGAGGGAAACAGGTTTGTTGCAATCTGGAATTACTCTTCTAAGGCTTTGGAGTTGGACAAGGAATTTGGAGGTAAAGTTAGAAGGTGTTGCAAAATATTCTAATCAATATTTTACTAATATTTACATTTTTCATCATAAATTCTGAAAGTCTTTTATCTTCAACTAATCTTCATCTTCACTAATGGCATCCTCATTATCTGGTGTCCTGTTTTGAAAGATGATGAGGAATTCTGGAAAACAAATGTACAAATAAGTGTACAATGCCAGCAGCTGAAAAGCATTGTGTGTGTGTGTGTGTGTGTGTGTGTGTGCGCGTGTGTGCATGTGTGTATAAATTATTGTTTGTTTATAGAAGCCCAGCCAAATCCTTCAGCAACCTACAAAACAAAAAGCAGGGATCTAACACTTTTATCTGATGCATCTTGTTCTGAGTCCAGTATATCCTTATTTCCACTGCTTTTTCCTTTAATCTTTCCTTTAATTTTAGAGCTGAAGAGTTTAGGAGGGATATTTGTAGGTGATGTTTAACAGGCAATAACCTAAACTCATATGTTGTGTCACACATCTCAGAATTCCTTCAACTTGCTTATGTGTGCAAACTGGTGAGGGAGTATGAGGGAACCTAAGCTGGTGCCACATCAAAGCACTGGAAGAAAGCATAGTAAGATATGCATTACAATAAGGTGGGAAGCCTCATTCCTTTTTTTTTTTTTTCAATTAACCACCCGGTTCATACCGTATCAAAATGTTGTGTAAGACAGAGTGATAAATTACATCCTGGTAAAGTTGCTGTGTGTCTGTCTGATTCTTTAGTACCTTGTACCATGTCTGGTCAATTACACATGCACCGCCATGCATATGCAGATGCTGAGAATTTGGTACAGGAAGGTACTTTCTCTGTCTTTGATTTTAGTCCCTTGCATCTACGGGTATCATCATTAAATACCATTCATAAACTAATCAAGCACTGGCTGCCCCAGGATAAGGAATACAGAAAGATAGGTCAGAGCTCCCCTCTTCCATTCATACTTTCAGGCTAAAGTATTTAACTTGAATCTAGAAGGAAACTAGGTTGGTACAGCATGTACGGTGATGGAGCTAGAATTGTGTTTTTTTTCTGAAGTGAATCCTGATAAACACTGGTGTGAGGGGAAGATCAGGCCCTTTGTGCCTGTCTGAGGCACAGTGACTCCCAGAATACCAGTAGTCTACATCTACACTAGAAGCAACTTTCAGCAGAAGTTACTGTCAGAAGAGGTGGTCTGACAAAACTCCTATCCACAAATCACGTCGACACATAAAAGTGGATCAATCTTCTGATCCGCTCTGTCAACAAAAAGTCCCCCCAGAGCATCTACGTGGCTTTTTTTGTCAACAGCTTCTGTTGACAAAATGCATTTTGTACATAGATGCTCTGTGAGTTTTGTCAACAAAACCCTAGTTTTGTCAACAAAACTGTGTAGTGTAGATGTAGCCAGAGAATCTCACTTCTGACAACCATGATTAGTAACTTTCATTGCTCTAGAGTGAAAAAAGAATGTAAGGAAGTCAGGGCTTAGTACAAAAAGAATACTGATTTTGATATTAATGTTAAAATGCAAGAATGGATGGTTATTCTGTAGAGCTTTTTTGCCGAACACACTATTTTATCAATTATATTACAACTGGGACTCTCATTTTTATTTTACAAAGAATTTCCAAAATTTACAGGAGAATTTAAACTTTTACTTAACCCTCACCTCACTGATCCCTGGGTGTTGGAAGTTTCAGATAGGTGTTATCAAACTAAGAAAATAATATCTGGTTCAGGTATCTGGTTCAGGATATTGGTATACTTTACTTCATAGTCCAAAGTAATTCATTCTAAATTTCAGAGTGTTTCAGATTAGCTACAGAGTTCCATTGAACTCAGTCATGTGAAAATACAGGGTATATTTCTCCTCCGCCTGAGAGTTAATCCTGATTTATGTGCCTTATTCGAAAAGTCTTTATAAATCAATAGAAAATCTCCTGCTCATTTTGGTGGACTTTGGAGCAGGCTGTCTAGGGGAGGGAGTCCGAGTCCAGTAATTGAATAGCCCCATAGCCAGAACCTCATAAGCCTGAATCAGTTGATGGTGGCCAGGCACAGGTGTTTTGCCCCTTAAAGTCCTTTCTACATTTGACTGAAAGAATGGGGAAAAATTTTAGGGACCTACTTTTAAATCAACATGAATTTAAGGTTAACGCTTTTTATTTGACTAGATGCCAATCCTTTTCAAGAAACCCCACTTTCCATCTCTGGAAAGCAGGCACCTGATTAATGGTTTTGCAGTTTCACTTGACTTTGGGTTGATTTGAATTTATCTCCAAGTTTATATGTAGGTGGATAATTTTGAAATAACAAGGGATTACCTGCACTGTACACTTTTATCTGACAGGTAGTCCCAGACATCCATATCCTGTGTCCCCTGTCCTCCTTTTGGTATAGCTGGACAATGCAACATTTACTGTCATGAGAAGGGAATGCACTTGGTCAAGTATATAGGGGGCTTTGCCCCCAAATTGCACTCAGAGATGAACTAGCTGCTTCTGCTCCAGAAGTATTTTCCCCAGTACAACTGTTAACTCTCAGGCATAGAATGTCTTGGTCTCCTAAAGCGTTGCATTGGTTTGTAAAGGAGTTGGGTGAGGCTGGAGATTTGCTTCCAGTTTTGTGTATGGAAATTTTTAATTTCATTACTCTCTGAAATTACCACAACTGGGGCCTCTGCTTTTCCTGAAAAGATCTCCCTGCTCTTCACAAAGGGGAGAAGGCAACATTAACCAGAGGGTTGGGCATGTTCTCTTACAAGCAAGATATGGTGGCCAAGTTTTTTTAAAAACATGCTCAAAGCAAGACTCTTTTATATTCATATTTAGGTAGCTGCATTAGAAGCTCCCATTGAAGTCAAAAGTGTAATTATGACTTGCACTAGTCACTCATAATTAGTTAGGTTAGAGGCACCTGTGTGCAATTGATAGTTTTGATATACTCTACCTGAAGTATACAGTAAAGCCTCAGACCAGGGGCCTCCAATCTTTTTCCATTGGGGAGCCACATGGTAATTTTTCATAAGTTCCAGAGGTCCACAGCCCCAAACTGTCCCTCCTGCACAGCCTTAAACCTCCTGAAGCCTCAAACTTCCCCCCAGCCTTTGACCCTCCACAGCCCCAAAGCACCCACCACCTGTCCTAGGCTTAACCCCTGCCAGACAGCCCCAAACCCAGGATTAATTTACCCAGGAGCTTTGCGTGCTCCCATCCCATGCCAGCTCTAGGCTTCTTCCACCCTGGCGCTGCTGGGGTTAACCCAACTAGGTCCTGGGGCTGCTAGGACTCCCTTGCCTCCTGCAGATCTCTGCTCCCTAGCCTCAAGGCAGCTGGCAGAGCTCCATTCCCCAGTGGAGTTCCTCCAAGCTCCAGGGCTGCCAGGGTTGCCTTGTGTGCTGGCAGAGCCCTGCATGCCAGCAGAGCCCCACACATGGGGACCGCCCACAGAGTGCTATTTGGGAGCCAGAGGAAGAGGAATCAGGTGGCAGAGGTGGGAGCCACAAATGGCTTCTTAAAGAGCAACGTGCATCTTGGAGCTGCCTTTTTACAAATGGTGTTGCTGCCAGCTCAGTGGGCCAGATATAAAGGCTCCATGGACCAGATTGTATCCCATAGGCCATGTGTTAGACACCCCTGCCTTAGACAATGTGTTCCCTCCTTATAGACAGTATGTACATAAATAAACATTTATTTGGATGCATGCAAAAGAGATGCTGATTTGCTTGTGTTACTGGTGCAATAAAGGGGTTAAAGCAGTCGTAAAGGATGGTAACATCTTAGGGTACTGTTCAGAGCAATTTAGTGGAACATCTACATCAGGGAAAGGATTCCTGCACTCTTCCAAGTGAATCAATGCTGTCATGATCTATGTACTTTGATTAGTGCCAATCATGTGAGACTGTCTCACTGGCTCAGTAAGTTCTGCATATCGAATGTGAAGCACCTGGTCATAGTCTTTTACTTACAGCCTCATGCAAACAAGCAGTACAGTACTTGGTACTGACATACATTAGCTCTGTCAGAAGAGGATGAAAGGTTCTTTCGAAGGCTGCTGTCAGTATCACCGCATGAATTACCCATGGTTTCTAATAGGGAAAATGGGTCTGTAAGAAGTCTGTGATAATCATACAAATGAGATGCATCTGGAGAGTCGGGGACAAAAGCTGTTGACAAGTCAGGCCTCTATTCAGTGAACGAAGAAGAAGCCAAGTCTGTGGATGCCAACTTTGTGCGAGCTCCGGGACTCAAACATCCACCAAGAAAATAAAATAGGGAGTGCTCATCTCTTGCAGGCTTCCAGACCGGGGCCACACTCTGCTTCCCGCTCAGCTCCAGGCTCTGCCGCCACTTAATCTCTTCCCACTGTGGCCCACCCCCACTCAGCTCCTTCACACACAGAGTGAGGGGGCAAAGAGGCATACCCACCAACAAAGCCAAAGTCAGACCTGGAACTGGGACAAAGTCCTGGTCCCCTTGCTCTACTAAAATGACACACGTGTAAGCATTTTGGCCTGTGCTCCTTTTTAATCTATGAGAATCAGTTTATTCCAAAGCATACATCTGTTCTAGTTTGGGACTGTAGTTCTTGTAAGAGAAACCAAGTGGAGTCAGAGGTTTAGAATTGTGCGCCACTTGTATTACCATTTGTAATCAGGTGACAGGGTGTAATGGAGGAGTGCTGCTGAGAGGGTCAAATCAGGGCAAATTGCCTAATGGCGTGGCTGCTAGCAGCTCAAGACAAGGAGATCCTCCACTACAAGGCAAACCAAGCCAAACCAGTCACAAAGAGCACTTCTGTTTGCCACACTGGCTAGCAAGAAGTTATACAAGCACTCCCCTCAGACACTCCAACTTTGTGTGCCAAAACCAGTAGTCTCTGCTTACATAGGCGAAAACCGGTCCCACCAACTCTGAATAGGTCCTTCTGATCCCAAAGGACCAG
Organism: Carettochelys insculpta; assembly: GCF_033958435.1. NCBI lineage: Eukaryota > Metazoa > Chordata > Testudines > Carettochelyidae > Carettochelys > Carettochelys insculpta. The sequence continues at coordinate 18,430,092 of NC_134146.1, forward strand.
TTACATTCCCAGGTGAATTTATACCTCAGATCTTACCCAAAGATCACACTGTGCCAATCCTTTTAGAATCTGAAATCTAAAGGTTTATTCACAGAAAGAAAAGATTGGGGCAAAATTGTTAAAGAAATTACACAAAATACACCAAAGCAAGTTTCCTGGCAAGGCTCTTAGCAAAGATAGAATAAACTGTTATCTGAAAAGTCTCTGGAAATCATCCTTTGTTAGGATGGGTCATTATTCCTTCCCAGCCCAAGTTCATAGCAAAGATGATACTGAAGTGATGAGCTGGAGACCCAAGGCCCTTTTTATAATCTTGCCCCTGTGGAGGGAATTGCATTGTTCTCACTGTGAGAAGATACCTCTCAAAATGGAGCTTGTCACCTGTCCATACATGAGTCAATCCCTTCTGCCGTCTTGACTTATCAGTTTGTCTGAATATTCACAGCAAAGTTCCTCAGATGTGGATTGGCACCTATTAAGGCCTTTGTCAGTCAAGTAATTGATTCACTTGGCTAGTAACCCTTTCAGAATGAACCCTTTCACTTGACTAGTAACTATTTCACATTTGAAGTACAAATACAGAACAAGTATGTATAACTTCATATAAACAGAATCAGTGAATCATAAGCTTTCAGTAGACATCTCATTTGGCTCACTTTGTACAAGATTTGGTGCAAACATACAGAAGAGGTTGCAAAAATGTCCTGCATGTTCATCTCAGAATCCAATAATGTCACACAGGGACTAAGAAATAAAGTTGTTCTCTGCATTCCTGAGTGTCATAGCATTATTAAAGTACTAATAGAGTTAATTCATTTAAAATTGTGTAGTAACAGCATTTTGCTATTTCAAAATTAAATAAAAATGCTGCAGTCTGTGTTTGGCTTTATTGTCTCTTCTTTAATCCCCTTCAGATATTAGTAATTAAACTAGTAAAATGTCTGACATCAGGAATGTTAAACTATCTTGGCCATGAAATGGAATGAAACAGATGAATAATGAGAAACAACAGATAAGAAGTAATAATGCCCCTTTCATTTTGGAGTTGCTGTATGCTCACAAAAAGTTCATGTTGCCTTCACTATTTCATATCCTTTCTATGACTCGTTGCCATGATTAAAAAGAAAGGCCCCACAAAAAGAACATTCATTCTAAAATTTCTGTATAAATTATGGAAATGTTAAACGTCAAGGCCTGCTTTGCTGAAGATTAGGGAAACCTTGTGCATGTTCTGTGGAATTAAATTTAGGGGGGAAAAGTTGCTGTATAATGGACAAAGAGGGAGAACTTTCTGTATTTTTCTTTTATTTCTTTTATTTGTTCATTTTGAGGAGTAAATCTATGTAGCTGGAACAATATCAGAGGCTGTTTCTTTTTCATTTATTGAAGTGCTGGCCTCAGATACTACTTTGCTGCTGGAAAAGTGTGGTAGGTATATGAGTTTTTTTGTGGTAAATGTAGGAACTATGATTGCTGAACAAAGAACGTTGAAGAGAGGGAGAATGTGTTTTGAGGGGTTTCTTGAGTCTAGATCTAAGGCTAGGGCTAGATCTAGGGCCATTAGCATAGCTAGAATCGATGTATCAGAATCAACTTTCTTCCCTAATGTAGTCTGGGCATCTGTAGGCTCCCACCAATGTCCCTTATTCCATGCAAAAGTATGGAGTACATGGGTTGACATCTGAGCTCACAGAGATCAATTTTGCCATGTTTATACCAGACACACAAAATCAAACTTCAGAAGATCGATCTTCCCGTATCGGTCTTCCAGTAAGTATAGATTCACCTTAGGTCTTTGTGAACCGGACTCCTCTCACACAACAATTATAAAATGGTATCACTTCTCTGATGTCATTGAAGTTATTCTTAATTTATCCTAACAGGAGTGGCCACTCAAATGCTGTATTTAGCAGCACAGTTGCCACCCTGCAGTTTCTGAACTGCTTCAGGGTCATCAACAGGACCCACATCTTGATCCATGCCCCAGACCTTAGTGTGACCAAGTGTATCAACAGAAAGGGATCCTTCTCCATGGTGCTTCAGGCCCTGGTCAAACACTGTGGATAGTTCACTGACATTTATGTGGGGTGGTCGGCCTGAGCACAGTATGCCCGAGTGTTCCTCAACTCCAGACTGTGCCAGAGGATGAAGGTGGGTCCATTTGTCCCCCACTATGAGCTGGTGGTCAGGGATGTGCACATGCCACTGTGCATTGTGGGGGATGGGGCTTACTTCTTCATGCTATGGCTCATGAGGCCTTACACAGGCCAGCTGGACCCAAGCCAGGAACTCTTTAATGCCCACCTCAGCCAGGCCTCGGTGCAGGTGGAGTGCGCCTTCTGCCTCCTCGAGGCTTGCTTTTGGTGCCTGCTCACCTGCCTGGTTATGAGGGAACATGATGTCCTCCAAGTAGTGGTTGCATGTTGTGCCCTGCAGAACATGATGGAGGGAATAGGGGATGACTTCCTCTTGAGGTGGCGGGTGGTCGTGAGCTGCAGGTACAAGCAGCCAGGCATAGCTTGATCTGCCAGGCCCATCAGGTCGGGTGCAGATCCAGGAGGCCCTGAGGGAAAGTTTACTGAATCAAATAAAAATAATAATAAAAATATGTGGAAAAGGTGTAATAGCAAATTATTTACAATAAAGTGAAGTGCAAAATTGTTGAATTATGTACAGTTTGGGGGGCTGAGATGGGGGTGGGGGCACTCAGTCCATGGAGGAGGTGGGGGCTGTGAATCCAAGGGGAAGCAGGACCCCAAATGGCATTGGTCTTGGGATCTTCTCTCGCTGTGGGTTCAGCGCTTCTGTTGGAGCTGGGTTGGGACCAGGACCAGGACCAGGACCAGGGGAAGGTATAGAAGCAGTGGGGCTGCAACAGGGTCTGGGTGGCTATAAGGAGCAGGGGGACTGGGGAGCACAGGGACTGGAGGGTGAGGGGGGGCTCTTGTGGACAGTGCTGCAGCTGTCTGTACGGGCCCTGGGGAGTCTCATGTGCCACCCATGAGGCGATCCCTCTGTGACTGGACACCTCCTTTGGCCACTAAACCATTCCCCAGGGCAGGGGCAGCAGTCAGAATGGTCATAGAGGCACCATGGAGTCCCCATGCACCAAGACCCACTGTGCAGGCCACACATGGCTTCATTCCCAATACATTCTCATCCCTTGGCTTGGGGGCTGTTGGTTGCTGCTCAAAGTGGGGGGCAGGCCCTTGGGGCTGTGCCCCGCTCCTTGTCTCCCTTACAGCTGGACCCACACCATCTGAGAACCAGGCCAGCCCCACCTCACTACCAGAATGAGCCAGCCCCACCCGAGCAGAAGTGCAGGCCGGTAGCTGGAGGGGCTGTTGCTGGGTCCAGGAGGGCCTCCAGAGGGACCACAATGCTGCCCTCTGGAGGATGATGATCTACTGGAGCAGTGGCTGTGGGCTGACAGGGAGTGGCAGTCATATGCCTGGGACTATCTAATGTCCTGCTTTGATGCTGTCACCAGCATCTCGCAGGACATGATGGTGCAGCCACCTGAAAGCCTTTTCTGTTGACAGGAGGCTCTCTGCAATGTCCAGACCGGCTTTCTGTCAACAGGTCCCTGTCAACAGAGGAGTTCTTCCTCATGGGCACTGGGATAAGACTGTTGAGCAAACTGCTGCATTCTGGCAATTTACTCTCTCTCCTTCCTGCCTCCTCTTCTTCACTGCTCTCCCTCCCCCCACCCTGCTTTTCTCATCATGTCTGAACACAGAGCCCTGGGGAAAAATCTTTCCCAGTCAAAATGGCTCTGCAAAACATTTTGGCTTTGATGGAATTTCATTTCACTGAAAATGTTCCAGGTACCTCTGGTTGTTTACTACCCTACCTGTGGTCTGCTTTGCTCTTTCCAATTATACACTCCTTCTAGAAGAGAATGTGTCTTCCTCTCAGCTAGCACATTTTGGAGATAAATGTTATTTAAATAATGAAGAGGAATAAGCATATTTTTCCCCAGACCTGTCATACTCATTTCAAGTCTTCAGATTGATTAAATCTGTGAACAGTTTCAAAACTGTAGATTGAAGATTGTTTGAAGTCATAACTATATCTGTGATACTGAGTAACTTTTGCCAATTAATTCAGAGTTATCTTCAATATCTTGGATAAATAACTGAATATCAATTATTTATGAAGTAGCAGGTCAGAAACTGGGTACTGAATTTACTGTTGGTTGTCTGTGCACTGTGGTATCCAAACTAGTCATTTTTTCCGTCTTCTGTATCACCTGGTTTGATGATGGAAATTATTGCTAAATCCTACATAAGCACAGGCGTACTGGCTCAGACCAGAGGTCCATCAAGCCCAGTATCCTGTCTTCTGACAGTGGCCAATGCCAGGTGCCCCAGAGGGAATGAACAGAACAGGTAAACATCAAGTGGTCAATCCCCTGTCAACCATTTCCAGCCTCTGGCAAACAGAGGCTAGGAACACCCTCCATGCTCATTCTGGCTAATAGGCATTGATGGAGCTGTACCCCATGAATTTATCTAGTTCTTTTTTGAACTCTGCTATAGTTTTAACCTTCACAACATCCTCTGGCAAGGCGTTCCACAGGTTCACAGCGCGTTTTGTGAAAAAATATTTCCTATTGTTTGTTTAAAACCTGCTGCCTATTAATTTTATTTGGTGACCCCTAGTTCTTGTGTTGTGAGAAGGAGTAAATAACATTTCCTGATTTACTTTCTTCACACCAGTCATGATTTTATATACCTCTATCGTATCTCCCCTTAACTGTCTTTTTTGCAAGCTAAAACATCTCAGTCTTATTAATCTCTCATATGGCAGACATTCCTTACCTTTAATAATTTTTGTTCCCCTTTTCCAATTCCAATATATCTTTTTTGAGATGGGGTGACCACGTTTACACACAGTTTTCCAGATATGGATGTACCATGGATTTATATAGAGGTAATACAACATTTTCTGTCTTATTAGCTATTCCCTTCTTAATGATTCCCAACATTTTGTTAGCTTTTTTGACTGCCACTGCACATTGAATGGATGTTTGCAGAGAACTATCCATGACTCCAAGATCTCTTTCTCGAATGGTAACAGCTAAGTCAGACCCCATAATTTTATGTGTATAGTTGGGATTATATTTTCCAATGTGCATTACTGTGCATTTATCAACATTGAATTTCATCTGCTGCAATCACCCTATTTATTAACATCCTTTTGTAGCTCTTCACAGTCTTCTTGGGTCTTAACTGTTTGGAGTAGGTTTGTGTCATCTGCAAATTTTGCCACCTCACTGTTTATCCATTTTTCCAGATCATTTATAAATATGTTGAGTAGGACTCGTCCCAGTACGGACCTCTGGTGGACACCACTATTTACCACTATTCTGAAAACTGACTGTTTATTCCTGCCCTTTGTTCCCCATCTTTTAACCAGTTACCAATCCAAGAGAGGACCTTCACTCTTATCCCATGACAGTTAACTTTGCTTAAGAGCCTTTGGTGAGGGACCTTGTCAAAGGCTTTTGGAAAATCTAAGCATGCTATACCCACAGAATTCCCCTTGTCCACATGCTTGTTGATCCTTTCAAAAAATTCTAATAGATTGGTGAGGCACGACTTCCCTTTACAAAAGCTGCGTTTACTCTGCCCCAAAAAATTATGTTCATCAGTGTGTCTGACAATTATGTTCTTTACTAGAGTTTCAACCAGTTTGCTCTGTACTGAAGTCAGACTGACTGGCCTGCAGTTGCCAAGATCATCCCTGCAGCCCTTTTTAAAGATTGGCATCGCATTAGCTATCCTCCAGTCATGTGGAACAGAAGCTGATTTAAATGACAGGTTACAAACTACAGGTAGTAGTTCTGCAATTTCACATTTGAGTTCCTTCAGAACTTTCGGGTGAATGCCATCTGGTCCTGGTGACTTATTACTATTTAGTTCACTAGTTTGTTCCAAAACCTCTTCTAATGACATCTCAATTTGAGACAGTTCATCAGATTTGTTACCCAAAAAGAATTGCTCAGGTTTGAGAATCTCCCTCACATCCTCAGCTGTGAAGTCTACTGCAAAGAAATTATTTAGTTTCTCTGCAATGGCCTTATCGTCCTTGAATGCTCCTTTAGTATCTCGATCATCCAGGGGCCCCCCGGTTGTTTAGCAGCTTCCTGCTTCAGATGTATTTAAACAATTTTTACTATTACTTTTTGACTCTTTGGCTAGCTGTTCTTCAGATTCTTTTCTTGGCCTTTCTAATTACATTTTTACACTTCACTTTGCAGAGTTTAGGTTCCTTTCTATTTTCCTCACTACAATTTAACTTCCATTTTTTAAAGGATGCCTTTTTGTCTCTCACTGCCTCTTTTACTTTATTATTTAAACACGGTGGCACTTCTTTGGTTCTCTTACTACATTTCCGAAATTGGAGTATACAGTTAAGTTGAGCTTCTATTATGGTGTCTTTAAAAAGTTTCCATGCAGGTGACAGGGGTTTCACTTTAGGTACTGTACCTTTTAATTTCCGTTGAACTAACTTTCTCATTTTTGTGTAGTCCCCTCTTTCTGAAATTAAATACTACAGTCTTGGACTGCTGTAGTATTTTCGCAGCCACAGGAATGTTAAATTTAGTTATATTATGATCGCTATTACCCAGAGGTCCAGACACATTCACCTCTTGTACCAGATCCTGTTCTGTACTTAGAACTAAATCAAGAATTGCCTCTCCTCTTGTGGGTTCCAGGACTAGCTGCTCCAAGAAGCAGTCATTGAAGGTGTCGAGAAACTTTATCTCAGCTTCCCATCCTGAGGTGAGGTACCCAGTCCATATGGGGATAGTTGAAATCCCCTGTCATTATTGGTTTTTTTATTTTGCTAGCCTCTCTAATCTACCTGAGCATGAACGTCACTATCACCATCCTGGTCAGGTGGCCAGTGATATATCCCTACCATCATATTCTTATTATTCAAGCATGGGATTACTATCCAAAGAGATTGATGGTACAGTTTGCTTCATTTATGACTTTTACTTCATTTGATTCTACACTTTCTTTCACATATAGTGCCACCCCAGCTCCAGCGCAACCTGTTCTGTCCTTCCAATAAATTTTGTACCCTGGTATTAATGTGTCCCATTGATTATCCTCATTCCACCAAGTTTCAGTTATACCTATTATATTGATATCTTCATGTAATATGAGGCAATCTAGCTCACCCAGCTTATTATTTAGACATTGAGCATTTGTGCATAAGCACTCTAAAAAACTTGTCACTCTTTAGCTGCCTGCCATTACATGCTGTAATTGAAAGGGACTCTGTTTTACTTGACTGTTCTCAGGTACCACCTGTGGTTTATCATGTTTCATCCTCTCCTCCTTACTAGGACATAGAGAATCTTCAGTAAGAGATCCGGCCCTAAGGGATACCACCATCAGAACCACATGTGCCCCTGCACCTGTCGGCTTTCCCTGCCAGCCCTTAGTTTAAAAACTGCTGTACAACCTTTTTCATTTTAAGTGCCAGCAATCTGGTTCCATTTTGGTTTAGGTGGAGCCCATCCTTCTTGTACAGGGTTCCCCTTTCCCAAAAGTTTCCTCAGTTCCTTATAAACCCTTTCCTCCTACACCATCCTCTCATCCATCTACTGACACCCTGCAGTTCTGCCTGTCTAGCTGGCCCTCCGTGTGGAACTGGAAGCATTTCAGAGAATGCTACCATGGAGGTCCTGGAGTTCATTCTCCTACCTAGCAGCCGAAATTTGGCCTCCAGGATCTCCCTCCTAACCTTCCCTATGTCATTGGTACCAATATGTACCATGACCACCAGTTCCTCCCCAGCACTACACATAAGTCTATCTAGATGTCTCGAGAGATCCTCAGCCCTTGCACCAGGCAAGCAAGTCACCATGCAGTTCTCCTGGTCATCACACACCCAGCTTTCTATGTTCCTAATGATTGAATTGCCCATAACTAAAACCTATCTATTCCTAATAACTGGATTTCTCTCCGCTGGAGAGGTATTCTCAGTCTGAGAGGATACTCTGACACCATCTGGAAGGAGCGTCCCAGCTACAGGATCATTTCCCTCTGCTCCACATAGATGTTCTCATTCCCTGAGACTTTCATCCTCCTCAACAGCAGTGAGGCTGTCAGACTGGAGGTGGGGCCGTTCTATTATGTCCCAAAAAGTCTCATTTATGTATCTGTATCTCCCAGCTCCTTCAATTCTGCCACCCTGGCCTCTGAAGCATGTACATGGTCTATGAGGGCCAGAAGCTCCTTGCACTGGATACACACATAGGCCACCTGCCCAGAGGGCAGGTAATTATACATGCTGCATGGGGTGCAATAAACTGGATAGCCCCCACCCTTCTGCCTGCATTATCTTATTATACCTGAAGTGGGTCACGTGGATTATTAGGTGGTTGTTGGCTTTAAATTCAAGTTGGACGATTTAAATGTCGCTCGTCCCCCCTTCACAATCCCTCTCTAAACTCTCTTGCAAAACACCCCTGTTAGCTGCTCCTGTTTGCTAGCTCCTCTGGCTGCTTAGGGACAGCCTTTATGAAGCCCTGCCCTGCCTGAGTAGCTCTGCCCCCTCTTTAAGGGCTCAGGGTCATTCTCTGCCTTGCCTAGCAGGCTGAAACAAATAAAACAGAAAGGTCACGGATCTTTGATATATAAACTCAAGACAAGCAAGAAGCATTTTAATATAGGATTCTCTATTACTCTTCCTTTAACTACATCCTTAGGAAAACAGAAGCCAACTGAATGAGATGCACCATTATTGAAACCATGTATGCATACAGCCATTATATGCACACTTGCTATTTAAGTTCAGTTTCTTAGGCTAGACTTAGAAAGTCAACTGAAGTTATGCCACTTGCATAGCTAAAATAGACATATCTGCACTTGGCTAACTTGTCTGTCAATACATGGGAAGGTCAAAGAGAGAGTTTCAACCGTCAACCTCCCTTACTCCTCACATCTTGCGAGGAGTACAGGAGTCGACTGTGACCCCTGAGAGGTCAATTTCATGCATCCGTACTAAATGTGGTAGTGTGGATGTAGCCTTCAACTCTTCTAGGCATGGATTTTGTCTTTGTATGTCTATAATTGCCATTCAGCACCAGAAATACTATATAAATGATACATAATTATGGACAACTCTACTTAAGCAGAAACCCTTAACCCTTGATCTTGTGGGTCTCAATTTATTGTAGTTTCTAAAGGTGGAAAATAACCCTGGGTGCCTTGATTGGATCTTCTGTGCCCCACTAGTAGGTCTCTTTCTCCTCTGTACTGTTGTCCAGTCACCTACTTGAATCAGCAATGGCTCCAGCAAGAGCTACATGCTTTTTCACATTCTTAGTTCCATTCATAATTTGATATTAAATAAAATAAAATAAAGTGGTTGACCTGTTGAGAATTTACTTTTTAAACAATGTTACATGGATAGCAAAGGCAGCTGAATAATATAATTTCTTTCAGGCCTGGACTTGGGTAGGTGAAATCCCTCAGGTACATTAAGAACATAAGAACATAAGAATGGCTATACTGGGTCAGACCAAAGGTCCATCAAGCCCAGCATCCCATCTGCCGACGGTGGCCAATGCCAGGTGCCCCAGAGAAGGAGAACAGAAGACAAGTGATTTATCTCCTGCCATCCATCTCCTGCCCTTGTTATGAAGGCTAGGGCACCATACTTTATCCCTGGCTAATAGCCATTTATGGACCTGACCTGCAAAAATTTATCAAGCTCTTTTTTAAACCCTAATAGAGTCCTGGCCTTCACAGCCTCCTCGGGCAAGGAGTTCCACAGGTTGACTGTGCGCTGTGTGAAGAAAAATTTCCTTTTATTAGTTTTGAACCTACTACCCATCAATTTCATTTGGTGTCCCCTAGTTCTTGTATTATGGGAAAAGGTAAATAATTTTTCTATATTCACTTTCTCCACACCATTCATGATTTTATATACCTCTATCATATCGCCCCTCAATCGCCTCTTTTCCAAACTGAAAAGTCCCAGTCTCTCTAGCCTCTCCCCATATGGGACCCTTTCCAAGCCCCTAATCATCTTAGTCGCCCTTTTCTGAACCTTTTCTAATGCCAATATATCTTTTTTGAGGTGAGGAGACCACATCTGCACGCAGTACTCGAGATGTGGGCGTACCATAGTTTTATATAGGGGAAGTATGATATCTTTTGTCTTATTATCGATCCCTTTTTTAATAATTCCTAACATCCTATTTGCCTTACTAACTGCCGCTGCACACTGCGTGGATGTCTTCAGAGAACTATCCACTATAACTCCAAGATCCCTTTCCTGATCTATGTTCTTATGTTCTTATGTTCTTATGTTCTAGAAACAAGAAGAATTGAACATCAGAAAACAGTTTCTTTGCTGACAGCTCCAAACCTCTTTCTAGCCAACACTCAGTTCCAAAAACTCTCTCTTAGCTTTTTTCTCAAGACCACCTTCCCAGTGCTTTTTTAGTTTCTCTGGTGCTTCCTTGGTGCCTTCACTCTCTTTTTTTCCCCTTCTGATCTTCATGCCTCTCTGTTAGACACATAAACCTTCATTAAATAATGCCTAGAAAAATCTCTGTGTCTACACATGCCTTGCATGTGTGTGTGTTTGGGTGACAGCTGCTATTGTTTCAGCTGTGTGATTCTATAAAGGAGCTTAACTGCTTCTTACATTTATCCCAAATGAAGGGCAGTTGTTACACTCACTGGTTTCAACAAAATTTAATCTACCCAATGCTTGTACTTTCATTCTGTCACCACCATGCATTCACTACTTCATATAGGAAGATTTTGTTTGTTTGTTTTGCGGGTGGGTGGTGGGAAAATGGGCCTTCAGCTTTGTTTTTACTATGGATTCAATTTTACCTATTCAAGGAGTATACTTGCTCCATGATAAAGAAAAGCTTGTCAGTTTTAGAAAGCAGTTACAGCACAAATGATAAACCAGAAAATTATGCTCAGCATATTTGGTGTCATGTAATCCAAACAAAGGCCCCCAATCTTGCAAAAAAGTGCGTGTTCATAACTTCATGAAAAGTATTAGTCAATGGAATTACTCCCAATGTGCAAAGTTAAGCACCTATGCAGGATAAAAATACCAGGAAAGCTACTATTTCTGCTTGTAAAATGTGCGGGTTTCATGCACACATACGGGGCATCAAAATACAATTTAGTTCTTTCAATTAATATTTCAATATTTATAATACACATGTCTTGAGAGTTTCAGTTTATCCAAATACATCTGGAAAAAAAAAACCCTCTCTTCCACAAAACCATTTATTCAACACATTAAAACACTTCCTAATCTCAGGAAGTGGGTTTTAACCGTGAAAGCTCATTACCTCATAAATAAATTTGTTAGCCTTTAAGGTGCTACAGGTCTGCTTGCTATTTTAAAACAGTGAGCCTGTTACATCTTTTGTTGCTTTTTGTTAACCTAGCCTGGGTTTAAGTAGTTCACAGCAAAGCTATATTGCCCCTGAGAGAGAAGAAAGATGCAGAAGAATAAGTTTAATAAGTAGGTGCAAGTTAAATACTCCAAAGGTTGCCAATGTGTTTTCACAAGACGCAGTCAATATCAATGTGAACATATTGAAAAACAGGGCAGTTAAATCAAGAGTTAAATTGTGGATTAGGATTTACCTCCCATGGCTTTTTCCTGTCTGTAATAAATAGTGTTGTGTGTTTTTCTTTTCCCAAGTCTTCTAAAAAATGTTTAAATACATTTTTAATGTTTAAAGGGATGACAAATGCAATATACATGACAATGTTAAATGTGTAATGAATTTGACATACAAAAATCTGCATTACAATAAAGAGGCGAGTGTGGCTTTGCTGTGAAGATGTCAGGGGATTCTGAGCTATTAAGGTTGAACCCTTGTCCTTAATTCACCCTGCAGTGTCTAGGAGAGAGTACAAAACATAACCTACTGTCCCAGATCTCCTGGAAAGGGATCATATCATATCAGTTCCTGTTGGTTGAAAGGAGGCAGTTATGGACAAAGCTTGAAACTGCAACCCTTGACTATATTAAGACAGAGCTCTATGATTATGTGGGGATTTTTGCTTGGTTTGGTACATGAAATAAGTATACTAATGTTGAGAGAAAACCATCTCACAAAAACACACAACATATTTCAATGTGCATTAGCAGATTAATATTTCCTTAGAGTATAATGCCTCAGAGTAATACGTTTCTATATTTGACCCCGTTTGAACCATGTATGTGGCACCATGTAAATCCACGGGTATGTTTTCAAGGTGATTAGGCAGGATTTAGCTTTATATGGGTGCAGGGGAAAAAGGTCTAATGGAAATGTTGGCAGACCATTAACTAGAGTATCACTAATGGGCGCTATAACAGATAGGCATATTTTTAATTGTAAAGAGGTTAATTGGTATGCAACATTTACATTCTTTAATTCCTTTGTGAGGGCAATTTCAGCATATCCACTGATAGCAGCAGCTGTTATACCAAGAGTGTGCAAAGGATCACAATATTTTCATAAAGAAAACAAGGTGGAGCTGGACCAGAAGGAATGCATTACAATGTCCTTATCCAATTATTAGCTGTCTGTAGTCATGGAGGTATGACTTTCCTAATTGTTTGTCTAAAGATGGGCCAGGAAATTAATGGCTCCATAGAAAAAAAGATGGTTTCCACAGAAAAAAAGAAGAATGAAAATTATTTACAAAAAAGTGAAATGCAAGTTTTTCACGTTTTATTCTGAACTGATAATCCCTCCATTTTTCCAAAGTGGGTGCTGGAATTTGTGAGAGTTGGTGCTAAAGGAGCAACCTTCCCTCATCAGAAATATGGGAGCAAAAATAAAATAATGTAATTATAATACCATGTATTCCTTCTAGTCCTGACAGACCTCTCTTTGTCTCTTATGTGCCACTTTCCTTCTTTTCAAAAGATCATAAAAATGGCCATACTGGGTCAGACCAAATGTTCAGCTCTCTTAGTATCCTTTCCTCCAATAATGACCAGTTCCAGATGCCCCAGAGGGCGTGAACAAACCATCTAGTCACCACGTAATCCCTCCCCTCTCACCTATGTCCAGCCTCTGGCAAACAAAGGCTAGGGACACCATTCCTACCCATCCTGGCTAATGAATATTGATAGACCTAAACTCCATGAATTTAACTAGGTTTTGTTTTGTTTTTTGAACCCTGTTAAAGTCATGGCTTTCACAACATTCTCTGACAAGGAGTTCCACAAGATGTCTGAGCGCTGCATGAAAACATACTTCCTTTTGTTTGTTTTCAACCTGCAACCTATTCATTTCATGTGGTGACCCCTAGTTCTTATGTTATGGGAACAAGTAAATAACTTTTCCTTATTCACATTCTCCATACCATTCATGATTTTATAGTCCTCTATCATATCCACCCTTAGTCTCCTCTTTTCTAAGCTGAAAAGTCCAAGTCTTGTTAATCTCCCTTCAGGTGGCATCTGTTCCAGACCTCTAATCAGTTTATTGCCTTCTTTGAACTCTTTTTGTGATGAGGTGACCACATCTGTGTGCAGTATTCAAGATGGGGCATACCAGGGATTTATAGGAAGCAGTAAGATATTCTCTGTATTATTCTTTATCCCTGTTTTAATGATTCATAACATTCTGTTTGCTTTTTTGTCTGCTACTACACATTGAGTGGATATTTTCAGAGAATTATTTAAATATGGGTCCAAGATCTCTATCTTGAGTGGTAACAGCTATATTAATCCCCATCATTTTGTACGTATAGTTTGGATTATTTTTTCCAATGTGCAGTACTTTGCATTTATTAACTTTAAAACTGATTTGTCATTTTGTTGCTCACTCACCTATTTTTATGACATCCTTTTGATGGTCTTCACAGTCTACTTTGGTCTTAACTCTCTTGAGCAGTTTATTATCATCTACATTTTTTCACCCTCCAGTTTATTTTCCTTATGGTTCCTCTTGTGTTTTCCCTGAACCTTTTTATCTAATTCCCATTCCATTTTTGTATTCATAGAATAATAGGGTTGGAAGAGATATGAGGAGGCCATCAAGTTCAACCTCCTGCTCAAAGTAGGACCATTCTCAAATAAATGGTCCCAGTCAGGGCTTTGTCAAGCTGGGACTTAAAACCCCCTAGGGATGGAGATTCCACCACCTCTCTAGGAAAAGCATTCCAGTGCTTCACCACCCTCCTGGTGAAATAGTTTTTCCTAATATCCAACCTAGACCTCTCCCACTGCAACTTGAGACCATTGTTCTGCATTTTGCCATCTGTCAACACTGAAAACAGCCTCTCTCCATCCTCTTTGCAATCCCCTTTCAGTTAGGAACTCTTCCAATGTGTCCACATCCTTTTTGTAAGGGGTGGGAGAGCTGAATTGGAAAAAATATTCCAGATGTTGCCTCACCATAAGGTATTCTCTTTCTTCAGATGAATGCCATCTTTCCCTTCTTCTGTTTCCTATCTATTTCCTCTTTGTCTAATTCTGACTCACTTCATTTTTGGTTATTTCCTACTCACTAACAATTCCATGATGTTCATAGAACGTTGGATATTTGTCCATAAGTCTCACTGATGTTTCTGGGATGTTGACAGCTATGCCCCTAAGTACAAAGCAATGCAAGGCTCTGCATGGAGTCCAAAAAGATCACAAAACTGCTGTGATCCGGCAGTTACTTGGATATATTGAGCAACCACAAATCCCACTGATATTGCAGTGGATTCTGGATACTGGACAAATGCTCTAACTAGACCAGACTTCACAAAAACAAGCAGTCCTGTACCCCCTTAAAGACTAACAATTTTATATGTTAGCTTTCATGGGTAATATGCACTTCATCAGAAAGGAAGAAAGAAAGTAGCATTCTTCTAACCTCCAACCACAAATCAATTGCTACCAATGTGAAACCTCAAAATGGGATTTCATTTACAGTACAGGTTGTACCTCCCTGGCTGGCACCCTCTGGCTCTGAGCAGACCCAGACCAGGAGAGGTCAGTGCTCCTGTGCTGGCCTCTGGCCCCAGCTTCCAGGCTCCCCTCCTGGCCATCGGCCTGCTCCTGGTCATGAGCCCTGGCCACTTCATGGACTCTGTCTGCAGCTCCTTGGGCAAGCCCACTGGCTTCCCAGTCCTGGTCCCCACCCCCTAGCCTTGGCTGCAGGACCACCTGCTTCCTGGCCCCAGCCCCAGCTACCAGCTTCCCATTCCTGGCTCTGGCAGTCAGTTTTCTGGCCTTGGCCAAGTATCTGCTTGTTAAATAAACACAAAATTGGTAGGACTATACGACTGGGTCTACACGAGCCCCTTCCTTTCAGAAGGGGCATGTTAATGAGTGGGTTCGAAATATGATAATGAGGTGCTGCCATGAATATGCAGCACCTCATTAGCACCAGGGTGGCCGCAGTGATTCGAAAGTGCGGCTTTTCAAATCGCACGCTGCCCGTGGAGACAGGGACCCTGCGAAAGGACCCCCCCAGTTTTCGAAAGCCCCTTCTTCCTGACACCAGACAGGAAGAAGGGGTTTTTGAAAACTGGGAGGTCCTTTCGGAAGGTCCCTGTCTCCACGGGCAGCGTGCGATTTGAAAAGCTGCACTTTCGAATCACCGTGGCTGCCGTTATGCTAATGAGGTGCTGCATATTCATTAAAGTGCTTCATTAGCATCTTTCAAACCTGCTCATTAACATGCCCCTTCCAAAAGGAAGGGGCTAGTGTAGACACAGGGTAAGAGAATAAGAGAGTTCAAAGAAGAGACAGCATTTCGTATTAATGCTCTCTAGACAAGGACAAAAATAAGAGATGCATTTACTAAGTAAATAATTGATCAATTTTGCTACATATTCTAAGAAGATATTTAAAAGTAAATTGTTGCTGCTGGCTAACCTCTACTTTTCATTTATTTTTTAATAGGCATTTAGTTTTACAATGAAATTAAAACCGACTCTGTTTATTAAACTTTGCTTTTCTAAGAGCTAAATCATACATTGGTTTTCAGAAGTATTTAATGCCAATAAAATCAGTATTAGATATTTGTTGCTGCAAATTTTATGTTGATTATGTTGGTGTTATCCAATCTCTTGAAAGGTGAACCCCACTCCTGGAAAATAAATCTCATTAGAAATATGCTATGTGTTGTTAAAAAACTACCCACCTTAGTTATGCGCTAGTGTAAATCTTCATAATATATCTCCTCTCCTCCAGACTGTGATGGGAAGTGGCACAGCTAACTATGATGATAAATCACCATAGCTGGATGTGAGATTCCATTGCCATGAATAGAAAAGTTCAAATCTTGGAGCTATTGTTTGAGGCACTCTGCAAACTCATGCAGACAGCTCAGAATCCATTAACCTTTGCATTTTAAAGGTCTTCTTCACAAACATAACAGAGAGAGACTTGCTTTAATTTAAAAAAGAAATCTGAAACCCTGGTTCACCACTGCTTTTCCACCAGCTAGTCTTGTATGCTTCCCTTGCTCAAAGGGAGCTGTTTACTTTGAGAAACAGCGATATACATGGAAAAGAAAAGTTCACTGATGCCGTACAGTGCAGGCATTGACTATTTCATGTGTGAGTACAAGGGAAAAAGTGATGGGTCATCACCAAGTTACTTAATCCTAGTAGCAGGCCAAAGAGTGACATAACTAAGCACCTGAGTTGCCTGCTGTGAGCCATCACATAAGCCTAAGTCTCCTCAGACACACACTGTCCCTGAACCCTGGAGGATAAGAGGGTATGAGAAACTAGGAATAATGAGCTTCACTTTCATCCATTGTATAGGAAAAGCCACAATACTTAATTTTACATGATCTCCTGTCTGGTGTCCTGGCCCCCACCCCCACCTGGAAATGGATGACAGAAGAGGGATCACTTGATGATCACCTGTTCTGTTCACTCCCTCTGGGGCATGAGGCACTGGCCACTGTTGGAAGACAGGATACTGGGCTAGTTGGACTTTTTGCCTGACCCACTACCTCCATTCTTATGTTCTGTGAGACTATGGAGTCAATGTCAGTGTAGCAGTCTGGTATAGCCCCATAGAAGAACACATGCATCTAACACAGACAAGAAGTTTTTCAGCCACATCTCTCAGTGACATAAACTGTGCTGATAGAAACACTCTTCTGATGGCGTGGCTGCCTTTGCACTTGGGTTTCTGTCAGAATAATTATGTCGGTCAGGGCCGTGTTTCGTTTTGATTTTTCCCTTACACCGTGGCTACCGTAGCTACGCCAGTGCAAGTTTTAAATATTGAGAAAGGTCTCAGTGGTTCACCTTGTTTCCCCTCCTTCTGTGTGGTTCAGTAGTTGCATGTTCTGGACTGAGGAATATAGAGTTATGGTTCTCTCATAAGCACCAGTGAACCCGTGGTGCCCAAATAGACTGTGCAGCTTTTCACAAAATGATCCTACACCTCTCCTTCCTTACATGCTTTGATCATTAGTAAATTTGGCGAACAGTACTGACAATTAAATTATCCTGTTTTATATGAATTAATAACTAACAGAGATAAATGCAGTAGATTGTACTGCCTGGTGGCATTGTGCCAGGCTTTCTGAAAAGTCAATCAGACAACATTTTCAAGGCTTTATTTGCAACGGCAAGCACTGCTTCCTTAGTCTCATCATGCAGTGATTTGAACCTGTGCATAATCTGGTGAACAGAATTAGGCATAAACATGAAGCTAAACCTGAGTCAGAAATCTCTGTAGGACTAGGACTTTATGCGTTTTTAAAAGAAAAACAGTTTCTGGGGACCATGGTCGCAAGCTGGCCTAACACAAACTCTGTACTAAAATTTTCTTGACACACATTTCAGGATCCTATGTAGAAATGTGTCTTTTCAGTTTTAATGGATTTTTAGGTAAGTGCTCTTGGGATCTGGAAGTGCTACTTAAAGCATTGAATACACACTGTCCAATAATTAAAGTGTTATGACAGCAACCTTGAATCTAATCTCATTAAAGAAAAAAATCCATTGTCATTGAAATCCATTTAAAAAATTTAAATGATCAATACAATGAAGTATTTTTCTTTATCACAGCTCAATTTGAAAGTAGCCCATCTGCCCTAGATATCATGTAGAATAAATCCTCTTCATCAGGGGATAAGCTTTGTGGGGCACACAAACACATGTGGGGCCTGGGTCTTCACTCCTTAATCAGGCAAAGTTCTCCATGGCTTTTAATGGACGGTTTGCCTTAGCAATAAGAGCAAGATCAAGCCAACATGGACAACTTGACCACTGAGGGAGAATGGGAGAGATTTTCAAAGGCACAAATGACAGTTTGGTACTTAACTCTGATTAGCTTCCTATGCCTATTAGGTGCCTAAAACTACTCCCAGTACACTGTACAGTCTCTTGCTAGATTGTGATAGTAGTATGATGCCTTGATGACCCTAAACTCTTAGGCTGTGGCCACACTTGACCAAAACTTTGAAATGGCCGTGCTAATGGCCAAATCAAAGAATACTAATGAGGCGCTGAAATGAATATTCAGCACCTCATTAGCATGCTGCCATCCGCGGCACTTCAAAAGTGCCACTTTTGAACGCATGCGGTTCAGCTTTTCGAAAGGACCCCCTTGTAGCCAAGCTGTGAGCATTTGAAAGCAGCACTTTCAAAGTTCTGCAGCTGGCAGCATGCTAATGAAGCCTCATGCTAATCAGCACCTCATTAGTATTCTTCGATTTGGCCATTGGCCTGGCCTTTTGAAGTTTTGGCCAAGTGTGGCCAAAACCTAATTGACTCGCTGGGTGTAGAAGATAGTTAGTCTCTTGCAGGGACCAGATCTAGTTTAGTTTTCCAGCTCTAGTGGCCAGATCTAGTTTAACTTTCTAAGCATCAAAAACTAAGAAGGTCCACAGTTCTGCTCTTACACAATGGAAGGCTGGCCACTGCCATCAGTTGGAGTGATACAGGGCCCAAGTAAGATGACCTGTCTGATTGAGAGGTAGAAAAACCCTTGTGTTTTCATTTGTTCTTTGTGTGTGAGCCTGCAGATTTCTCTGGCGCCCCCTGCTGCTGCATACACATCACAGGCAGCGGCTTCACATGCTGCTTTCTCTGTTTTTGGTTTCTACATCTCTGCATACAGAAGCCACAAAGCATGTAACATAGTTTGAAAGCCAGTGTCCTAGAGAGCTTTGCTATCAGCTCATCTGAGCAAAGAGAAAGGTTTGGATGAATATTCTGGGGCTTCATTAATACTAAAATGTTTAATATCTGAATAGCAGAGGATGTAACATTTACAAATGATAAGCTATTCCGTCAGTCTTACCACATGGCATGAGAGTGACTACAGAGTTGCTATCAAGCTTCCTCCCGATAATTTTTGATGCACTATACAGTAGAATTCAGTGCAGAATGGAGTTATTAGATTTTCACTGAACTCTGTTGTGGTTAGCGAGTGCTACCAATTGCCCAGCACAAAAGCAAAACTCACATCATAATTTAAATTCAGACAGACTGGTGCAGATAGCACAGACTTTTGTGGATGTATGTTCCGGACACGTTGTTGCAGGCTTTTTAAATAGGTAATGATGCAAACTAAGATTTAGAAATGCCTGACGAGCAGTAGTTATGTCTCTCTTTGGATTCAGTAAAGTCCCATTTGGAATTCTGTCCTCTTCCTTAACCCTGCAGCGTAGGTGAATTTTCCCATCTAACAACCATCTCAGACAGCCTTGCCAAGATTAGCTAAAGAAAAGGGATGTAATACAAAGCAGTGGTGCATAATATAGACTGAAGCTTTCATTTGTATCCTATACTTCCCCCTCTAATTAGCCTACTAGTGTTCTTAAATACTTATTAACTCAGTTTGAGCTTAAATAAAGTATAACAGCCTTTTTTTAGTGGAAACAATCTGCAGCTTTTTGCATTTTAGGGGCCCCGTGGAGCTGCAAATCTTTGTCCTACATCTGAAGATGACATTTGCTGACAGCAGAGGAATGGCGAGACATTATGATTGTTATGTGCAGTGTTGTAGGTGTGAAGAACCCAAGAAATAATCACATCCCATTGTGCTAGGTATTGTACTTACACAGAACCAGAGGACAGATTCTGCCCCCAGCAGCTTACATTTGAAGCATAAAACAACATAAGGCTGGATATAGACTGAACGGGGTTCACAAGGAAACAATGAGCTGTTATTGATCGAGATGATAAGCTTCAGCCTCAGCACATCAGCATTCTAACCAGTGTCAAGGTTTTTTTTTCCCCTAGATATTGTGGTAGAGGAGAGTTGGGTGAATTTGAGTTAGTTTTGTTGATTGGATGGTGTAAATATTCTGCAAATTCCTTTTTGTAAGATATATTGCCCAGGTATTGTGCATTTTCTTTGAGAATGAGTTGAGAATGATGCACTGAACTGTATTTTACACTACCATTGGCCCTGACATGCCTTTTTGATGATTGCTAATTCAGCTCATTATTCTGATAAAGTCACTGTGGGAAAAATATTTTATGGATGGTTTTTAAGTTGCAGTATGCTGGTGATGTCCACAAAAAAGTAGCTGGCAGGCAGAGGGTTTGGAGGGAGAGATTCGGAGCTGGTTTAGTTATGTTCACTTTGAGCTGATGCTGAGGTGTCAGAGTGACAAGTTCAGATTTTAGTTGGAACAGAAGAAGGTAGGTTTGGAACAAGGAGGTAAATCTGTAATTTGTCCACCCAGAGAAGGTACAGGTTGAGCCTCTTTTGTCCAGCACTCTCGAGATCTGACCAGTGCTGCATGAGAGAGTTTGCCAGACCACAGGAGGTCAACATTATCTAGCACATTACCAACAGTTTCACAGTTTACGGGGCTCTGAGGAAATGTTTAGGTGTAAATTACAGCTAATAACAGCACAGAACACTGAGAGCCCGGACTGGTGGCTGTAAACAAACTTTCTGGGACCACAGGAAACTTGAGAACAGTCAGTATAAGTGGTTGTCTGGCTAACTGAAATCATGCTGGATTACAGATGTTGCCGGACAAGAGAGTTCTGGATTAGAGCGGTTCAAACTGGAGTTTAATTGGTGTTTACAGATGGGATTATCCATTTCCTGGCAGCAGAAAGAAATGTGAGATTTAGGAATCTTGATTTCCATTCCCGGCTCTGGAGGAGAGTGTGCCCTCAGCCACATAGACTTTTCTGCCCATTGCTCTCAAGCCTGACCTCATCTGCTCGGTCCTCTCCAACCTATATCTCACTGTCCCTGGCTCATTGTCAAAGCCCCATTCTCATTGACTACTTAATCTCCAGGCATTTCTGACCCCAGTCCCAGTGTCCTCGCCCAGCCAGTCCCAGCTTCCATTCTCCCGGTGCCTTGTCTGACCTGTCTCATTCTCTTTCCCATAATAGGCTGCTGGTCCTCATCACCTTCCCTGGACTTATCCACCATTTCTATCTCCCTTCCTGGTTCTTGGCCCTAATCGCCCTCCCCACAGACTTCTTGTCATAGGCTCTTTGTACAGCCAGTCCCAATTCTGCCCTCCATCCCAGCTCCTTGTTTTATTTCTCTCTCAGGGTCATCCCCAGGGAGGTTCAGGTCCCGGGCCAACCCCAACTCTGCCCTTGTTCCCACCCTACCCCTGTTCCACCTCTTTCCCCAAGCAACTGTCCTATCACTTCCTGAGCAACACCAGGAGCCAGTGAGGTAGCACTGCTGCTGGCCCTGTACCACCCAGGCCCCCATGTCCCATGAAGCAGAGGCAGGGCGGAAAGTGCTGGAGCCAGTTGTGCTGCTGCTGGTTCCCCTGTTGCCCAGGCTCCAGGCTCCTTGAAATGTGGGACCCTCCCCCCGGCCCCCAGCCAAAAGAGCCAGGGCAGGGGCAGGGGCAGCCACCCAAACTGTGCTATGAATGGGGTGGCTCTGCTGTTCCCCCTGCCCTCCCCACTGATTATAGTTACCATCTCCTTGATTTACCAGTCCCAGTCCCCTTGTTCCTCCAGCTCCTTGCCCAACTTCAGTGGTTTCCCACCTCTCACCCCCATTTCTCCCACTGGGCTCCTCATCCCAATTGCCTTATCCAGTGAGTGTGTCTCAATCCCAGGCCTCTCAAAGCTCAGCTTAAAAGTCTTTTTCCAACCTACTCCTTTTCCTACCTGCTGAACTGCTTGTGGACCTCTCAGCATTGGATTCCAGAAGCCTCTTCCTCCATGCTGGCTAGGCCCAGCAGAGGGGTCACTGAGAGCACAGGACAGATGGTCTTCTTGTGCTTGTTTCCAGTGCCTGGTCCCAAGCAGCCAGGCGCAGCCGTTACAGGCAGAAGCTAGCCTTGCCCCAGTTTCCCTGGGCACCGTCACTGTGTCGGGATGGCCTGTGTGTAGTCCTGTCTCAGCTAGGAGCTGTGAGGAGATGGAGCATGGTTAGCTGATCTTTTTGGGGTGATCATGTGCAGCCTGGTCAGGACAAGGAACTGAGGGATATTTGAATATGCCTATTGAGAATGGAAACCGCTGAGCTTTTGCTGCTAAAATCTTAGAGGTTGTACTGAGCATGTGCAGATGGTAGTTTTTTTCATATTGGTACAGCTTGGCCCCGTTAGTCCAAACCATAAAACCCCATAAGCAGGTTGTTCTCGGCTTTCTCCTTATGTCAGGTATTGCTGGACAGTCTGCCCCACTTCAAGTGGTCAAACAGCCTGTAAAATGAGCCTTCCTTTCTGCCGAGAAGCCCTTGGTTTGATTTGCTGGCTGCGGACTTCAGGCTCCGCTTGGAGTCTGGAGAGGATGTCATCCCTTTGGCAGAGCAGCCTGAGGCTGAAGCGTGCCCCCTCCCCTTTATCCACTGGGACGTTTATTGCTCACTGCAGTTCCCCTCCTGGGCTTGCGGGTTCTGGCAGGTGTTGCAAAAAAGCGCTAATCTCAGTCCTAGTTTCCATGGCAGACTATTAACCCTTTCTTGCCCGGGCCTCGTGGGGTTTTCACATCTGGTGATACATCCTTACTCTAACACAAAGTATGTTTAGTATGCTGTATAATGGGAGCTGTGGTAGGTGGAAGTTCAGTGCATGTAAATTAAATTAATGTTAAAGTGTTAGAATCAGGCACGTGCTGTACAGTAAGTGACTACCAGAAATGTTGCACAGAACAAGGGAGGTGGGGACCTCATGAGGGGAGCGTTCTACTGCAGGGCTGACTGATGTGAAGCCCATATACCTACAGATTTCAGCAGGAGATCCACCATTGAAATGTTGAGCACATTTGGTTGTATGTGTGCTCCAGTCTTGATGGTAGCCCCTGTCATCATTAAGGAGTGGCAGCAAACCACTGCACAATCCAGGCTGGGAGTAAGTTTTTCTTTAAAGTTGATTATTGTACCTCCCTGCAAGAGGAACACACAAAAGAAGCCAGATAGGCCTGAAAATTCTTCGGCCAGGTGTGGTGCCAGGGTAGGATTTTGGAGGGAGGGATATAAAGTCATCAGAAATATAGATTTTTGAGGCAAGTCACCCTAATATTGAGCTGTTAACACTTCAGACATCTTCTCACACATTTCTTCATACATCTCAGTTAAAAATAGTGAGCAGGAGGAAAAAGTATATCCCTGGTTTCTCCATGGTAGGGACTAGTGTATACCACTAGGAAAAGTGTACAATGTGGAATATTAAAAAAATATCAGTCACTTGTTTTTTGTGCTCCATGCTACTTCCTTCTCTGTGGAACATGGGCGGCCTATACATCTCAATCTATCGCTGAGTTGTCAGCTGATGTCTAGACCATTTCAGCACCAGCTTCCCTGTCTCATCTCCTCCGTGGTCCTTGTTGTGCTCCAATTGAGGAAATTGGTGCTAAAGCTCTATCAAGAGGGCACCTAATGCTCAACTCCATCAGCAATTGTTCCAGCTCACCAATCATAGATGGTTCATCAGACTGGGACTTGGTCCTGAAGCCAGGCTGTTACCACCATAAAATTCTCTGTTACTCCCACACTCTGTAGAGACACACACCTTTACACAGTTCCTAGGGCTCAAGGGGTAACCCTGTTATTTAAAATACCTATCCTTACCCAAGTCCTAGGGCTCAGGGTGTAGCTTTCTGTGGTTTTGCAGGACCTTTTGCCAGTGAAAAAGCCTTACAGAGTAATATCCCTATTCTCTGTTTTGAACATGAGAACAGCTATACTAGGTCCGACCAAAGGTCCATCCAGCCCAGTCTCCTGTCTGCCAACAGAGGCCAATGCCAGGTGCCACAGAGTGAGAGAACAGAACAGGGAATCACCAAGTGATCCCTCTCCTGACATCCATTTCCAAGCCTCTGACAAACAGGCCAGAGACACCATTCCTACCTATCCTGACTAATAACTAATGGACTTAACCTCCATGAATTTATCTAGGTCTTTTTTAAACCCTGTTATAGCCCTATCCTTTACAGCCTCCTCTGGCAAGGAGTTCTACAAGTTGACTTAGTGCTGTGTGAAGAAGACTTTCCTTTTATTTTTTTAAACCTGCAGCCTGTTAATTTAATTTGATGTCCTCTAGTTCTGATACTGACAATTACCAAGCAAGCAAAATATACATGCTAAGCATATAGAACCACGCTCACCAATCCTTTTCAAGGCAGGCAAACGTATGCTGTTGGCCAGGCAAGTTCAGTCTCTTCTGGATTGTAGTTGCTGCATGTCATGGTTGTGCAGAGGATTCTTCGCAACTCTAGTCTTAGAGATGAGTTCTTCTAGGTCTTCCTTTCTTTCCTTTCCTCCCCTTTCCCTGCTAGTTTCTTTCTTGGACCCCAGTTTGCAAAGTGAAACTTGAGTCCTTCTTAGCTATAACAACCAATTATTTTGCTAACATTTTACTAACCAGTCCTAACATACTGTAACAGAATTACTTAACACCAATCATACCCCACTACCTTAACTGATTTACACCTGGCAAAACTAATTGTAAGGCAGAGGGAAACATTTAAAAAACAGACAGGGCTTATGGAAACAACCAATAGAAAAGAGGGACCATAGTAAAAGAATGAGGATTCCACAAACCCAACTATTGATGAGGAGTTTCTTGTCAGATAAAATGTCACACTGAGGTTTCTTTAAGCATCTTGAGATGTTTCTTTTTCTGGTGACACTGGGTGCGATTAGGACAAGTCCTCCTCAGCAGCCTGCTATTCTGTTATTTTAATTCAATTTAGCTGGAATTGGAGGGTGTGACTCCCTGCTTTACAGCTAATGACTACTGCTCTCTCAGTCTGCTGCAGATGAAGGCTTTAGGTTTTCCAGTATGGCTACAGGCTGCCTATAATGGCTACAGAAAAAAGTCATGTCCTTAGAAGGCGAGATCCTCCGGAATGGAAAAGTATTCCTTGAAAAGGAGAAAGGGGCAAATGGGTTCCCTTCTCGGCCCTTTGGACCAATGCCAGAAGGCTGGACACTTTCCAGATTTATGTTACTTACTAGTTCCCTTCCAACCATTCAAAGGTCCAGTCGTGTGCTGTAACGTGACATAAAGTTCCCCATAGCCCACACTTTAGGGAGGAAAAGGAAAGATTTCCTCATTCTGAGATCTTCTATCTCCGTGCCACTGACAGTTTCCCCCTTCTTTTCCATCTGACTTTTATCTATTCTCAGCTGATAGGCTGATTGCTCTAATTAGCTTGTCAGACCTCTGCCTAATTTAGCCATTGAACACCCTTCTCCCATTTAAGTCTACTCTGGGGGCAGGGCATGAGTTAGCACCAGTGCGGAGTCAGCGCTAAGCTCCTAGCTCTCTGTCAAAGGGTGGTGTGCCTGGACGTGGCAAAGATGCAGGGATAAAGATCCTTGTACTCCCATGAATAATCACTGAACCTCCCTGCTGATCCCTCGGCTACACCCTTCCGCTGGTCTTGGAGAAGGCTTTCCCGTTCTCCTAGCCATTCCATTCCAGTGGAGGAAAGGAATTCCATCACAACACTGCTCTCTGAGTTGAAGATCATGCTCTGAAATGGAAGAAGCTTATTCAAGGAGGGAGCTGCTAGCTCTGCTCCTGAGCCAGTGTCATGAGCATCTCTTCTCCTCTCCCTGCTTTTAAGGACAGAGTTAAGGTTCATTGAGGTGCTGGTTGCCAGCATTCCCTTGACTGTGTAGTTCCTGGTTTTTTTCATGTTTTAATAAGTTCATAGTGGTATTGTTTTAGAGATTTGTGGAAGGATCTTAACGAGCATGTCTTAGTTCCCCAGTGCAAGATTTTGTAGGGGCTCTGAAATGCTGGAAGGACATGCAGAGCACAAGGCATTTCAGTCTGGCAGCAACTTGAATTCCACCGTTAGCTTGTGTACTGATCCAACACCTGGGCTACGTCTACACGTGAAGCCAACATCGAAATAGGCTATTTCGATGAATAACGTCTACACATCCTCCAGGGCTGGCAACGTCGATGTTCAACTTCGACGTTGCGCGGCACCACATCGAAATAGGCGCTGCGAGGGTACGTCTACATGCCAAAGTAGCACACATCGAAATAAGGGTGCCAGGCACAGCTGCAGACAGGGTCACAGGGTGGACTCAACAGCAAGCCGCTCCCTTAAAGGGCCCCTCCCAGACACAGTTACACTAAACAACACAAGATCCACAGAGCCGACAACTGGTTGCAGACCCTGTGCCTGCAGCATGGATCCCCAGCTGCCGCAGCAGCAGCCAGAAACCCTGGGCTAAGGGCTGCTGCCCACGGTGACCATAGAGCCCCGCAGGGGCTGGAGAGAGAGCATCTCTCAACCCCCCAGCTGATGGCCGCCATGGAGGACCCGGCAATTTCGACGTTGCGGGACGCGGATCGTCTACACGGTCCCTACTTCGACGTTGAACGTCGAAGTAGGGCGCTATTCCGATCCCCTCATGAGGTTAGCGACTTCGACGTCTCGCCGCCTAACGTCGAAGTTAACTTCGAAATAGCGCCCGACGCGTGTAGCCGCGACGGGCGCTATTTCGAAGTTAGTGCCGCTACTTCGAAGTAGCGTGCACGTGTAGACACAGCTCTGAAGAAGAGAAAATAATGCTCCAAGCAGCATGGTCTCACTTCCTTTTCTCATGGGTTTTTCTTTATGAATTTAGAAGCCGAACAGAGTTATTGCCCCTCAGGTTCTTGTCCTTGGCCCTTTCTCCACACACTCCTGGAAGATACAGCTGAAAGAGAACCTTCTGCAGAAGATTATGCAATGGAAGTTACAGTTATTCAGGCATATCTGCAAAATGAATAACGAATGAAAAGCCAAGACCCTGGTATTCAGCATAATGGATGGTTCGAATAGGTGAGGAAGACCTCATAGAGAATGAGTAGATGATATACTAGATTGATGTGGAGCTAGTCTATAGAAACGAAGCCACTCTTCACTGGACAGGGAAAGAGGGAAGGAAATAGCGAGGGAGGCATCAGACACCAATGGGCACTGAGCCCATGGTTGATGATGATGATGATATGACCTACAAACTACTGCTCCCAGTTTTAAAAGGTCCATGAGCCAAACAGGTACACACCCCAAGGCTCAATGTGCTGTTACAGCAACATTCATGAAGTACTTTTTAACTCAATTATGTATTATTATTATTATTTAAACAATTTTGAGGAAGCTTACCAGTTGAGATTTTCACCAGTTAAAGCTAAGCAATCATACAAAATGTCCCAGCATAGACATAATGAATCTGCACAAATTATTCCTACCAGTAAGTTATGTGGGTGTCCTGTATAAGGGGCTGCTAACGGCTGGCACTCAGGTGCATAGTTATACTGCTTTACAAGCAAACCACACCAGTTTGATAGGAATTTATCCAGTGAGCCTCACTTTTCTTCTAAAAATCACTCCAAATATTAGTGTAACATTAGATTTAAAATTCATGTAAGGTAAAGAATATGACCGTGGTTCAGCATGCAGGGGCCAGGGTGAGAGGGAAGGAACTCATGCTACCCGATACCGTGACTTACTTTCTTGTGCATGTTTTGACATCTCCATTTTCTCTGGTTTCACAGCCTAGGACTGAGTACCTTTGCTTTTTGTCTGATCTGGGTGACAAATATGAACTGCATTAATTCCAGGAAAAGCAAATAGAATATGAACAAATAAAACTAGATAGTAAAAATTAAGAGGAAGAGAAATAAAAGTATTCCTTGAGAATGTGAGCTTGCACATTTAGACAGCTACAAAATGACATAGTGACATTCTGGATACTGACAATGAAGCATGCTGGATTTCTGAGTGCATCCCTCATGGAGGGGGAAAAAAAAGTCAGGCAGCATATAGACCATGCTTATTCTGTCCAAGTAGGATAGTTTTGTTCTCATGCACTGGGAGCAGGTGGTAGAAGGTTGTTTTGATGAGGTTAAAAAGCTCCTCCCCTCTTTCCCCAAGCAGCAGCTGAATCTGCGTCAGCAGTAATTGTGTGCCTTGCACTGCCTTGCAGTGAGGGTGAGAGTAAAAGATATATCAATATGAGGTATCAAACTGAGACTTAGATGTTCTGTTTAAGTGACTGCTCATTTCCTTGAGCCATAACATGGGCTAAAGGTTAACTTACACCTTCTCTGCGGAAGAACAGCCTTTTTCTTTCTTTTTTCTTTCAAGGTGTGTGTGTTTCCTATGCTTTTCTGTCTACAGAGGCTAAATATGATGTACAGTGTTGTGAATGCAGGGTTTTTTCCCCTCTGGATTATTTGCTAATCAGACTCCAGTACAGTGGAGATAAAAGAGAGAATCTGTTGCCTAGATAGTTGGCTTTAATGAGCAACTGAACCCCTGGGAGCTGGAATCTGAACTAGAATGATGCCGTTTTCTGGTCTCTTGTCATTTTTTCACCTCCTTCTTCTCATCCCTGTTCCAATGGGCCTAGCGAGCAGGAACTATCCAAGGTCCTAGAATGCGGGCTGCTTGGCTGCTGAACACAAACGGATTGCAGGAAGAGAGGAGCACCAGATTACAGCTTGTATCAGAAGGTAGGCTTGCTCTTTGTTTGAGAATCCCTGATTAATCAACAGCAGCAGCAACAGACTAAGGCAGCTGGAGAGAGCAAGCCTGCCTGTAGTCACGGGGGAGAGAGACGATGCCACTAACTAGACTGTCTCAAGCCTTCTGTATCTAAGTGGCAATGAGAGAGAGAGCATCTTTTCAGCTGCAAGAAGCCATTTGGATAGGATGTTTTCTATGCCTTGTTTTCATTTGTTTTTGTCTCCACAGAATACGTTCAAATGAGGCACTTTAGCAATCTGGGTGCTATTGCATATGATGGTGGTGTAATCTTCTGCGTTGTAAAGTGGGTAAACATCATCCAATTTCTTCTCAGCTGGACCTCAAAGCAGGGTGCTGTTTGTACCCTCCCATTATCTATGCCCTCTGTTCTCTGAATGTGGATTTAAAGAAGCAAGCACCTGTCTTCTCTTGCCACTGCATTTTTAAAAGCCAAACTTGAAAGGCCATTTTAATCCTAGATTAAGAAGATCTCTAACGTAACTCACTGACTTCTAGTGATGCAGAATTCTACAATCTGGGCATCTTTGCCAACAAGATTTAGTGCACTTTAACTGAAGAAAAACTGAGCCTAATTGCAAATCTGTTTCTTATGGTGCTGAAATATTCCTTCAGACTGCACTGAGATAACCACAGGGAAGGGCTTTGACAAACAAAAGTCACCTTTGATTATTGCACTTAGCAGTCCCCGTGGACTTAAATTTTGGTATGTACACATTTTTAAAAATTCTCTAAGCATGTTAATAGCATACAGTGCGAATTAGAGAAGGTTAAGAAAAAGCATTCTTATAAAACTGGAAGAATTTGTAGTCAGGGATGTCTAATGCAAAAGTTTGCTTTTCTGTTTTTGGCACGTTCATTAAGCCATTGCTTAACTAAACAATGCTGTAAATGTATCCTAGTCTATTTTATGTATCTACACACATTAGCTGTGTTTATAACAGACTAATTTTGAGCTGGATTTTTCATTTGTATAAAACAATGCTAAATTATTAAAACATTCTTTGCTATATTCTAATGTACTAAGTGATATGACTCATAACATCTGTGTTAGTTACTTATCAGACATGGCACACTATTAATATTTTACAGTACTCTTACTAGTGAAGTCTCCATTTCATTTTCTTAAGGGAGGAGAAAAATGCACATACACAAGAAGCTGATTCTTTTTTCTGAGTTCAAATACACGTCTCTATTTGCCTGTAATGTTTTTTCTAACTATCTCCAGTAGTAGCTGGATAATCTAAATCTCTTAATTACACTAAGTGCTTTGCTGTTGAGAATGCAGATTTTTGTTACGTTTTAAGACAACGTGTATTTGGGATGAAGTGTATTTCTGTCTTTTAAAAGGGCACCTTGATCAAATTGTCTTTTGGCAAAGTAAAAAAAAAAACCAGCAACAACAGCTCTCTAAATTCTAAAGGCAGACAGGTGACATTGGAGGCAAGGTGCCCAAAATCCAGCAAGAAGTGACCTAAATTCAAAGAATGGGGCAGGGAGGGGCATGGGCAAAGGTTCAGTTCTTTAAACTACTGAAAGAATGACCTATACACTTGGAAAGTGTCACTTTATAGACACAGGCTATTTAAAAAAATACATAATGATTTTGTTTCTTCTCAAAGATCCACTTTTAATCTCTTTAAGTGAATGTTTTAACAGCACAGAGCTGCTGTGGCTTCCACTCAGATGCCAGTGCTCATCTTGTGCAATGCCATGAGCACACGATGTCCAGTATGTAATCTTAGCGAAAACAACCTGTGAAAATGACTGGCATTTTTAAGACTCAGTTCACCTCTCTTTCATTAAAAAGTGACCGGACTGCATGGTACAACTTGGGAAAGTCTGAGTGTCTAATTCATGGAGACTTGGGTCTTTATTTGACATTTGTGTAGTACTACGTCGACAACCAATATGCCTGCTCGTTGTTTGCCTTTTATTGTTGCACTCCTTGTTCGTGCTTCTCCTTTTAATGATTAAGCAGATCAAATATTGAACATATGGAGGCACACCTGACACGGGTAGAAATATTACGATAGGCATAGAAGCGATTTCACAGAAGACAGCATCTCTGTCCATTTGCTGATGTATTTGCAGTTACTTGTTTTGAAGAGGGAAAAGAAGTGTACTCCCCCTCCCCACCACATAATTTCGAGAGGCCCTTATTAGTGGGGCTGTAGTCATCAGCTTGTGAAAATTGGATGTGTTCTGTCTACTTTGCACTTGTTACCTTGTGAACAACTAGAATACTGCAGCACAAACTCAAAGGGCAGGGTAGCCATACAGCATTCTTCATCTGTGCAAAATGCTTTTGAAATGTTGCAGTTTGCTGAGAGAGCTGACAAGGAAGGCTCAAGTGAATGGGGCGTAAAGAGTGTGACTATGCAGGGAGGAAAGCAGGAATGAAGTGGAATACACATTCCCCAGAAATCCAGGGTTGGATTCCTGACATGGACTATGTTACACCACTTTTGAGTTCCACAAGAAGTCTTGTGGCACCTTATAGACTAAGATATTTTGGAGCATAAGCTTTCATGGGCAAAGACCCGCTTCATCATTGCATCTGATGAAGTAGGTCTTTGCCCACGAAAGCTTATGCTCCAAAATATCTGTTAGTCTATAAGGTGTCCCAAGACTTCTTGTCGTTCTTGAAGCTACAGACTGACACAGCTACCTCTCTGACACTTTTGAGTTGTCAGCCTCAAGCCTCATATGTTTAAAAAACAAAATGCCTCCCATTGATTTGAGAAGGAGCAATCAGTGCCTTTGTCACTATTTGAACAAGCTCCTTCAGTTTAATGTCAACATTGCCTGTTTTCAATGTAGCACAGCTGCATTTTGAGACTATCAAGCAGGGTGAAAAGCAACTGTGAAGATCCTTGGAGTGGCCCCACCATGAATAAAGGTGGAGCCACTTCTCTGAATTTTACAACACAGCAGCGGCATGATATTGCACACACTCATTGCACTTACTAGTCAGGCTTTAGCATTCCTTACACACAGATTGTGGGTTTGCTGGATGGATGTTTGTTTTTTAATACTAAGATTGTGTACATTGTGCATCAGATCAAATAAATAAATAATATTTTAAAGGTATACAAGCATAGGTCATAGCAGCTTGGTTTCTAAAACTCTGTGAAATACCCTGCATTAGTTACCTGCATTTTCAGAAATCACAGATGAATTATTATAATTCTGTTATAGTCTGCCATGTCATTAGGTGAAAATCAGTCAGAAAAAACATCTCTAGTTTCATATCTTACATGTTGATAGCTGACTGCATATGAGCTGCTCTAAGTTGCCTGACAACGTCACATGACTTTGACGTGGAGGAGAGGAAAAGGTGATGAGACTTTCAGATTTTGGTTTTTTTGACCAAGGGATTGTCCATCCTGAGCTGCAAAAACTGTCCTACTAATGTACAGCAATGAACTTCCAAGGCTTTCCCCACAGTGCTTACTCACGGATACTATGGAGCATCAACATATAACATTTTTGCATTCTATTCTATTGTCTACTTTAATAAATATAGTATTCACAGCAACATAGCACATTTATGGTAATGAATACAGGACCAGTGCTTGTAGGACTATTAAATCAACCAGTATACACAGCTACACTGGAGAAAGTGTCTAGAATTACTGCAGTCATAAAAGCAATTGACAAAATGAAGACAAATTGATGGACTGAGTTGTTTTCTCAAAACACCTAGACCTTTAGTGAGCAGAGAACAATAAGAGCCATAGCTTTTCTCAGGATCAGTTTTCTCATGTAACTGTCACATGTGCCCTTCATGTAATTTATATGAAATCAATTGTATACCTTGGATGCCTTTCTAGTTATATGCCCCCTGTAGGATGGATTGCCAAAATTGCTTAATGAAATCAGTGACATTGACATGAGAGTACCTTTCCATACTATTGACTTCACTGGGAGCAGAATAGAAAGGATGGGGCCCCTAATATAGAAAAGGATGTGGCTGCATTGAAGTGGTTCCAGTAGAGGCCCACTAAAATGATTAGGGAGGCTGGAGCACATGATGGAAGAAAAGGGGCTGAGGGATTTGGCCTTATTTAGTTTGCAGAGGGCTTATTTGATAGCAGCCTTCAACTTCCAACTTCCTGAAGGGGGACTCTAAAGAGGATGGAGGGAGGCTGTTCTCAGTAGTGACAGATGGCAGAACAAGGAGCAATGGCCTCAAGTTACAGTGGGAGAGGTCTAGGCTGTATATTAGGAAAAACTATTTCAGTAGGAGGGTGGTGAAGCACTGGAATATGTTATCTAGAGAGGTGGTGAAATCTCCAGCTCTAGACGTTTTTATGTCTGGCTTGACAGCATCCTGACTGGAATGATGTACTTAGGGCTGGTCCTACTTTAGTCAGGGGGCTGGATTTGAAGGCCTCCTGAGGTCTCTTCAGCCCTAGGATTCAATGATTCTATGATTTATTTCATCTGACACTAGGTGATTTTAATACAATCCCCTCCCATTTGTATATCTATACAGAGAGGGTTGGACAATGGTAAAAGAGAATTTTCCAAATTAAACAACCTCCAATTACCAATTAGCCAGTATTTTCCAGTTTAAAAAATCAAACACACTGAGAACAAGTTGATTATGCAAGTGGCCCTTTGATTCTCTTCCCCCTCATTACCAGCTAATTAAAAATCCATGAGCACTATATGAACTACAGGAGTGCCAAAATGCTGCCTCACCTCAGGCTTACATTACATACTGAGAGACTTACAGATGCGTAATCAAATGTAAATGTACTCAAAGAGGACACTTGGTTGACTTTTATCTCCCTTTCCATATGAGTAGAAATGGCTTGTAGTCTGTTTCCCAGAAATTAAACCTTAGGTCATTAGTTGGTCAGTGTTGTCCACAACCTGCATTTCAAAGAGAGAGTGACAGACAATCCATTTAATGACTCAAATAGTCACATTTTTGGTTACACAGTCTCACCAGCATGGTGATATTTATTTAGGTAATAAAATGTCTGAAGCCACACCACTGTGTATTAACCAAAACAAAAAAAAACCCAGTCTGGCATATAACACAGAATAGATTAATAAAGTATCAATGTTTACAGTAATAAGCACTTTAAGCTGTTACTACTTCCAGCTGTTGGAAATGTATGCCTGATTTATGCATGACAGACATAACTTTCAAATATTGGCAAACGTCATGAAATTACAAATTTCAAAAATTATTCAACACATTTAGGATCTGATCTGTCAAGCACTACTGATCTCACTACTTATTTCAATACATAATGCCACTGATGTCAATACAACAAACTGAATCCTGAGACACTATCGAAGGCACACAGTGAAATATGTGGTATAAAGTGAGTCCAGGAGTAAGCACCAATGGGACTGTGACAGTAGTTAGAACTGTGATCAGCACAGTTTGCTGAACTGGATCCTTAGACTGTAAGCTATTTGTAGCAGGGAATGTATCTTTTTTTCTAAAACTCTACAGAAATGTACAGTGCTATCTACACGATGAGTAATAAACAGTAACTTCTACAATAACACTCTATGACAAAATATTGGACCAGTGCATACAGCAAAGCAGGCTCATCTCTATTGAGCCCCTGTATGTTTATGTTCTCTATATTGCTTGGACCTAGGGATTCATATACTCCCATGAAAAATAAAATTCTTCTTAACATGAGCTTTCGCTAAGGAGCTTTTCATATTAAGTGCCTGCAAAATTTAGGCCTCAGAAAAATAGAACCCGAAATGAAATGCAGTAACCTGTCATGCGACAGACTTGTAATAAACAATATTCTGTATGCCTCAGTGGAAAAAAAGAAAAGAATAATTCTTTATAGCCTGATCCAAAGTCCACTGGAGTCACTGGGACCACTGAACTTTGAATCATGTCCTAAAGCCTCATCAGAATACAATACATCAGTTCTTTGAGGGTAAAATTCTGTCCCCAGTGAAATCAATGGAAAACTTCCTTTGACTTAATGGAGCCGGGATTTCATGGTTGGTTTTACCTTACGTTAAAGAAGCTTTATCACTACCACATGTGATATTGTTTTATGTACACTGAAAAAGGTGCGTCCGCGCAGCATTTTGGATGGAGTGGGAACAAGCCTTCCAGACCAGGTGAACAGATTCAGGTTAGGGGGGCTGGTGTCAGTGTTTTAAAACAGCTGTACAGACAGTGCTATGAAGTTACAAGCTGGACTGAAACTTGGGTTCTGAAGTCCATCTCTCTTTCTAGGCTTCAGAACTTAAACTGCTCCTTGAAAACACTCTCTCTACAGCTATGGTTAGCTCTGTTAGCCTGAATCTCTTGACCCAGGCCAGATTGCTCTCTCCTGTTTATTCCACAATGTTGTGTAGATGTACCCAGAAAGCATTTCAGTCTAAATGTTAATGACCTTAAAATTAGGGAAGGCACAAGATTCTCTCTTTCTAGTTAAAATAAATTCCCTTCAAGAAACCTGGAGAACTTTGAAATTGAGCAATTCTGAGCCTAATGCTGGGTTCTATTGTCAGGCAGAATTTAAAAGTGAAGGC
This sequence comes from Carettochelys insculpta, assembly GCF_033958435.1. Taxonomy (NCBI): domain Eukaryota; kingdom Metazoa; phylum Chordata; order Testudines; family Carettochelyidae; genus Carettochelys; species Carettochelys insculpta. The sequence continues at coordinate 18,465,539 of NC_134146.1, forward strand.
AAAAGGAGGTTTGTCTGAGGAACAGCTTCAGTATCAGGCCCAATTTTTCCACATCTGATAATATTATAAAGGTAGTCGAGTTGTTCCGAATTCACTTCTGTAGAAACCACAGTGAAATTACAGGAAAAACAAGGTTTCCAGCTTGGCTCTGCTCTTGGGTCCTTAAGATAGGTGCTGGTCTTGTTTTATGGCTCTATGCAGAGGCTCCTGGGCCCACAGAAAGCGCCAATGGATGTAAAAGGGGGATATTAGCATGGATGCAAAGGGTGCACCTGTGGGGTACAGATTGCACAAATAGAATATTCGTCATTTCTGACTTCTAATATTTGAAATTCCTTACTTCAATACTACTCAAGTCATTTTCATATTTCTATATTTTGTTTTATAAATACCAAGGTAAAAGCAATGAAATTGTCCATGGCCACCAGACATATTTCTGTCTGATACCTCACTTGCTTTTGCTACCAGTACCAGCTAAAATTACTAAACAGAAAAGAAGGTTTTTTTTGGTCACTGGGGAGGGAAGGATCTCTGCCTTTCCCAGTTTTGTTTACTTTGTGAATGCAAAAGCACCAGGTCTCATGCAGTGCATGGTGATTATTGGACTGTCTCAGAGATTTCCATTTCCTGGTTAAAACTAATAATTTAAACTCAGAATTTTACCCATTCAGTAGCATGAAACAATGCTGAAATGAGTGGGGAAACAACATGACCTCGTCAATGGAGGAAATATTTTGGTGTTGCGCTGTTGTTAAAAGTGTCTCCTGTGCTACAATCCACATGCAGACACAACTCCCATAGCTTGATCAGTGAGATCAGTTAAGGTATTCGCCCTGTCCTGGCATCGTTCTTATGCTGCATTATGATTGCATAGGCTCAGTACTTGTCTGAGAAATGATACCATCCTTCCTTCTCATAGTACCTAGGCCCTTATGCAACCAACGATAACCCCTTCTACAATCTAGCCTCTTATAATTATTATGTTATGATCATGTATTAACTCTTTTTATAAATGGCACTTCAAAGTGCGTTTTAAAAATATTGGTAAGTAACACAAACCAAGGACCTGAGGAGGATGCTGGTTTCACTGTGCAAACACAAAGGCTATGTCTACACTAGAGAGTGTTGTCAACAAAACTGGTGTTTTGTTAATAAAACTCGCCGAGTGTCCACATTACAAATGTGTTCTGTCAATAGTAAATTGACAGAACATGGCACTTCTGTTGACAGCGTTCTGCCTTTCCCCCAGGAGGCTGAATGCCTCTCTGTATAGAATCTGTAGACAGAAATCAGTGTGGATGCTCTGGGGGGCCCTATATCAACAGACAGGGCTTCCTGTTGGCTTCCGGGCAGCCCTGTCTACTGTGCTTCTGGTTGGTTGTTTTCTCAAGAGAGCGGCTGAATAGTCTGTCTGCTCTGTGGCAACAGAGCGGATTGACAGAGCAACCTGCTTTTGTGTGTGGCTGCAATCTGTCAACAGAATTGACAGTAACTTCTGTCAACAGATCGCTGTAGTGTAGATGTAGCCTTTAGGGACCCAGGTGTTCTTGTGTTGAAGAGTTTACAATCAACTCAAGGAGGACAGGCACTTTAGGGAACGTAATAAACAATTGGAAGGAGCGTTAAAGGGAGCAGAGAAAGTGTAGGAAGATCACATGAAAACGCATGTTTACAACAACCATAATTTGTTGAATCTGAATACCTTGAAAGAAAAAGCGGGGGGGGTTGTTTTGTTTTGCTTTGTTAGCTATAATATTGCGCAGGAGGCTGGCCTCAAATATGTTTCTGGCCAAGCATTGAAAAATGCTACTGAAAGCATGTCAGTAATAAATTGCAGGCTATTTGCTCACTGCTTAAGCTATCGTGTGTCTTTCAATTTGCAGGAAGTGTTGTGTTCCTTTGTCCATTATCTCCTGCAAGATGATGAGTTCTAATCAGGAGGAGGTCACATTGGGCACTTTTCTCCATTATATTGAAGATATGGGGATGAAGGCCTATGATGGCCTGGTTATACAGAATGCATCAGACATTGCTCGAGAGAATGATCGCATGAGGAATGAAACAAACCTGGCTTACTTGAAAGAAAAGAATGAAAAACGCCGCAAACAAGAAGAAGCAATAAAACGGTAAATATGTCAACAAAAACATTGTTTGCTATGAAGTGGCCATGAGACAAATAATCCCGTTGACTGTTGGCTTCCTTTGTACAGTCAATAAAGCGGATTGAAAAGTAAAGGGCCAGACCCTCATCTGGTACAAATCAGCCTGGCTGTAGTGACATCTTTATAATGATGCTGATTTACACAAGCTGTGGATCTGGCCCCCCATGAGGTATTCATCTCATATCTTTTACAGTATGCATGATGGATGTAGAATGGCTCTGTCCTTAGAAGTGTGAGAAAGATCATATTTTAACAAACAGAATACATCTCCAAGCAAAGGTATTAGTTTAGTACTTGAGTATGCTCAGGGCCCTCACTAGTGTGATTTATAAATAAAAGTTAGATTGATGTGAATTAAATTGCTTTTCTTGAGAGACTGGAGATCCTGCAAATACTTTCAAAAGTGCAACTTTTGCATATGAGTAACCAGACCAATGGAATATTTCCTCTGTAATGTTAAACACATTCCTATGTGTTTGTAGGATTGATACATTACAGAACATTCCTTGCAGATCAAAACAGATTATTTTTTATTTGATGCTTTTGGAATAAAAAATAGTTTAATAATATCAGAGAACTCACAGAACTTATTTGCTGTTTATGAGATTTCTTCATCGTTCTACTCCGTTTGAATCCATTAGAACCTTAATCATTCAAAGAAAATGGTTTAGATCCCAAACCTTCATATAATATTTTTCTGTAAATGTTCTATACAAATATTTTGCATTGATTTTAATGAGCAGCTTATGAACAGAGTGCTTACTTAATCACAAATTCCCATGGATGTCACCATGAACTATGCACTTTGAGGAGCAGGAAAAAAGGATGAGCAGAAGACACACAGGTTGAACCTGTCTAGTCCAGCATTTTTTTGTCAGGCAACATGCATGATCAGGCATGATTTTAGTTAGCCAGATGTCCACTTAACTTTGGAGTGGCCAAGTTTCCTGTGGTCCCATAAAGTTCATTTACAGTCATCAGTCCTGGCTCCCAGTGTTCTGTGCTGTTATTTACCGTTACTTTACCCCAAGTGTCTTCTAAGAGCCCTGTAAGTAGTGGAAGAGTTGGTAATGTGCTAGACAATATTGACCACTCCTGTGGTCTGGCAAATTCTCTGATTTAGCCCTGATCTTGTCCTGAGGGTGCTGGACTATTGAGATTCAACCTGTAGGTACAGGTGCAAATTTTACATTGCTTTGTGGGAAATGGCAAACTGTGTAATACAACCAAGTAACCATCCAAGTACCAATCTTGGATATGCAAATAAATGATTTGAACAGACACAGATAGGAGGTCCTTTGAGTATTTCCCCCCCAGTGTGAATCTTCAGTATAGTAATATAAGTGATTAAATATTGCAAAATGTACCATGCACTATACAGGTGAAACAGACCTGCTGTGCTGCTAAACATTCCAAAGACACTTTAAGAGTCCATTAGTTCTGATGGAATGTTAATAGAGCAAGAGAAGTAGCTTTAGCACTCTGGGTGGAAAAACAACAAAAGCTGAAATTGTGACTGCAATGTTTCCTATTGTTTTGCTTTTGGGGAAGGGGAGAAAGGCACTGTGACACGGTAGGAGAATTGTGATGATTAATCAAATGTGTTCATTTTAGAAACTTTTGAGGCTAAGATTTTCCAACAGGGATTTGCAAGGTATGTTATAGAGTGTGGAAAATTTAATCTTTTGGGTGGTTTAGGTGTAAAACGTGAACAAAGAAAGATTAAATTAGCTGGTGATGAGAAGAATAGTTTTCTTTTTTAGTGTATGCTGATTGAGCTATTGTTTAATTTGTGCCATCTTTGTCTTCTTTGTGTTTTCTCTATGGGCTTGTCTACACTAGCTCCCTGCTTTGAATGGAGCATGGTAAGTAGGGTGTTGGGAGTTTATTAATGAAGTGCTGCAGTGCGTATGCAGTACTTTATTAAGCAAATTCCCCACCCCTGCAAAATTTTGAGGAGTAAAGAGACTTTGAAGTACCCTGGGCCCTTGGAAGTACCGGCGGTTTAGCTGTGGCTAGACACGAGCTGGCACTTCGAAGTTTAACACTTCAAAGTTGCTGCGAGTGGGGGGCGGGGAGGGGCGGAATTTGCTTAATGAAGTGGTGCATATGCAGTGCAGCACTTCATTAATAAACTCCCAACACCCTACTTACCATGCTCCCTTCAAGGTAGGGAGCTAGTATAGACAAGCCCTATGTGGGTAAACTAGCTATATGATGCATATATTGTTCTTTTCCTCTCTTGTGTACACACACACACACACACACACACACACACACACACACACACACATACACATAAACTTACCCCCTGATGGATTTTTACAGACAAATGCCTGTACAACACATTAATACAGACCGTCCCTGCCCACAGACCTCACACTTGGGAAGGTAGAAAAGATGCAGAAGCAACACCTGCCCTAGAGGAATACTGCCAAAAATTTCCACTTGCTGCTAATGCAGGGTGATTTCCATATTGAGTGCCCTGGAGCTCTGGTGTAGATGAGTTATTAGTTACTAGGATGCTTGTTCACTGTCACCTTCATGCCATGGCAGCAGGCAGCTAGTCTAGAGAAAGATGCCCCTGGTGGAGCAAACCTGACTCTAATAATAGGGGAAACCTTTTTATAAACTTCCCTGATGTAGGAAAGAAAACAAGGGAAGTGTTGATTTCTTGGGTTGTTTTCAGCTAGTGGATGGCAAATAGTGTTAGGTGAATTGTTTCAGCTGGGAAAAAAATTGTTTTAACTTTTGAATACGTTCAAGCCATTTGTACACTTTGTTTCTATACAGCATTGTTTTAGTTTTCAATTTCAGTGATAAAAAATAGAATTTAAAACAATCACCTGAGTCAAATTAAACTAATTGTTTTGGAGGGTTTTATGTTTTAGTTCAGCTACCAAACTATCAAACTGTGCCCAGAAACAGACTGCGTCCTTCTTGGGCTGAGGAAGCAGGCCGATAGCCTACAGTCAGGCTGTGCTTCCCAGAGGTGTGTTCTGGGCAAAGTGGGTGTGTGGCTTAATCATCTCTCCTTTCCCAGGCAGAAATAGGGTAGCCATGTTTCATTATGCCAAATACAGGACCGCCCGGCTGCGGCTGCCGAGCAAGTGCAGCTCTCTGGCTGCCTCATGCCACACGGTGCTGGAATGGGGCCGCCACCCCACAGGAGAGCTCCCAGCTGTGAGGGCTCCCTAGCTGTGGAGGCAGCTCCCCCCATGGGGGTGGGGTGGGGGGTGGCTAGAGGGGCGAGTGTCCTGCAGCAGGGATTGGGCTACGTCCCTATAGGGGCCTCCCCAGCTGCAGGGGCAGCTACTCCATGGAGGGGCGCTGCCCACACTGCTGGGGCACCAGGTGCCCCTTAAAAACTTAGGGGGACACAAAACACACTCCCAAACTGACCAACATACCCTGTCTTACCTCGATGGCAGGGCCCCTGGCTCCCTCTCCTGCTGCTGCCTATACTGGCTGATCAGTACGTGCTGCATGTGCTGTCTGGTCAGCTTCTGATTGATTTTACCTGCAGCTGCAGCAACACTGACTTGGGGAAAGGGCAGCTCATCAGGGAGCGAATATATGGGACAATAAGCCTGTTTTGTTATAAAAAGGCCTGCCTAGAATACAGAACTGTCCATGAGAAAAAGGGACAGATGGTCACCCCGCGCAGAAAGGAGTCAAGAGTGTCTTGGGTACAGTCTGGGGATGGAGTTGCCCGGTATCAGCCACTTTCAAGAAGGATAGTAAAACCTGAGGTTACATTGCTATTTGGTTGGAGACCCCTTGCAGTGGGGACCCGCTTGGGAGCTGGTGCTGGCTTGCACTGAGGCTTTGGTGGGGCGACACAGCCGAGGAGTCGGTACGTCTGAGGGCCATTACCTCTACATGGAGGTACCAAAACTCTTTGAAAATGGCCCTGGCCTCATGCTGAATGTTACCTGGGATGGGGAACAAGTTATAAGGGTTTTCTCAGAGGACTGAGCAGGGTGGGGTTTCTCCCCTTTCATTAGGAAAACTGAGAATTGTGATGATCTTGTTTCTTGCAGCTATCCCTAAGTATTTGCTTTAAAACTCTTTGGACTTTTAAGTTACTTTTGATTCCTGCCCATGGGGTCTAGACTAGAGGGTGACAGCGGTTGCTAGGGAACACATGGAAGCATAAAGTCATGGGAAGACCAGAAAACACGTACTGTTGTTTGGGTTAGAAGCATTTGTTTGACCATCATTTTTGAGAGGCTTTATTAATTCGTATTAATGAAATATTTGTAGAAGGTCAATCATGTTTGTTTACAGAACATGCAGTAATTATATATTTTCTCAGTTATATTGATAGAACCTTCTAAGATAGCTCAGTGCAATGCATTAGATGGTGCCAATGTCCTGAAAATACAATGTGAAAAGTGATCTACAAAAATTAATATGCCAGTTTATAATAGATTTTCTTTGGCAAAGGATGGCAAATCATTGCATTTGTGCTCTACTGATGCACCTTGGTTATGATTGTTAATTCAAACCATGGGGGTAGGTTAATTATGAAAGAAATACTTCATGGGTCATGTATAAGTTATCAGAAATGAAACTTACCTCATACTGGACTGATCAAAAATTTTGTCTAATTTTGTTGGACTGAGTCAGTTGATTTAATCTGAATTTATTTACCTAATTTAGTCCAGTATTTAGTGATTACCTAAAGAAAACAAAGCTCTTAAGCTGATGAAGCCTGAGATTAAGTAATAAAGAGGTTAGCATGCATATTTAGCACATAACCTTTTGTATCTTATTTTTGGGCTTATTATCTTATGGCAGAGACAACATAGGTAATATCTTTTATTGGACCAAGTTTTGTTGTTAAGAGAAACAAACTTTGGAGTTTACGCAGAGCTCTTCTGCAAGTTTGAAGGCCGTTAGGTCCAGCATGACAGGAAATTATTATCATAACATTTCCATATCACCTACAGAGCTTATATGTTACCAAGTTAGGAAACATTAGAGATCTAGTTGCAATGGTGGAACATGCTTGCTGGCTGCCTTTATAGTCCACAATACACCCGCTACTAGAAGCAGTAGTTCTGGAATAAAATGCCTGATTTCCTCATTAATTCAAGGTGCCTGAAGGAAGGTAGGGTATTCTGGGTTTCTCCACAGGAACCTATGATATCAGGCATTTGCCTTCCAGCTCATCCATTATTGAAACATAAATTCAAAGGGGGTTAAGCCTATTAATCTTCCTCACACATTTCCATGCTAGCTTCCTTATATGAAAACTCTTCTGGAAAAAAACTTTTTTTTTTAAAATGCAAGAATAGAAATTCTCATATGACAAGTGAAGTAACAGTTACATCAGCCATAGATAGTCACTGGGGTTACATGACATAAATTAGTGTAAAAATGCTGTCAGGGCATTCAACAGTTTTGTCTTTCAGGCTTCCACTCCTCATCTACCAATTCTCTAGAGAATGCACTTACTTGACGCACGTGTAAAAATGTAACTCCCCTCATGCTAATTATATGGGGTGAGTGACCATGAATTTTCAGATGTTGAAATTTGGGCATAGCCATAAGAGTATTTCTTCCTGTTTCAAATCGTTAACCTTGCTCACCACCCAGTTTAGCACTGTGAAATGTCAGCATGGAAAACCTTGTTTTTGCTTGTTATTTGGAGTAAATAGACAGATGCCTACATGAGGGAGGAGGTTTTAGTAGGGCTGTGCTGTGTTAGAACTAGCAGATATGGGCCAGCCAGCCCAAAGCAGAATTAAGCTCTTCTAATAAAGAAGGAATTGTAATGAACAGCTGTCATCCTAACCTCTCCTCCCCCTAGCAGATCATGCACAGAAGATGAACCCATCGGCAAATGTAAGATAATATTTTCTCTCTCTCTAAATATTTATTTTAAAGTATTTGGAGGCATTTTAATAGAGGCACTATCTGTAGTTTTTAACAGTTATGTTCTTAGGTTTCTTTATAAATAAGACATAGGACATCCTTCAGCTGAAAGCTAGGCATTACTAAATGTATGGAATAGCAAACAAGGGTGAAAAATATGGTCCAGGGGTTATTTACTGCTAAAAGCTCTATTTCGCAGAGAAAATGTGTAATCTTAAAGTAACAAAACACTGTGTATGGGCACGTTAAAGTGATTCTACCAAAATGTTTATATCAAAATAAAAGTAGCTTAAGGAAAATCTTTTCATTACCAACTTACAGTTCACAATAAACTTAATTTCAATAATATGTTGCTTATCAAGAAAATGCGTTAGGCAAAAGAATGCATACAATAGAGGGTTTTTAAGCATAAATATTTGCCAGTTGTTGAAATGGTGCTCAACTACAAATTTCAAAATGCACGGTAGAATATTTATGCTCAGCAGATAACAGTTGCAGCCAGACTTCAAGGAAAAACACAAAAATGCAATAAATGTAGCCATTGTGGGTGACAAGCTCAGTGAAAATATCTGCAAGTGTAGATGTGGGGTTTGGTTGAGAAGCTGTTAATTTTGAACTCATCAGTTTATTGCTTTACAATACATTTAGCGTTCAGTGACAAGAGACATTTTCTGACCTAACCTGGTTTTTAATCAAGAGGTATGTTTTGTTGAGGAACTCAAGTAAAAGTTCTTGATTTCTTCATGAATTCTTCTTACCTGCTGTATCGTAGCTCTATGGAATTTATGCAGGGATGCAAATCATATTTTGGTGGAGCTAGTCATTACAACTTAACTCAGGTTTTGTAAGAGAGTTCAGTTTAACATGAGTTTGAAATTTTTATTATGTAAAAATCTCAAATCAGCTTCTGATCACTGTATAGTTCAATTAGTGTATAACAGCTCTTCTATTGATAAAAAGTAAAACAGTCACACTATTGACCCCCTCTGCATGTATTTTGTTATATTTGTAAGTAAATAGATGGGATGATTCAGCTGATAAATCCTCCTTTCCACATGCTCAGATCCATATGGATACCCATATTAGTGCAATACAAAACAAACAAACCACAAACCAAATGTATTATTATTATCCTTCCTAGAACTAGTACCTTAGCACAGTCTTGCAAAACAAGTCAATATTTACCAGCTGAGGCAAAGAACTACTTCCTGACTAGAACTGTGACAGTACTGACAATCCCAAGTGACAGAAAAAAAAAATAACAATGAGATTGCTACTGTGTGAAAATCATGAGGTTCATTCCAAGTAAATGTACAGTTTGGAGTGTACTTTTCCTCTAATGTTGAACTTGCAATGTGAAAAGGCAAGTTCCCCAGTTTTCATCACCCCACAAAATCGAGTGAAGTAGTTTTGACTTGGCTTCCATTCACCATATTTAAAAAGATAATGGGGCACACGAGTGAACATAGATAGCTCAGAGGTCTGGTAAAGGGTTACAAGAGCCCTTGTTCTTGAAGACACCAGTTAAAATACAGCCGAAGTCAAAGCTTTCATGGGCACAGACCTGCTTCATCAGATGCATGAGTGGGGGAGTGGTTTCAGAGGGATATTTAAAGAGTCGGGTCCCAGTAAAAGGGAGGGCCAGAGCTAATAAGGTCTATTTAGCAAGGTGGAAATGGCCCAATATCAACAGTTTTTTCCTCTTTTGATAAGTGCTGTTGCTACTGGGCCATTTCCACCTTGCTGAATAGACCTTGTCAGCTCTGGCCCTCCCTTTTACTAGGACCCCACTCTTTAAATACCCCTCTGAAACCACCACCACCTCCACTCATGCATCTGATGAAGCGGGTCTTTGCCCATGAAAGCTTTTGCTCCAAAATATCTGTTAGTCTATAAGGTGCCACAAGACTTCTTGTTGTTCTTGAAGCTACAAACTAACACGGCTGCCTCTCTGATACTTGAGCCCAAGTCAAGTGTGGATGAAAGTTATTGATACCTGTTTGCTGTGTACTAACCTGTGTGAAATGGACTGCTGGCCTCATTACAGTTTCTAGTGTATAGGTGCTCACATGATAACTAACTTACAGCCTGGCTAGCACTCTGCATGGCTGAATTATCATGGAGACTACATGTCTCCAGCACTCTTTGTGGTACCCTGCACATCATAGCTGAGGTGCACTGATGAGTATGTCAAGAATCATGCAGGGCTGCTTTTAATCCCTCGTTCTCTCAGTTCCTCTCATACTTTCTACATTTCCTTGCTCTCTTTTGTTGACGTTTTAAAAATATAGCAAGGATATTTATAACCTGAAGAAGAAAATGGGAAAATGTTTTAAACAAGTATTGGAGTCACTTATGGAGAGGGCTATAGAACTTACAGAAATTAAAACAATAGGGAGCTGAGAAATATTACAGGGTTGTATAGAAATTATTTTGAGCACATGCAGAATTAATTAGAAAATTCATTAATTATGAACCATGCTACAGAACTCTGCAGAAAGGAGATTACAAAGTGAAAAAATTAAATGGGTCAAAACATGGTAGAAGTGTTATCATTATCTATTAAACTTCATAGGATTCTTCCAGAAGGGGATTTAATGTTATCAAATAGAGACTGGGCAGGAAAAGTAGAGCATATTTTCAAAGGTACCCAGTTATAGTCCTTAGTGAAGTCAGAATGGATCTCATGAATAAAGAAGTACTTTCTGGAGAACAGGAGAATCACATACATGAGCAGTTAGTTCAATTCAGATGGAAAAATTACTTTGTAAGTATTGATCTCCTACCATTCAAAAAAACAAAACATCACAATTTCAGTAATATGTGCCACAGTCAAGTTCCGTGGATTTCTGACAAACAAAGTCATTTCATACTGCTTGAGCAATACTGGTCACAGTTAAAGATGACACAGCCCAAGGAAGTAGTATTTGTAGAAGACAGGACAAAAAGAACCCTTAGAATCTGGAAGCAGTAAAATTCAATTAATAGCAAAACACACAAACACACACTTACAAGCTGCTGAAAAACCTGTCACTTATATGTGGAACTGGGAAAGTGTTACTCAGCACAGAGTGGGGGAAAAGCAGAACCAAACATGTATGCTGACTAGCATAAGATGAGCGCTTCATATTCATGCACTGATGTCATTTATAATCACTTACATGTAAACCTGAACAAAACAGCAACAGGCAAATCGCTTTTGAAATACATTTCAGGTCATTCCCTTTTCCAGGTCTGTACGTTCCATCTTTACTTTGCACTCATTAATAATAGAGGGGATTACATCACAACCCACCCAACTGGCTGATAACTGTGCCCTACCTTCTCTCTAGACATTAGCATCTCTCCTCTTTTTCAGGTTACAAATATATTTGTTGTGATTTCTTTTTAAGAAGAGTTGGTTTGAACACCCCCTATGATAATCTAATCAGTGAATTCATCTACTAGTGACAAGGAGAAGGGGTCCCGTTCCAACATGGATCAGAAAAGAAATTATGTCACATGCCTTCTCTGCAACAAAAGCTGACATATGTTGAAGGGCATTATATGTGGGCTCTATGCTAGATGGAGGACTGAAATTATATGAAAACATTAATGCGGGCAGAGGTTTATTTTTTCGTGTGCAGAGTAGATTTGTGTGTGGTGGGATTAAAACATGAGAAATGAGAGACTGAAGCAGATGCTGATTTTGGAAATGGGGCTTGGGGAAGCTGAATGGTTTAGTGGCAAACCTTTTCTTCTGCTAAGGTTTTCCATTCCACTTTGACTTGAAATCCTAAGTGCAGTCAGTTTAAAGGGTCTTCAGAGAGGCTGCAACTCGGCTTATAGGAGAACAGGATGACTTCTGAGCTCCACAGAATCAGAACAGCTCAGTACAGGGTTGAGAGTTCTGGTGGACTCTTGTCTTGTAGGAGAACTAACACTGCAAATCCCTAGGGTACCAGGTAGCCTTTGAAAGGAATAAATTAAATTACTTCAGCTTCCATAGCAGAAATCAAGTTAAAAGCAGAGAGCTGGTGCTGTTTATTTCTATTGTAGCAGTACCCAAAGACCCCAAATAGGAATCAGGGGCCCACTCCTCTGGGTATGTATAATGCAAAGAAATTCCTGGCCTGAGATAGTTCACCATTTAACATGTAGACAATACAGAACAGGCAAACAGACTGATGATATAGGGGTTGAATGAGTGGGCACATCAGTGGTATTGTAGTGCAGCACTGGGTAAGTTAAAACAGTTCCCTTGTTGATGGTAGAACTCTTAATATACTGAGAAGTTCTATTGAATAACTATTTTTGGAACAGCTTGAAATCTGAAATAATCTGAAATCTGAATAAGCGTTAAGAAAAGTCCAGACTGTAAAGGCTATACATGTAAAACCAACACCACTGTTCTTGTCTGAAAATGGATTCTGTTAGACAAGCATCATTTTAAAATAGTGAAAATATGAACAATTATGTGGCTGGCTAATAATTAATAATATTTACCTACATTTAATCCCTTCCATTCTCTGGTGCATTATACTAGGCATACCTCACCAATTGATTCTCTGCTAACTAAGGGCACTTCAGTTATTAAGTTAAAATCCCATGTGACATTAAGTGAATTGCTTAGTACAGATTCTCAGTGAATGCTAGAGCAAATGCAGTATTTCATACTTTTTGCAAAGTCTATACTGTAATTTAATTTCTGAAACATGTTTTTAATTGAATTTTTAAAGAAAAAAGGAAATTAAGGTGTGGTAACTCTTACTTGTGGAGTAGGATTGTTTCAAAATGCAGTTCATCAAAAGACCAATCTCCAATATAAAACATAAAGATAGTTCTACTTCTCTGCACTGTTGAGGGACAGAAAATTCCTGTTGTATGCAAAAAGCTCAGGGCTGAAACTGAGGTGTTGGTATACAACGCAAGTTATTTTTCTCTCACTCAGCGTTATAATACCAGAACCAACAATATTGCAGCAGTCCCAGATTATGCAAAATCAAAACGTCAGTAAACTAAGAGACTAATTTAAATGCATCTGTGCATACAAAAAATCACATTAGTGCAAACTAACTACAGGTTGAACCTGTCTAATTCGGAATTTTCTTGTCTGGCAACTTCCATAATCCATCATGATTTTAGTTAGTTGGATGGCCACTTTGCATGGGTGAGGCCAAGTTTCCCATGGTCTCATAAAGTTTGTTTACAGCCAACAGTCCTGGCTCTCAGTGTTCTGTGCTGTTATTTAGCTATAATTTACCCCTAAATGTGTTCTAAGAGCCCAGTAAAAGTGGAAGTATTGGTAATGTGCTACACAATATTGACCTCCTGTGGTCCAGTAAATTCTCTTGTCCGGCACCTGTCTAGTCCCAAGAGTGCCAGCTGAGAGAGGTTCAACCTGTGGTGCTTTGATTGTCCCAAATTTTGGAAGTGAAATGAACTAGAAAGAAGTGTCAGAACTTTCACAATAAGCAAAAAAAAAAAAAAAAGAAAATGTGCTATTTGTTTCCAGAAACTTTGCTCTGTAATTTTGAAATGAAAATGGATATCAAGGTTTAAAAATGATATGGTTTGAAGTTCCTCTTTGTTTAAATCCACACAGTCACCTCTGAGTTTCATGATCAGAGAGCTTTCTATATTAGAAAGTGAAAAGGATGTCAACTAGAAGGACATCAGGTTTAAAAAAAATGAAGCAAAACAAAAAACAGACAATGATGACTACAATTTACTGTGAGCAGAATGCCATATTGTATAACTATAGTGCACTATATTTTACTGTTGGGAACCTTTTCCATCAGGACATTGACTACAATGATTTATTTCTCTTTTATTGCTCTGGGAGAGAAGGTAGATTGCCCACATTAGAAAGGAAACAGAAAATATGAATGGTAAAAAGAGCATAGCTTACCATTTTTAACAGAGAAAAAGGAGCCAGACTAGAAGTACCCTAACTCCCACAGTATCTCTTACCTTACAGAGGTGGGGAAAAAAGCCTGCAGCACCTTCTTGTTCCCTGACTGTACTGGGGAGTCCTCTCCTCTCTTTTGCCCCATTGATATGTATTGTGCTCACCTCAGCTCAGTGCAAAGAATGCTGTAAAGCTGGCCAGAAGAAAAAAGTTGTTTCCTCTTTATGTGCCCCCCCCCCCTTACAATAAGTGTTAAAGAGGAACAAGTGAGGAAAATTGAAAGGGACAGAGTGAAGAAGGGCAGGAAGCAGTTGGCCAAATAGGATGGAGATGGTACCCTATCTGCTGACCACATGTAAGGGTATTTCTATCCCCGGGCAGCAGGTCTGGAGGAGGCCTTCACTTGTGTTGGGCTGGCAGCACTCAGCCACATCTCAAAGAAATTTGCAAAAGGCCCAGGTTTCCTCAGGAACTTCTGTGGACTTTCAGGAGTCTGCTCTGGACCAAACATTTTACCACTTTTGGAAGAGCATGACTGGAGGAGTTCACTCTTCCCATGCAGCCAGAGAACCTGTTAGCTCCTCTCCAGGGCTGGAAGAGTTCTGTGCTCCTGCCAATTATTGGAGTAGGCGATGGTGTCCACAGCCTGGTTCCTGCTCCCCAATCCCCGGCCCCCCCGTTATTCCTCTGTATCCTTTTGTCCTGGGGCTGGGGGGTCAGGGGGATGACAAAAAGGAATTTTTCCCTCTTCACCCACCACACCATCTGAAGCAGGGTGGTGGGTTTATTTTTTTGGTTTGGCTTGCTGACATCAGGTCTAGGAGCCAGTAGGATGGGACAGGGGCTAGATTATAATAAAGCCACTTAGCATATAAACCTTACAGTAGATGTGCAGTGCAAGTACTCATTGTGGTCATTGGATAAAACACATTGGAAAAGAATTTGATGGAAAGCTCCCCATAATAGTTTGGAAATCAGCATATGTTTGTTTTCAAAAAGTGAGGGCTATTAATCATTGGGACAACTTACTGGAGTCTGGGTGGATTGTCCATCACCGAGAGATTTTAAATCAAGATTGTTTTTATTTATATTTTTTTCTGAAAGAAACATTTTGGGAATTATTTTGAGGAAGTTCTATGGCCTGTGTTACCCAACAGGTCAGATTAGACAATCATGATCCCTTTTAGCCTTGGGATTTAGCAATCTTTCCATTTGGAGCTGGACTAAGAATGCTAACTCATTTTGCACAAACAGCTGAACATAAATTAGACGGTAAAATTTGGGGAGGGGCATATTTACCATATTTCATGTATATAGCTGCATATAGATGCAAATAGGGAGCTAACTCCTATTGAAAATTCAGCATGAAATAAGTATGTAACTCAGAATTTTTAGAAGTAACTGAGCAGCTATGTGCATCTTTGGATGCCTAAAACCCTGTGAAAATCTGGCCCTCTGTTACTATGATTTCAGCCACATTCAACCAATCAGCTAGAAGTAAAAGGCTATGTAGCCCATTTTCAGGCTACTGAATTAGCCAGGCCCATAACCCCAGCATCCGATGTTAAAGAAATTCCATAAAGTCTGTGATCTAGATTTCACACCATTTTCTTAAAGCAGAGGGGCAATCCGTAGATTACAGTAATTAAAAAGCACCTGTTGAACTCTTGTGTTTAGATGTGTTGGTCTTGTTATAGTAGTGAAAAAAATACATTTTCCTGGAATACAAATTAGAACCATATTTTGATATCTAGAATATTATGTTTTATTGTACACTTTAAATGGGAAAGCACATTGATACTCATGTGCTGTAATGTCTATGTGTTAAAATTACATTATTTTTGATCAGACTGGCAATCTGTAATGTAAATGGCTTCTGTTTGAGATAAAAACAGGCTTTATCTGTTTTATATGGATCACTGTTTAACAGATATGTTACTTAAAAATCTGTCAGATTCATATGCAGACTTAAACCCAGCCTAGGCATGCATTCTCATACAAATTCTTACAATGTTAATTTCAATTCTGAGGCATCTGTGATGGGACAGATCAGAAAATTGCATATGTATTTACCATGGCAACCCTTGGATCACATGATACACATTCTGGGTCAGAGCCAAAGAACAGAGTGGCTTCTTAAACAAACATACAGCTGCCATTTTGTCATGTGATCTTTGCAGATTTTTGTAAAGGAAAAAATGTCAGTAAAATGACAGGCCACCGGTGCTCCTACTATACTAAGTTCCAGCCCAGGGACCCTATAATCAACAGAATCTGAGCACTTCTAGCCCTTGCTACTGTTTCTCTGAGGTTCTTCCTATCCAGCTATCCAGTCTTTTTTCAGGCAGGCTTTTTCACGATTCTTATGTTCCCCTAACAATGTTCCTTCAAGAAACAAAGCTGTCTGGCAGTTCAAATCCTGCTCTTCCTTCAAGGTGTGCCACAATAGCCTGCTCCATCCCAGTAGTTGCTTCATACTTTTCCAAATGCCTGCCAGCTTTCTCCACCCACGCTGGGATCCACAGGCTTATTCTTTCCCTAGGGCTTTCCTCTTCGTCACCTCTCTGTTCATAGATGGCTATGTCTAGATTGCAGGCTTCCAGACTCCAGAGCTTGGGCTTTCGACTGGGGCAGGAAGTGTGGCTACAAGATGCAGATCTGCATGCCTCGAGGCTGCTGAGCTCTCAGAAGAGATCTGCCAGTTGGGAGCATTCTGACGACATCCCTGTACACCTTGTTGCACAGGCTAAGTCTCGACTGCAGGCTTCTGTCGACAAAACCTTTGTTGACAGAAGTTATGTCGACAGAGCGCGTGTCCAGACTTCAGATCTGTCAGAAGAGTTCAGGCAGTTGGGAACACTCTGTTGACATCCCTGTACCCCTCATTCCATGAAGAAGAAGGGATGTCTTGACAGAGGGAGTTTTCCCAACATTTGGCCCCGCATGGATGGGCCAAATGTCAGGAAAGCCTCTCCCAACACAACTATCAGCAGGAGATATGCAAATGTGTTGTGCAATTTGCGTAGCTTTTGCTGACAGTTCTCGGCAATCTAGACATAGCCAGAGAGCGATGGCAGACTCTTTCCCTCTGCTCTCACCTATCTGTCTTCATAAGCACCCCCTCCCATCAGGTAAACCTGGTTTTCTCCCTATGCAGATGCTCTCAGGTACGTTAATTGGCCTCTCCCACCCACATCAACCCAATCAGGGCCTGTGCGAGATATTTAGCCCATTACATACATTTCTACTGCACACCTTTCTGGCCAATTTTCTACCTTTAGTTTCCTATGTAAAACCCTATAGATTCAAGAGTATATATGACATCAGAAATTGGGCCTTTTCTTAGGAGCACTGTCGGAATATTTATCAGTCAGTATCAGTGTCAGCTTACGCGCCAACCTGCCAGGACAAACTGCAGAAACCCTGCTGGGCTCATGCGCAGAGCGTCTGTGAACTTCCCTTAGGATTCCCGACAGCAATTCCTGGCTCCAGGGAAGAACAATCAATGGGCTCCCATGCATCACAAGCCATACCCACACGGACACTGGCCGCCTGACATTTGGGCAATGCTGTGCCTGCCTTGGCTGGTGGCCAGAAAGCTGCTGCCTGTGGTGCTGAGTGCACTCTTCCGGCATGGCCATGGCTTCCACATGCCTGCCAGGTATACTTGCCAGCTGCCTACATGTGCAGACCCAAAGACCTATGCCCCACCAGTTGCCCCCCTCCATCCCTGAGGCTATGCCCCCTCCTGCCCCAAATCCCATCCCTCTGTCATTGGCACTCTCCCACCCACACTTGTTTTCACCAGGCTGGCGTAGGAGGCTGGGATGCTGGAGAGGGTGAGGGGTCAGTCTCTCGGTAGGAGTTTGAGTGTGGAAGAGGATGTGGGTTCTGGGAAGGGGTTTAGGGATTGGGTGCAGGTTCTCGTCTGGGGCAGAGAGTGGGGTTGTGGGGGGCGGTTCAGGATGCACTCTGCAGGGGAGAGTTTGAGTGTGGGGTGCAGGCTTTTGGCTGGGGCAGGGAGTGCGGGTGCAGGAGCAGGCATAGGATGTTCACTCTGAGAGGGAGTATAAGAGCGGTGTGCTGGCTCTAGGCTGTGAGAGGGAGCATCAGTGCAGAGTGTGAGCTCTAGGCTGGGGCTGGGGCTGGGGTGAGGCTGCAAGAGGGAGTGAGGGGATTGGTGCTTATCTTAGGCATCTCCCAAAAATGACTAGCACACTCCTGTGGCAACAGCACCTAGGCAGGGAGCTGCTGAGTCCCCGCATATCTCTGCCCCCAGGCACTGCCCCCCAGGTCCCATTGGTCACAATTCCTGACCAATGGGAGGAGTCAGTGCTTGAAGTGGGGGCATCATGTGGAGACGTCCCACCTCAGGGACTGCAGCAACATGTCAATTGCTTCCGGGAGCCATGTGGAGCAAGGAAGGGCAGGAAACAGGCCTTCGTGGAGGTGTGCTGCTGGCAGATGGGGGCTGTCTTTGGGCCCTTTTAAATCACCCAGTCCCCTGGGCAATTGTCCCCATTGCCCTCCACTCTTGGCAGGCCTGACTTAAAGTATGTGAGGGCAGTGAAGCATGACCATGCATGTTCCAAGTCATCCTTATAGACTCATAGAAGAGGTCGTCTAGTCCAACCCCCTGCTCAAACTGGGACAAACCCCAGCAAGAGCAGGCTGGCTGGCTGGCAGATTCACAGGGGAAGCCATTGGTGGTCTGAGCACTACCAACTTATGAAGGGAGCAGTGTGCTCTTTGGCACTGTCTCTGCTCCCCAAAAGAGCCATAAACGGTGCTGGATTTTCAAGGAAGATCACCTCCCATTTATCCAGCTCCACTAAAGCATGCATGCTTATGCGTACACAGGAGGTCCTTTGTGATGAGCAGACCAGCAGGTGGTACACTGTTGAGCTGCTAGTCTCCTGCCTCCGCAGGGACAGTCTTTAGTGCTACATTTGTCATGCTACACATTGCATATTGGTAGGGAGCACATGGTATATAATTGGTATTTATGGCCACTTAAAGCCTGCCCCAGATTTGACACAGATTTTTTCTGTATTGCCTTCACAATCTACACTGGGGAAAAAGTCAGTGAGGAGAATGAGATCTGACTGAATGGCAGTGCATTTTCTATTCCCGGTTTAATGAGGACCTTAATTTGCTTGCCCATTACTTTGCTAGAATCAAAGTATATCTCAAAGTGTGTCTACTTGCATAAAATGGAAACGTAGGACTTAAATTCTCCTATGCACATGTAGCAGTTTATTATTAAACAGTAAAATGCAAGCAAAAGCAAAACAGTTACCTGACTTTGATTTTTTTTATCAGTTTGGCTCACTGTAGACAAAACAATAGAATTTATGATTATCCTTTTTGATTAAAGTCAAAGCCACCACATGTGACCCCATCGTTACAGTGGAGGAGTTATGTGGAGCAATGTGCTGCATCAACAAAAAAGGGGGGAAATTTGGCAGCGTGACAAAGTTGTATAAAGAGCATGTTAGTTTAATGAATAAAAAATCAATTATTTGGCCTTTTGCTTCAGCTATGCAGCTATCATTTAAGCAACCCATTTTAAAAGAGGACACCTCTCAAGTCCCTGTATGCTGGAATTAATGATTCCACTGATTTGTGGCGTCGCTTTTGAACTTGAGGAAAGCCTGTTTTCGATTTCCAGTTCAAGTCAATCACATTTTCATTTTCATTTCCCAGGCAGTCACATTTATGTGGAAATGTTTTTCATTAGCACCGGTGCATAAGTGGCTGTCTAAATCCTTGTTTCATTGTGTTTTGGTAATCATTTTGAAAGTGGTCCACAATGCGACTGCATCAGCTTGGTCTGGGAATCAATTTGCAACTGTACTTCTACATTAGCAAGGTTACCTAAAGGGGTAGCAATGTTATATTTATTACCCTGGAAAAGTTGAATATCCTGACACTGACACACACATTTCTGTGAACGTGCATGTGTGTATAAGTTAGAACTGAGAAGCAAAACCAACATTTCACGAAGGAGACATTTTTAATATGCACCAAAACAAGATAGTACCTTGTTATTGAGTAGGGTCATATGTGTGAGAATACTGCTTTCATAATACCGTTTGGTGATTATGTTATGATCTCCTTCAGGTGAGTCCTTACATCAGCCTTTTAGGAAGACAATTTGCAGCATTATGGCCTAATTTGAGGCACTAAACAAAGCCAAGAGTCATTCACAGTCCAAATGGTCAATAGCAGACATTCAACAAAGATTTTGGACAAATCAATTTTATCAGTGAAGACACCATTGAAATTGAAAGTCATATTATTATCTGAGTTAGCATGGTGAAAAGATCTTGAGTCTTTGACATCTGATCCAAGCGCCAGATTTCCCAAAGTGTTCAGCACCCTTAAGTGGGGCTGGTTTTTCACAGGAGATCACGCCCCATTTACCCACTCCCATTAAAACATGCACACACTTGCATACACTCCTTTTTGCAATTCTAGAATTCAAAATCCTTTTTTTCTTTCTTTTCTTATCCTCCTCAGAAGAATTGCACTGTATTGTGTTAGCCTTTATTTCGACACTAGCTCCCAGCTTCGAAGGGAGCATGGTAAGTAGGGTGTCGGGAGATTACTAATGAAGTGCTGTGGTGCATATGCAGCACTTCATTAAGCTAATTCTCCCCCACGGCAACTTCCAAGTGCAGGCATGCGTGTTGCTGCGGCTAACCTGGGGGTACTTCAAAGTTCCCCGGGCTACTTTGAAGTCCCTTTACTCTTCAAAATTTTGTGCCCAGGCACTTCAAAGTACCCGCGGGTTAGCCATGGCAACACGCATGCCTGCACTTTGAAGTTTGCCGCTTCAAAGTTGCCTCAGGGGAGAATTAGCTTAATGAAGAGCTGAATATGCACCACATCATTTTTTTCGCAATCTCCCAACACCCTACTTACCATATTCCCTTCAAAGCTGGGAGCTCGTGTAGACAAAGCCTATGTTATCGAGAGCAGACCATAAAATGGAAAATATTTTCATGAAAAACTTGTTTTGCTTTTTATTAAAATGTTTTTAATGTAAATAATTTTCAGTCGGCTCTTCTCTTACCAAGCCACTAAGGGCAGTTCCTATCTGAAAGCCAATCTGCTCTGCTTTTAGAATAATCCAATATGTATCCAGTTAACACCCTCCCAGTCCACTTGGAGGACACATCCCAGTCTCCCTACACACCAAACTTGTTTTCCGGGTCTTTAGCTGCAAGGGAGAGCTAAGTTAAAATCTAATTAAATCCGTCTTTTGAATGTATGTCACAAGCAAGAAAGCTGCAGCCACAATGGTCCATTTCACATGTAATCATCTTTTTTAACTTACATTGATGGCAGCCCCCAAGGCAGTGCTCAGCATAAATAGCCAAAGGATTAAGTCCCAGTTGTCATATTACGAATGACACATGCTGAGCAAGTGTGTTGTGGCAAACTGTCTGCTAGATCTCAGGAGCTCAAAGGGGACTTCCTGGTGGCTGGTTACTTTCTCTTTCGGGGCTGATTTCATTGGCTTATATGTGGGAGCTAGGCCACAGACAAAACTGTAAAGGAAAGAGAATGTCAGCTAATGAAGGCTAGGCAAAAACCGTCAAACTTGGTATGAAAAAACACGTGTCTGAATCCCCAAAAGGTGAAAATAGAGAGACTGAATTTTGCAGTTATTTTCATAATGGATTTTTTTTCATTGTCATTTACGTGTGCTGTAGAATATTATGTTCCTTCTTGCTGCACTTTATGTCGTCAGGGAAAACTCACAGCTTTGGGGAAATCATATTCCCTTCCCTGCTTTGAACTGGAGATGTTCAGTTACTCAAAATAAATAAATAAATACATAAATAAATAGGAATTTCCTTGAACATTTGACCATCCAGGAACGTATCTGGGTCTACTGGCTTGTTTGATAAAATAATTTCCATGTTTTGTGCAGCTTTGCAGTTCTTGTAATACAGGACAAGGAGCAATAGGCTTAAATTGCAGTTTAGGTGGGATATTAGGAAAAATTCCTTGTCAAGGTGGTTAAATACTGGAATTAATTGCCTCGGCTGGTTTTAGAATGTCCCTCATTGCAAATATTTAAGAACGGGTTGGATGGTGCGTGGTTGTGCTGTGAGGGCAGGGCACTGGATTTGATGACCTCTCGAGGTGCCTTCCAGTTCCAGAGTTCTTTAATTCTGAATATCACCGTTTTGTCATTGCTAAGTATGAGCAAATGGTGTGTATGTGTACACTTTTTGTTCTTTGAGCATGTGGTACTTCCAAGACAGTTCTTACTATATAGCCGCCAGCAGTTTTCCACAGCACTTAACAGGAAAAAAAAAAAAAAAAAAAAGCAACCCAAAAGATAAGGTAACAATGACAGAGCCAAAGGCTGTCTCTTCTATCCTTTGTTTTGAGATGTTTGAGATCTTCCTGTCTCCCATAGTTCATTATGAAATTCAGCTGTTTTACATGGTGTTTATTTGCAACAGAGAACCAAAACATTTTGATGAAATCTGTGGTTCCAGGAGGCTGCTTATTTTTTTATTGCATTCAGAAGCCAAATCACAATTCCATGCCCACACTCACAAGCTGGGTCTACAAGTGCCCCTTCCTTTCGAAAGGGGCATGTTAATGAGCGGGTTCGAAAGATGCAGCGCCTCATTAGCATAATGGCAGCCATGGCGATTTGAAAGTGCGGCTTTTTGAATTGCGTGCCACGCGTGGAGACGTGACCTTCCGAAAAGACCCCCCCAGTTTTTGAAAGCCCCTTCTTCCGATCACCAGAAAAGCCGCACTTTTGAATCGCCGTGGCCGCCATTATGCTAATGAGGCACTGCATATTCATTACAGCATCTCATTAGCATCTTTCGAACCCACTCATTAACATGCCCCTTTCGAAGGGAAGGAGCACATGTAGACACAGGGACAGGGAATTAGCAGTGCCAAGTGTATGTGTTTGCTGCAATAGGCTGTCTGGTTAGCTCTTGAATCTTATCTTCTTAAGAAGCACCTTCTGATGTTATCTACGCTTTACATACTTTTCGTCTTTGCACACACTGCATGATGGCTTCCACATTTAATCCCCACAGAATAAACTCCTACTGTGGTTTAGTTTCCTACACCTTTTTTTGAACCACTTTCATCCTTTAATGTATGTGGTTAGATCACGGCCCATTGCATTTAGACAACACGAAATGCTTTTACTTCCGTTGCCGGGTGAAATCTATTACTAGGAATAGATACTCCTGTATCTGAGGCATTTAAACATACATTCATTTTGTTGTTGTTGGTACTTTGTCATTTCTGCTGCACTGAATGGAATTGCATTAACTTAGTTTATACATTTCTTAGTCTCATGCTCATCTTCCATGTGAAAAGTAGGCAATCTTTCCAGAGTTTGAGCCTTTATTTTTACTATACCTGATTGTCATTTTTAGATCCTTATGTAAATTAAGTATTGTAGCCCTAAATTCCTGGGTGGTAGGCATAACAGTGGCTCACTGTCTGTAGGAAAGCTTGGAGCTGAACTCACCCTTTTACTATGGCTGTTTTATGCCAGCAGAGATGGTTGGCTCTGTGATCTCCTCAGGATGCACACTATAGGTAAAGAATACATGTCTTGGGCAATTTTACACTTCAGCTATTCCCCAGCTGCTGGAAATCCCTTGGGGTTCTGGCATTCAGTGCAAGAAAGTGCTGGCTTAACCAATGCTGCTGCCAGATTAGCCCCTGCCAGCCCAAGGAGCAAGGATGCGCAAGCTGTCCGCACTCTGTTTTCTTCTCAGGCATTGAAGCAGGAATGATTTCAGACTTAAGAATTTTATCTTGTGTTGGAGGAAAGATAGGAAGGTATTTCCTTTGATTCCTCACAAAAGATTCTTCCTTTGGAAGCAACCCAGAAATTACTCCATACTTGCCCTCTAGAGACAGGCTGGTAATGATAGAAACAACTTCATGCTTCCCTCTTAGACGCTACATCCAATAGCAGTGGTTTAACAGAGAAACCCCAATGGCAATAAAACATCATCTTGTTCCTGTAAGTGTCTCACTGGGGGCCATTTTGGGAGTAGTAGAGAACATGCATGCCTTTAGCCAAAAGAGAATTATATCTCATTTCTTTGCACAAAATGAAATCTAGCCTATTTTATGTATAGTACATTAGTAGCTGCCCAGAGCATCATTAAGGGAACTATCACATAATGTAGGCCTTATCGCAGGGTAGCCTGTCCTTTAAATGAAACTGGGCTCAGGGCTCCTGTTCTAGTCCAGGTGTTTTCAGTTGGGCCAGTCTAAAGGGCAGGCATCATCTGAGGGCTATAAGAGGCCAAGGGAAAAACAGGTGGGGAAGATGGAGTGGAGTGGTTCAGTGAGAAAGGAAAGGAGATGAGAGCTGCTAGAGGAAAGGTTAAAGACAGGAGTGCAATAAGAGGGGTTTGCTGGTGGGTGTCTTCCAGGCAGAGAGCCAGCTGGAGGTAGGAGAAACAGCAGAAAGCGAAGCCTGTTGGCTCTGTCCTGGCATCAAAAGCCAGAGAAAGGGAACAGGGATGGGTTACCTGATGATGCCTTCTTGATGGAGAATTGGACACTGGGAAACAGTGAAATAACCAGGGGAAGTGAGAGAGGGTCCCAGGAGAGGCAGTGGAGGTTCTTGCTAGGAAGAGTGTGGTTTCAGTGCAGGAGGAAGGTGGGAATAGCTGTCTTGGTAGAGAGATAGAGGAGAACTGATAAAGAGACTGGGTGTGGCAGAAGACACCATAATATGGTATGTCTTATGTCCATGGCCAAGAGGATACATGAGTTTAAAGGGGTGATATGGATTATGCTTTGGGACTTTTACACCATCTTTTATCAATGAACCATGTCTGAGTAGATAAGCTTCAGGGGAGTTACTGGGATTCAGAAAGGACCACTTGCAGGGCTGTCACACAGGGGTGTTCAGGAGGATGCCACTTGTTCACAGGCTTGTAGGCTCTAAAGGAGTGGAATTTATTCTGAATGGCAATTTATATTACTCAGAGTGTGAACTCTTGAGGGACTGTTATCTTTTATGTGTATTGAGATCACCTAGTACAGGCTGAAACTCTCTAGTCCGGCAGCCTGGGGACCTGACTGGTGCTGAACAACACAATTTGCCAAACTACAGGAGGTCAATATTACCAACACTTCCATTGCGAAATGGGCTCTTAGAAGACATTTAGGGGGTAAATTAGAGCTAAATAACAGAACAGAACACTGAGAACAAGGACTAGTGGTTGTAAACAAACTTTATGGGACCACAGGAAACCTGGCCAAACCCATGATAACTGGACATCTAGCTAACTAAGATCATCACAGACCATGGTTGTTGCTGGCTGAGAACGAGTCGCGTGAGAGATTTTCAACCTGTACAATGAGGTCCTGATATCAGACCCACGAAGGTCCTCAGCAAAGCAATGATTTCTCTTAAAAGTATTGACTTTTTTGGTATGGAATAACATGCGTCTCTGCAACAGTTTAGAACGGTGTCTAATAAACATGTATGTTTTTGCATTATATCAGTGACTTCTTGTTTCACAGTGGAAATATTGTAGTAAATTAACTCACTAAATTTCTGGAGAAGCTAGCTCCTGTGTGAAAAGAATTAAAATCCAGATCTGTTGCATGAGTACTTGCCAAAGTACTACCTCGAGCGAAAGACAGCAGCTCATTACAATTCTACTCCTTTTACGCTTCAAGGAGCAACAGAAAGCCAAAAACAAGAATATGAGGACAGATAAATATGTCAGATCTCTACCTACTGGAACAACACTGCCAATTGTCCCTTACCCAGTACTTGTGCCACTTGCTTGAATAAGACTGACTAGAATTTGAAGTCAAAAGAAACTGCTGCAGACTTCTAAAAAACAGATTAATCTTTTGGTTTTGAAATTTTGGGTTTCTCCAGATCTGCTGGAGTCACTGGAGACCCGAGGGAAATGGATTATTTTGCTGTTTCTCTGCTTGAAGTCACAATTTACCCCCCTTCTTTCTGAAACTACTATTTCTGGAAACAATCCTTCTGGCATTGACTTTACAGTATCTGAGCTGCTTAACTGTCTTCAAAGTAAATTTTATATCTAGTGGTGTGATGTCACTCCTGAATGTAACACTATTTAAAAACTGATACTTGCCAGAAATAACACATTATGCAGGGTAGTAAACTATCTGGTCTACTTTAAAAGTAGGAGAGCATGCTCTTCCAGACACCCCCATGCTGAAACTAGGCGTGGTTTCCTGCTATCAGCCCAATCCCACAGCCTTTTTCAGATGCAACAGATCAGAGCTGGACAAGAAACTGTGGCTGTGTCCATACACGTCCCTCCCTTTCAGAAGAGGCATGTTAATGAGGCACTTCGGAACAGGTTAATGAGGTGCTGACGTGCATATTCAGCACCTCATTAGCATAACGGTGGCCAGTCGCGCTTCAAAAGTGCTGCTTTCGAAACTCAGACTGGCTGTGTAGACACAGGCGCTTTGAAATAATTGCCACACTTGGAAATTCCCTTATTCCAAATTCCTTTTGGGAATAAAGGTGTTTTGAAGTGTGGCGCTTATTTCGAAGTGCCCACGTGGTCACGGATGGCAGAACATGGAACAATGGTCTCAAGTTGTGGTTGGAAAGGTCCAGGTTGAACATTAGGAAAAACTTTTTCACTCAGAGGGTGGTGAAGCATTGGAATGGTCTACCCAGGGAAGTAGTGGAGTCTCCATCCCTGGAGGTGTTTAAGTCTCACCTCGACAAAGCCCTGGAGGGGCTGATCTGATGGGTTTGGTCCTGCTTCGAGCAGGGGGCTGGACTCAGTGGCTTTTTGAGGTCTCTTCCAGCTCTGTTGTTCTGTGATTCTATGATTCTATGCCCCTTCTGAAAGGGAGGGGCATGTGTAGACATGGCCCGTCGGTGATCTCAGAAGTGGCCTCAGTGGAGAATATTTGCACTCCTGTTCTAGCATGCATGCACATGCAATCTACACAAGCATAATGTGCAATATAATATACATGTATCTTTTATATTCATTAGGAAAATGGCATAGTCTATATTGCATATGTTAAACATATTGTTTTTACATAAGCAGTGGCAAGGATTAAGCAGTCACTTTATGAGCCGTGCATGGGCTGCCATTAATCCATGCACCTACTGCCTGTCATCGTGAATGGATTTATACATGTGAGAGAAGTAATTATTGCTTATGTATATCCCTTTGACTGGTGCCTTCTTTATTATTAAGAGTTCATTATTGTGAACGTTGGCTAAGTTAACAGGTGGTAGTATGAGATACCAGAGCTGTTTAAAAGAGGAAAACTATGGCAAAAAATGTAGTAGATTAATAGCAACTTATTAATGGTTTGTTTGGTTAAAAAGAGAATGATTTTTTTTGTTACTTTTAAAACAATAGAGTTCTGCAGCCCACGCTGCAGGAAACAGTAGCATTTGTAGGTATTCCTTGCCATATGTAGTGTGTACTATTTTCTCCAACAGTTAGGACAAGAGAGAATAAAGAGCCTACAATTAAAATATCCATTTAATTCATCACTCTCATTTCCTTGTTTTGGGTGAAAAATATCCACAGTGAAATCCTGCCATTTCAGCTCTTTTGCCATGTGCTTATCAGGCACAGAGATGGACTTATGTCCCGGGGTGATATTTTGCCAGTTTTGTGAGTGGCCTATTTCTTCTCAGCTTCCAACGAACTGCTTTCACTACTTTTCACTACCTCAAGCAATCGAATTCAGTCTGACTGATGGCGGGACTAGTGGCCAGGAGAATGAAACAGAGCTCCATGCATGACTTGGGTTGAGCTTGAAAGCTACAACAAGGATCACCAGATTTTTCTGTTCGCAATGGGGAGGTGGAACAGGGTTGCTTGCCCCTTAAGGGCTGGAGCTAGTGAACACTTATTACAGAATGAACCATACCTGAGAGAGAGGAGGTGACTGACGTACAAAGAGCACTAGGAGGCCATGATGAAGGGGTGGTAATGTTCTATTCTGAAATCAAAATGTGGAGTATTCCGGTAAAAAACAATCAACTGTGATATGCTCTCACAAGGTTGTGTTAAATTTTCTGATGGAACGCTTCTTTTCTACCAGCCCAAGTATTAATATCAGGATAATAATTAATGAAGCATTGTGGAAGTAATCATGAATTTTATGCAGCTTTGTTACAATTCACCGTTCTGTCCTTTTTATTTCTTCTCCCTGAATGAAGAGCTGTACATTTATTAGCCCCCCACTGCTGTAATCACTCGAAGACATTGATGTTTTGTTCTGCCTTGCATGTTTTGTTATACTTCCTGTGTTGTTGACAAGAAGAAAATTTTGATTGTGGTTGAATTTTGACCAAAGACATGAAGTGGCCATGAATAAAGCCTTTTGGTTTGTTAAATTTAGCTGATCCTAAAAATCCGTAAGAATTCCTGAAGAGGACAGAATTGTCCAGTACAACAACAACAACAACAACAAAAGTTTGAAATAGCCAGCACTAGCTCCATAGGCCACCTTGAAGTATTACGTAGGCCATCTATGATCAATAGATCACAGTTTGAGAGCCACCGTAAGAGTCATCAGTCTTTATTTCTTGTTATTGTTCTCCTTTTGGGGAGGAAACAAATGCCATAGAATAAGAAAAGAGGGAATAGCATGAGTTAGAAAATGCAAAAATCAAAAATTCAAGAAGTCTCTTCTAAGAAAAGATAAAAAGCAGAGGTCAGATGTAATTCTATGCCATCTGCAGCTTCTTAGCTTGCTGTATGCCCATCATATTTCTTGGTGTGGTGTCTGGAAGCTATTTCTTCTCATTACCTCTGAGCTACCAGTAACCCCTGCATGGACTGTCATCAAAGCAAGGAAAAAGTGATCTGTGGTCAGAAGAAAATCTAATGTTTAAACATTAACTTGGTGATATTATTACAGCTCAGTCTTTCTTCAGCAAACTGGTGTAGGATGGTAGAAGAAGAAACTCCCATGAAGTCAAGTAAGGCCACTATTTAAAAATTAATAGAATAAATTAAGGATTTCTTTCATTTAAGCATTTTTCTTTTCATGCATTGCCACCTTTGATTTTTGGGCCTGAGAGCAAATCTCCTTTTGTAGCTCTTTATGCTTTCTCTGAGTACCCAATTTGTTTTCACAGAGGGAGTGGGGTTTGGGGCATCTAAGCCGTTCTAGAACAGAGGGCAAAGCAGGGAGAATGGGGCACAGATTTAATGAATGCCTGATGGCCCATGGCCATTCCAAAGGTAGTGGAGCTGCTGTTGGCCAGTACCAGTAATTCCAAGTGACACCGGGAGTGGCTGGCAAGGCATTGATGTAAGGCCTGTTCCTGCTTCTCAGCTGTTCCTGCAAATTTCCTGTCTTCCCACCCTTGTAGGTTAATGGTTATATAGTTGCTTTCCTTGGTACCAGGATGAGTGCTGCATTTTGAACAACTGCAAGGCTTTAGGACACAAACTATTATATGAGTACCTTTCGGACTTTAAAGTACTGATGCTATCGTGTTGCCTGGGCCTGAATGCCACAATGCATGAGTGCAGTTTTTTTTTTGTTTTTTTTTTAACTCTTGATGATCATTTCTATTTTAAGCCATTACATGAACAGGATTGAATAAACTTCACAGACGTTAAAGATCATGGAAGCATAACACACTCACTCTACTGACCAAAACTAATAAACTTATTGAAGCCTATGGAACCCAACTATATGCAGTTTTAAAACCACCACAGAATTCTGGCTCACTGAATTCAGACGTACTCATAAGGGTCTGCACGTCTGTTTTATAATTCAGTGTTTGATTCTCTTGGGGCTCATCTACACTAGCCCCCTCCTTCGAAGGGGACATGCTAATCAGCCCAATCGGAGAATAGCGATGAGGTGCTGTGCTGCATATGCAGCACCTCATTAGCATAATTCCCTCCACGTGAACTTTGAAGTTGCTAACTCCAAAGGGTCGGCAAGCAGTTTCACTTAGAAGTACACGTGCGGCTTCGAAGTTCCCATGCTCCCAAAATGAACTTCGAAGTTGCACAGGTATTTCAAAGTGCCCCTGGCTACACTGCTTGTTGCCACTTTACAGTTAGCAACTTTGAAGTTTGCATGGCAGGAATTATACTAATGAGGTGCCAGCACCTCATAGCTATTCTCCGATTGGGCTGATTAGCATGTCCCCTTCAAAGGAGGGGGCTAGTGTAGATGAGCCCTTGGAGAACTAACTTTACCCTGAACAGATTGAATGAAATTAGAAATACATGATTAGACTAAGACCAGGTCTACAGTAGGGGAGACAATTGATGTAAGACATACAACTCCAGTTACGTGAATTGCATAGCTGGAGTTAAAGTGTCTTAGACTGACTTTCTCCACCATCCCCACAGTGGGTGGTCAATGAGAGAAACTCTCCTGCCGACTTCACTTTCTCCGCATGACTACAAGGATTACTGGAGTTGATCTGGACACCCTCAGCATTAGATTTAGTGTGTCCCTAGTAGACCCACTAAAATGAATCCCAAAAGATTGACCTCCAGAGCATCAACTCTCCTGTAAGAATGGATGATCCCTAAGACTGCAGTGTTTGTATATAACAGGCAGCTTTTCTCACATATGGTGAGAAGGCCCAAAAGTTAAATTTTTGAGGGGATTATATAGCCAAATAGTGAACAGAAATACAGTAACTTGAGAGCAATTTGTATTAGCTCCTCTATATGACTTGCCAGGATTTGAAGAAAACTCTATTGGATTTCAATTAGAATCCTAATACAGTAACTAGAGCTAGTCACGTGAGCTGTTTACATCAAGTGGTGTTAACCCTAATACACAGCCCCTGGCTACATGGATTTCTGATTAGCATGTGGCGATGAAGATGGTTTTCAGTGTGGAAAAGATTGATTGTACTATTAACTTGAATGTGGTCTCTTGCTGGACTCTGATACCTATCTTACTTGGCATTGTGAGGCCTCAGCTGGAGTATTGTGGCCAGTTTGTGGCACCATGATTCGAGATAGTGATGGATAAATTGGAGACAGTTCAGAAGAGAATAACTAATATGTTAAAGATTTAGCAAACCTGACCGATGACTAAAGGTTAAAATACATTTTGTCTGGAGAAAAGAAGCCTGAGGACTCACCTGATAAGTCTTCAAGTACATCAAGACAGGGATGAATTGCACTCTGTGTCTGCTGAGAAAAAGTAACTGGCTGAAACTGCAGCAAGAGAGATTCAAGTTAGATATTAGGAATAACTTTCTGACTCTCAGATGTGACAGGGTGAAGCCAGGGAGAAACTTCCAAGAGCAAAATGAGTTTGAAACAGCCCTGGCAATCAGGCCAAGTGCAAGCAGCTGGGGAAGAGGCTGCCCTAAATCAGTTAGGGCCAGTGGGTCTCACTTGAGGCTGCCTTTTATAAAAACCTTCTCTCCAGTAGGGTGGGAGAGAGAGTGTAGGAGGAGGCTAGTTAGGAGGTTGGAGATTCAGACAAACAAGGTGGGAATTGGAGTGGTTCAGATATTGGATGCCC
This sequence comes from Carettochelys insculpta, assembly GCF_033958435.1. Classification (NCBI taxonomy): domain Eukaryota; kingdom Metazoa; phylum Chordata; order Testudines; family Carettochelyidae; genus Carettochelys; species Carettochelys insculpta. The sequence goes on from NC_134146.1 coordinate 18,496,991, forward strand.
ACCCCAAGACAGCAGAGATGGGGAGTGGCTCCCACAGGTAACCTGATGGCTCAGCCAAAGGTTGAGGGGACTGGGGAACCAGACCAGACCAGGTCCTCACCTTCCTCACTTTGGGCATTGGAACCAAAGCCTGCTCCCGGGCACAGGCAACTGGGCCTCACGTGCAGGCCCATGGCCAAAGCAGAGGACTGGGGCCCAGGAGACATGTGGACCCTGTCACACAGGGTGTTTCATGAAAGAAGATTATGGAAGTCCTGTCAGGGTTGGTTTTTCAGAACATGTTAGAAAGACTTTTGTGGGGATGGTACTTAATCCTGAATTAATTGATACTGGGAGATGTTACTAGATAACCCCCTTCAGCCCTACATTTCTGTGATTGAGTACTGTACCAGACCCTATAATCAAATATATTTAAAACAATCTCAGGAGGCTAGTTTACAACATAACTTCTCCCCATAAGCTGCTGCTTTTGAAAACTGGCTAATAATTTTAGTTGGATTTCTGATTTAATCTTCATTCATAAAATATTCATCAGGGGTTTTCTGTTCTCCTTCTGGTGTCCTTTGGGTAGGCTCAAGAAAGCTATCAAATATATTGGTTCATATGTCCTGATTGCTGCCATTTCATTGTCTGTTTTGTTGCTGCTATCTCTCTTCTGGGGTCCAGAAGCGGGAGCACATGTAAAACTTCTCAGAGCAGAGTGTCTGAGGGAGGTACTCAATAAGAACATGAGACCAGAAAGGTAGCTGACTAATATGCAAACTATTGTCAAATATGAAAAGTAAACCAACCAGTTTTTTCTCTCATTCTACAGTCACAGTGACCTTAGGTGTTATGATAGTAGAAATGGAAGTCATCATATAAAAATGTGATTCTCAAGTGCTCCTTTTCTAAGCACCAACTGTCCAGCTAAAGTTAATGTAGTCTAAGATTTGTGCAGTGACATAAATACATTGTTAATCAATTCACATAATAAACCACAGTTAGAGAAACATATTTTCTGCAACAGAGAGTTCGGCGTCCATATACTACAGAACAGCTTTGGATCTCCTTTGTTTTTATTGCTCTTGCATAGAAGGCGGACCATAAGTGGATCCACAACTTCACAAGAAATGTTACTACAAAATCACAATTCACGCTCAACTATTTAGGGCTGTCATCAGCTCTGGTGCAACTTTATTTACTGAGCAGAGTTACACCTGGGATAAACTTGGTCCTGTTTGTTATCTGAAAGAAATCAGTGAGTTATTTTTCATTTCCAGGTCTGATTTGTTTACAAATTGCTCATCACACCAGGGTGCTGTTACAATAATAAAAATGACAGTGATAGCTATTCAGTCCTTACACAACATTCCACCATTCTGAGCTCCATTTGAATAGGTTTGGACGCAAACCTGGTCCTGCACGTGGGACAGTGGGGCTCAGGCAGGCTCTGGCTTCAGTCCCTGCTCCTGAGGCCATGAATTAATTTTTGTTGTCAGATAAGGGTCACCATGCAATGTAGTTTGATAGCACCTGGTGTAGTTGATGGCTAATCAAGAACGTACATGCCATCAGGTTTACAAGAAGTGGGACAAAAACGTCACAGGCCTCATAGATCTCATACTAGTACTTCGGCTTTCCTTTAGACTTCATCAGCAAGTAACCAATATATCATGCAAACCAACCTCCTCTTTGTCAGCACCTATATTTTGCATTGCAAAATTATTAATGGTCTTTCTTTGTGCGGTCGTTTAACTGCAGGGAAGGTGAAATTCCAGCTGGAGAATACCTCCTGCTTGATCTTATACAAGTAGTAGTTGTTATGCACCTCCTCTCACTCAAGGGCTACGTCTACACGAGCCAAAAACTAGCATGCGGGCGGCCGCGGCACTTTGAAATTGGCACGGCTCGTCCAGACGGAGCTTCTTTTCGAAAGGACCCCGGCTACTTCGAAATCCCCTTATTCCCATCTGCTCATAGGAATAAGGGGACTTTGACGTAGCCAGGGTCCTTTCGAAAAGGAGCCCCGTCTGGACAAGCTGCGCAGCGGCGAGTCACGTCAATTCTGAAGTGCCGCAGCCGCCCACCTGCTAATGAGGCACTGAATATGTATTTCAGCGCTTCATTAGTAAACTTCGAAATGGCCATTTGCATGGCCATTTAGAAGTTTTTGGCTAGTGTAGACATGGCCAAAGTGTGACAGACTATGAAGAAATGCTTGAATTGACTCCTGACAGTCCATGTAATGGCTGGCTAAGTTTTGGGCATTCTTATGTTTAGTCAGGAAATTATGAATATGGAAGTAAGGTGATACGCAACACATTGCATGTGTCGGTAATCCTATGCTATATCAGCTGCCATTTGTACATGAATATAGCATAGAGGCACCTCTCATGCCCAGTGGGGATGCTCAGGGAATAAGGGCAATTCGGAGGGTCTGTCTACACATAAAGGGTGCATCTACACTAGCTGGCTACTTCGAAGTACCCAGCACAACGTCGAAATAGCACGTGTCATGTCTACATGTGCCATGTGCTATTTCGACGTTGAAATCGACGTTAGGTGGCGAGATGTCGAAATCGCTATTCCCATCCAAAGATGGGAATAGCGCCCTACTTCGACGTTCAACGTCGAAGTAGGGCATGTGTAGACAATCCGCGTCCCGCTACTTCAAAATAGCGGGGTCCTCTATGGTGGCCATCAGCTGAGGGGTTGAGAGCTGCTCTGTCCAGCCCCTGCGGGGCTCTGTGGTCTCCGCGTACAGCAGCCCTTAGCCCACGGCTTCTGGCTGCTGCTGCTGCTGCTGCTGCTGCTGCTGCTGCAGCTGGGGGTCCATGCTGTGTACACAGGGTCTGCAACCGGTTGTCAGCTCTGTGGATCTCGTGCTGTGCAGGCCAAGTGAGTCTGGGAGGGGCCCTTTAAGGGAGCAGCTTGGGGCTTTGCTGACCCCTTATTTCAACGGGGAGCACTTGTGTGTGTGGACGCTCCGCATTTCCTTCCAGGGCAGCTCCTTTCGACGTTCTCTGTCGCTACTTCAATGTTGAACGTCAATGGCACCAGCCCTGGAGGAAGTGTAGACTATACGTGTCGAAGTTGACTATTTCAATGTCCTTACTTTGAAATAGGCTACTTCAACATAGTGTGCTAGTGTAGACATAGCCAAAGTGTTTTAGCTGCACTGAAGTAGGTGCACCACTGTAGTGCTTCTCTGACAGGGAGAGCTTCTCCTGCTGATGTAGGTACTCGCCTCTCTAAGAGGTTGTAGGTATGTTGATGGGAGAAGCCAGCAGTTGACATAACACTAGCTAACCTAAGAATTCAATTGGTATAAGTGCGCTCTGGGGTGTGGATTATCCACTCCTTTGTGTTAGGTAGTTATACCAATGCCAGTTTATAGTGGAGACTAACCCAAAGAGTCCATTCGCCCCATTGTGACCATTCTAAAGGAGGCAGAAAGCAGTACCTGCAGTTTGTATTAATACAGGAAATCCTCCCTTCCTGGAAAGATTGAGCTTGCTTACCTTAGAAAGAAAACTAATAGGAGGAGACATGCTAAAAGTATGTAAAATATGGAGAGAAGGTAGATGGCTAATGTATATTTTCCCTGTCTCATAATACAAAAACAAGGGGCCAGTCAATGAAACAAAAAGGTGGGAAATTTAAAACAGAAAAAGAGCTCCTTTTTTACATACGATGTGTAACTGAATTGTGGAAGTCACTGTTACTGAAAGTTGTTGAAGCCAAGAATTTAACAATATTCTCACAGAGATGTTTATATGGATATCAGGACTCTCCATGGTTGTTATAATAAATATTAAAATTTGAACAAGGGATGTTAGGCCTTATGCTTCATAGATTAAACCTATTTCTAACCAATGAGAAGGGCAGATTATTTCATGTCTGCTTCCAATGGGCTTCCTTCACATTCCTGTGAAGCATTTGGCACTGATCACTGTCAGAAACAGAACATCAGAGTGAATTGCAGATTCATTCTAGCAATTCTGATATTTCTGTATATCACACTGTCTGCCAAGCCCATCAGAAAAACCAGCACATGGCTGGATGCATTCTTTCTATTGATTTGTTGATTAATTATACTCAGATTACTTGGCTAAATTGGCCACAGAATGAAATCCTCTAAAAATTGAGTTGCAATGAAAATACATAACTAAATTAGTAATCCATAGCTAGATACCTCTTAATAAATATTTTAAAATGACTTTGTGTTGTAACTTACAGAAGAATTTTAACATCACTGGCGTTGCTCACTCATAGTGTCCCATTCTCTTTGCTGGCCAACTCACTTTTAAATCATTTCCTTTAACTGCAAAGACCATCATGGCTATTTCCAGTCTATGCAGGATACTCTGACAGATCAGCTTTATCCATATTCATTCTTCAGGTCAGAGTTGGTAGAGTGAGCCCCAATCTGGCAAGTTATCGCCTTTGTGTATTTAGTCCATAGAGTGGTATGAGAAATTGGTCCTGGAAGGAGTTAATCACTTCCTTTTCTGAGAGCAGCTTTGACAGACAATCCCATCGAAGGACTTACTTTAGTACAGAGAGGAAAAATAGCTCATCTCATGTCACAGAAATGTCATATTGCATGTATGAATATTTGAAAACCCCTTTGTTTCATTTAAGATGTAGTTGAAATTATTTGTGGAGAATAAGGTCTCTGACAAATTCAGCCCATTTTTCTTTTCATTAATCATTAGTGAATTGATCCTAATTTCTGCAAATTTATGTTTGTTCATAAGTGTTCACAGAATAGCAAGTACAGTTCAGCCTCTGGGGTATCACTGTGTTGTTTGTTTCCTCTTGGTTATTTCCAGTAAGTGAACGGTCATAGAATGACAGGATTGGAAGGGACCTTGAGAGGTCATCAAGCCCACTCCTCTGCATTCATAGCAGGAGGAAGAACCATCTAGACCATCCGTAAGGTGTTTGCTTAACCTGTTCTTGAAAGTCTCCAATGATGGGAATTCTGCAGCCTCCCTAGGCAATTTATTCCAGTGCTCAACCACCCTGGCAGGTGGGAAGTTTTTACTAATGTCCAAGCTAGACCTCCCTTACTGCAATTTAAGCCCATTGCTTCTTGTCCTATCATATGAGGTTAAGGAAAATATTTTTTCTCTCTCTTCCTTGTAAGTATTTTAGATATTTTTAAACTGGTGCATCCCCTCTAAGTCTTCTTTTTTCTAAACTAAACAAACTCAGTTCTTTCAATCTTCCCTCATAGGCCATTTTTTTTCTGGGCCTTTAATCATTTAACCTCATTACCTAAGCCACAGGAACCGGAGCTGCTACAAATTGGATGACTGAAACTTTTAAATAGAAGCTTACTGGATAACGCTGTATAAATGCTAAAAAATAGCGAACAATCTTGTTTATATGAAGCTAAGAAAATCCATATCATCAATCACCAATCAATAGTGGAGTAAAAATCTCATTCATAAACAGCAATTCAAAAAGGCTGCAAGTATAATAGAATTCAACAGCTGATTAGAGTTCTGAGCAAAATTCCATGAACACTTCTTGCAATAAATGACCAACTCTGCTTAAGAGGCACAGGTTCAGCCTCACCAACCAGAGTGACAATTCCATATGCCGTAATTCTGCTCAGGCATTTGTTTCCATGACACATTGCTGCCTTTTTTCTATTCAGATTTATGCAGGTGCATTTCTGGCATATTAATTGAGAGACAGCTTTTTGAACCTATGATCTGTCTCTTTTTCAAAGTGGGGGGGGAGGGAAGAAATAAATAAAAGGCTTTTGAAAATAATGTCACAATAACCATGTAGGTTTAACAATGTGAGGTTGTATCCATTACTACCGCTAGATTTCAGTCCCAGAACTAGAATTTTTGGGAGCTTTATTTTAATCTGACCTCCTAAAGTGGTGGGCAGAGTATTGAAGTAGGAATTAGGAAACCTGTTCCTGACTCTGCCACTCATCTACTCTGTGACCTCAGGCAAGTCACTTTGCCTTTGTTTTCCCCCCTCTCCCACCCATTGCCTACTTAGACAGTAAGCTCACTGTGACTGGGACTTTGTCTTACAGTGTTTGTACAGTGCCTAGTGCAAAGGTTGAGGTTTATAATAGGCAGTGGGCCAGAAGTGCCCATGTGTAGCAAGCCCTTCAATCAAATTCAGCTGGCTGCATCTTGGGCTGGAGGATTCTCCCCAGCCATCCCTTCTGGTGTGAATTTTGTTTACCTCTCCTTCACCATCTAGAGATATGGAACGAACTTCCTAGTTGCATTCTTCCTCCTCCGTGTTAGGCATCTGGTGGTGTTGTATAGTCTCGGACATGTTTGTGTGTGTGGGTGGGGAGTCCTTAAAGGTGGTAGAGTCCCTGTAGAGGCTAGCAGCCACTCCTATGCCTACCAGCAACTCTCGCTCTAAGAAGGAAAAAGCAGTCAAGTAGCACTTTAAAGACTAGCAAAATAGTTTATTAGGTGAGCTTTCGTGGGACAGACCCACTTCTGTCCCACGAAAGCTCACCTAATAAACTATTTTGCTAGTCTTTAAAGTGCTACTTGACTGCTTTTTGTTTTGATAGTGTACAGACTAGCACGGCTTCCTCTCTGTTTCTAAGAAGGAAGAGGCAAATTCTGTGCTACCTTCCTGGAATCTGCCTTCATTCTCTAAATGAAAAGGCAGCCCTGCCCAGTACCATGCAAAGTACCCTAGTCTAAGCCTTCACCAAGACAATAGCTTGGAGTCTTTGGGGACATGGACTGCTACCCCAGATTTACCTCATATCTCTCAATAGCTTCCTTTGTGCTCTGGGTATCTGGGTCTCTGTGAGGAGCAGAACTCCTGCAGTGGGCTGACCTGGCCTTAGTGTCTCAACATCTGGCCTAAATGGCCAGTATACCTACTAACAGGCTGCTAGGGACGACTGTGATATTAATAATATGAAATAATAATAGTATTCTTCCTTGAACAACTAGTATTCTATACCAGGGTAACCCCAGCAGCCTGGAATAAATGACTGAAAACAGTCTATCAGGTTTTCCTTTCATTATAGAGTATAAACAAGTTGTCAAAAAGAGCAGATAAAGTCTTACTTTCAATTGACGTCTCAACAATAGTTGCAAAGAAAGAGCACTTCGTAGCTGATCTGTGTAACTGACAAATTCCATTTCCAGCTGTGCTTTGTAGAAAAAAATAGATAGCTATTCAAGGTAAGTCACAGCTTGTCAGAATAAACCTTACTGTGAACTGAGATTTAAGGATTTTAGATGGTAGAATTCTGACATCTAATGAAATTTTAAAAGCAGTGAATTTAGAAGTATAATGAGAAATCTTTCCAGCTAGTATTTCCACCAAATATCTCTCAATGTAGCTATATATTTTCACTGAAGAATGCTGTGGGTGACTGGCTATCTCATCAGAATTGTGAGAAAAGTGAGAGTAGGAGGTATCTCTTCTTATACACTGGCTTAGTTTAGTAGTGACCGGTAGCCTCCCTCTCTCTCTCTCTCTCTCTCTCTCGCCTAACCAGCAGAAGTCAATGTCGAGGCCCCTGTGAAATTAATTGATTTAATTGGTAAAGTTCCTCATGGAGAAAAGACTACTGTCATTACTTGGTGATAGTTCTGAACTGGTTCTTCATTCTCCAAGATGGTAGATTAGAAACTGAACTTTTGGTTTTGGCCTGAACCAAAACCCTTCAGATATGTCTACACTAGAGATTTTTTTTCGACAAAACTAGCAGAGTGTCCACAGGACAAAAGCGTTCTGCTGACAGTAGATTGACAGAACATGGCACTTTTGTTGAGTTTTCTGCCTGTCCCCCATGAGGCAGAATGTTTTCGTTGACAGAACTGGTTGACAGAAAGGCAGTGTGGACTCTCCAGGGGGGCCCTCTGTCTACAGATAAGTCCTCCATTGTGCCAGCCAGCTGCCCCAGGAAATGCCTTGTCCACCACAATCACAGTTCTATGCTCCCTGCCTCCAGCTAGTCTTAAATGTGCAGGGAGTCTGGAAAACCCATGGCAAGAAGCTGAGAGTGTGCAAATAGCAGAGCTTCAAGCTCCTATCAAAACAAAAAGCTACAAGCTACTGTGCAATATACCTTCACAGCCACTCCCTGCACCTGATTTCACACTGATGGCTACAAGCCAGCCATCCTGCAATCCCCTGAGGCCCTCCAGGAAGCTGCAGGAGGGGTCCCAGGAGTGCCCCCACCAGGCATAAAACACCAGGCTCTTTCTTGGAGTGGTCCAGAGATTAAGTACCCCCATCTGTCTCTGGAACATTCTGTTGGAAACCTCTGTGAAGAGTTGCAATGCCCTGGTGTATGCCTGGCTAGCCACCAGCTTTGTGGGCAAGGACCACCTGATGGGGCCTGAACTCAGGACAGTCACCAGAGGTCAGGGCAGGATCTTCAACCTGTCCCTACTTTGAGGTGCTCCACCAGCTCCTGAGGGGTGAGGATGGCTCCCCCCTCACTGCTGCTGTGGGCACAGCCAGGAGGAGCCCACTGCCACTGGAGCCGAAAGAAGAGAAGCAGCAGCCCAGGACCCAGCCAGAGTCAGAGCCAGACATGGCATCCAAGCCCAGCAAGGGAACATTGGTGATTGCCCTGAACTCAGGCCCCATCAGCCAGGTCACTTCTAGGGGTTCCCTGGACCTCTTCGAGGGACCCTCTGGAAAGTAGCCTGTGCATCACACAATACAGGGCATGGGAGGTGGACGCAAACAGGGCATGTTTCAAGGATCAACAGGCCAGCTTGGGCAGAAGCTCCTGCTGTGGTCCCAACCCATGCAACCATGTGCAGGGTAGTGCATCACACCCAGACCCAGCAGGCAGACCCTGGGCACGAACACCACCCTGCTGCCAGCCTCACAGGAGGCCAGATGAGCCCCGGACCCTGGGGGAGTGGGTCCCACCAGCCCCACAGGCAACAACCTGGCCCCAGACACACATTGAGGAGTGTGGCTCCCAACACGCTGGCATGCCCACAGGCAGAAGTCAGTATCTGCTCCCACAGACAGTGCCTTGGGTGCACGTATGTGGGGGGCCCCAGGGAAGGCAAGGCTGCATCCAGCCTGTCTGCCCCCCATGCGAGGACCCCTGTGTGGAAGACACCCCCCTTAGCCTCTAACCTGTTGAACAGGAGAGGGCTGCAACTGTCAGCCTCATCTCCAAGGCACTGAGGCATCTCTGTGTGACAGGGCCCACCATGCAAAGCACACATTCCTGTGCTCCCAGGACATGCCCATCCCTTGGGCTGGTGGTTGGTGGCTGCTGCTCACAGGTGGTGGGGTCCAGGGCCTTAAAGGCTGTATTGCATGAATGACCCACCATCCCTCCTCCTAGTCTTCCTTATAGCTGCACCATCTGAGGGCTTGGCCAGCCCCACCTCCCAGGGTGGGGCTGGCTGGCCCTGGCAGGAACTGGAGTGGGCCAGCCTGGGACCAGGACTGGGGAGAGCCGGCATCCCACCACTATGGGAGCAGCCCTGTGGACAGAGAGACCATTACTGGCCCAATGAAGACCCCCTCTGTGCCCACGCCGCAGCCCTCTCAAGGCTCACTGACCACCTGGAACAGCAGCTGCGGGAAGACCGGGGATGGCGGGTATGGGAACAAAAGTGGTAGATGTGGGCGATGGACCAACCCATGGCCCACTTTGATGCTACCACCACCAGCTGGCTTTGTTGGCCCAGGCACCCATGGCTGCTGTCCCTGTTCTCCCTGCTGCCACCGCTCCCTCTGTCCCTGCCCTCCTTTCCCCTGCTGTCCTGCTCCCAGGTATGCTGCAGCTGATTTAGTGGGCAATGGCCATGGCCAAGGCCCCTGCTCCCCAACCCCCCCACCATTCCCTCCCTCCCTGTTACCAAGCCCCACCCCATGCTCCTCCTGCCAAACAAGACCCCACCACATCCCCCCACCTCCATACCTCTCTGTGTTACTGGCCCCAACTCAGCCCTGACAGGGACTCTGGGCCCATGGCAGAAGGGGATCCCAAGGCCACCGCCACTCACGGTCCTTCTCTTCTGTGAGGCCACAGTCTCCATCCCTTTCCTGGACTGATGCCCCCCAACTCCCTGTCCCAAGACCCCCAGCATGTTAAGATGGCCCCCATCCTGTGCCTCAAGCCCCCCCACTGTATATAGTTATGATTTGCACAATGTAAGTAGTTTTTTGCACCATGTTTATTTTCCACATGTTCATATGTTTTCAGTAAACAAGTTGTTTGATCAACACCCCTGCACCCCTCTTTACTGGGGAGGGATCGGAGAGGGGTGAGTAGGAGAAGGGAGAGGTTGTGGTCTGATCAGGGTAGTGCTGTGGGTCCCTGTGGGTAATGCATTTTGGAGGGTTACTGGGGTCCTTGGGAGAAGCTCTTTCATAGGGCCTCCTGTATCTGCACACCATCCGTAGAATCACAGGGCTGGGAGGGACCTCAGGAGGTCATTGAGTCCAGCTCCCTGCTTCCAGCAGGATCAACCCCAACTAAGTCATCCCAGCCAGGACTTTGTCAAGCTGGGACTTAAAATCTCTAGGGATGGAGAATCCACCACCTCTCTAGGCAACACATTCTGGTGCTTCACCACCCTCCTGGTGAAGTGGTTTTTCCTAATACCCAACCTTCTTTTCTTCTTCTGTAAATTCAGACCATTGCTCCTTGTTCTGCCATCTGACACCACTGAGAACAGTTTCTCTCCATCCTCTTTAAAGCTCCCCTTTAAAGCATCCTCTTGAAAGCTTCAGGAAGCTGAAGGGTGCTATTAAATCACCCCTCAGTGTTCTCTTCTGAAAACTAAATAAGCCCAGATCCCTCAGCCTCTCCTCATAGGTCACGTACTCCAGCCCTTTAATCATTTTTGTTGCCCTCCGCTGAACCTGCTCCAGCACATCCACATCCTTTCTATCGCTGCGGGCTTGGCAGGCGGGAGCTGTGCCTGGTGGTTCATAGGCATGGCCCACATCTGTCTCCCACCCTGGGAGGAAGGTCTTCCCCTTCCCCTGCACAAAGTTGTGCAGGGCACAACATGTGGCTACTAGCTGGGGGACACTGTGCTCCCCCATGTCCAGATGGGTGATGAGGCACCTAAAATGTGCTTAGAGGCAGCCAAAGGCACACTCAACCTGATTCTGTGGCTGATTTAGGTGGGCATTAAACAGGTCCTGGGTTGGGTACAGGTGGCCAGTGTACAGCCTCAAGACCCAAGGCATGAGGCATTAGGCCGCATTGCCCATGATGCAGAGTGGCATCTGCACATTCCTGACTGCCAGCTCCGTGAGGTGCCTACCTCCATCTTCCAGCACTGGCTGTAGTTGCAGAACACCTATGCCTCATCTGCCTGGCCTGATCACCTGACATACACATCAAGGAACCTTCCCCTGTGGGGTCATCCTTGACTATTCCACATGAGAAATACACTTCCTGGATATTGCAATACAAATCACTAATGGCCACATGGACACCACCCTCTACCAGAAACCCACTGACTGCTACACTTGCCCACATGCCTCCAGCTGCCATCCAGCTCATACCGCACAATCCATCATTTACAGTCAAGCCCTTAGATACAATTGCATCTGCTCTGATCCTACTGATAGAGACCAAAAACTAAAAGACCTCCACCAAGCATTTATAAAACTGAATTACCCACCAGGTGGAGTAAAAAAAACCAACTTGACAGGGTCAGATGAATACTCAGAAATCAGCTACTTCAAGATAGGCCCAAGAAGATCAACAACAGAACACTACTTGTCATCACCTCTAGCCCCCAACTCAAACTCCTGCAATGCATCATTAAAAATCTACAACCCATTCTGGATCAGGATGCTACACTCCAGAAAGCTCTAGGTAACAGGCCTGTCCTTTCCTATAGACAACCTCCTAACCTGAGAAAACGTCTCACCAGCAATTACAGGCTACACTACAGTAGAATGAATCCTGGAACTTTTCCTTGCAACAAACCCTGCTGCCAACTTTGTCCACATATTTATTCTGGGGATATCATCACTGGACCTAACTGGGTTAGTTACAAGATCAAAGGCACATTCTCATGCACTTCCAGCAGCATTATATATACTATTAGGTGCCAACAATGCCCTGACACTAAGTATATTGGACAGACTGGGCAAAACCTTCACCAAAGAGTAAATGGACACAGAGCAGACATCAAGAAACTCAATATACATAAGCCGGTCAGTGAACACTTCAATGGAGTGGGCCATTCTGTTAAAGACCTGAGAATTTGTGTCCTGCAACAAAGAGAATTTAACAACAGATTAGCATGAGAGATTTGTGAGTTAGAGTACATATTCAAATTTGACACATTAAGGCTATGTCTGCACGTGCACACTGTAGCGACATCGAAATAGTCTATTTCGATGAATAACAGCTACACGTCCTCCAGGGCTGGCAACGTCGACGTTCAACTTCGACGTTGGGTAGCACCACATCGAAATAGGCGCTGCGAGGGAACGTCTACACGCCAAAGTAGCACACATGGAAATAAGGGTGCCAGGAACAGCTGCAGACAGGGTCACAGGGCGGACTCAACAGCAAGCCACTCCCTTAAAGGGCCCCTCCCAGACACAGTTGCACTAAACAACACAAGATCCACAGAGCCGACAACTGGTTGCAGACCCTGTGCCTGCAGCATGGATCCCCAGCTGCCGCAGCAGCAGCCAGAAGCCCTGGGCTAAGGGCTGCTGCCCACGGTGACCATAGAGCCCCGCAGGGGCTGGAGAGAGAGCATCTCTCAACCCCTCAGCTGATGGCTGCTATGGCGGACCCTGCTATTTCGATGTTGCGGGACGCGGATCGTCTATACGTGCCCTACTTCGACATTCAACTTCGAAGTAGGGCACTATTCCCATCCCCTCATGGGGTTAGCGACTTCGACGTCTCGCCGCCTAACGTCAATTTCAACTTCGAAATAGCGCCCAACATGTGTAGCCGTGACGGGCGCTATTTCAAAGTTGGCGCCGCTTCTTTGAAGTAGCGTGCACGTGTAGACGCGGCCTAATACGTGGTGTGAACAGAGACATCAACTACCTCACACATTACAAGGACTGCTTCCCTTCCTTTGATGCTCATAATTATCTCAGACAGGACAATTAACAGCCCCCACCTCTCACCCCCTTCCTTCTATTCTATTTGATTTGTCAGTTTTTACTGCAATTTTTTTTCTTTTTGGTCCTCTGTACTTACACCTGTCAGTCTGTATTGGAAATGAAATGGATCTGAAGAAGTGGGTCTGTCCCACAAAAGCTCATCACTGAATAAATCATTTTGTTAGTCTTAAAGTGCTACATTTCCGCCGCTTTGTCTTCTGACAGTGACAGTGACAGACTGCTGTAGTGTAGACATAGCCCTTCAAATTCATACAACCACCTGAACTCAGGCAAAAATCCTCAGCTGACTTAACTGGATTTACATTTCTTGGCCTTTTTGTCACCCTCACTGGCAGTGCCAGTCACTGACACACACAGAAGCAAAGTTATGCTCTTCAAATGAAACCAGACCAATAGTTCTGGAAGAGTGGGATTGAACGGGAGTGGAGAATACTTTCTCATGTGTATAAATAATTCTCCATGTAGTTAAGTTTTTCCTAATTACTGCTTGTTCTGTCCATGTTACACCTGTGTTATAAATAGTGGGCTTCATTCTCTGGGTATGTCTATGCTTCAGTCACCTGTATTATTATAGCATGGGTTGATGTACCTAGCTATCTTTAATGTAGCAGCAAATGTGCAGCAGCTGGTGAATGTGGTTCCTGGTGGTCGTTTATGGAAGTGCTTAAGCTTGCACTGCTGCAGCTTTGTGGCTGGTTCTGGTGATTTAAAACTAGTTTGGGTCCATCTAGCACACCAAAGCTGCATCTACACGAGCCGACTACTTCGAAGCAGCCGTGCCAACTTCGAAATAGCACCCGTCACGTCTACACGTGGCGAGTGCTATTTCGAAGTTGAAATCGACATAAGGCAGCGAGACGTCGAAGTCGCTATCCCCAACAGGAGATGGGAATAGCGCCCTACTTTGACGTTGAACGTCGAAGTAGGGCACATGTAGACGATCCGCATCCCACAACATCGAAATAGCGGGGTCCACCAGGGCGGCCATCAGCTGAGGGGTTGAGAGACGCTCTCTCCAGCCCCTGTGGGGCTCTATGGTCACCGTGTGCAGCAGCCCTTAGCTCAGGGCTTCTGGCTGCAGCTGCTGCAGCTGGGGATCCATGCTGCATGCACAGGGTCTGCAACCAGTTGTCGGCTCTGTGGATCTTGTGCTGTTTAGTGCAAGTGTGTCTGGGAGGGGCCCTTTAAGGGAGTGGCTTGCTGTTGCCCCGGAAGTGCTAGTCCGCCCTGTGACCCTGTCTGCAGCTGTTCCTGGCACCCTTATTTCGATGTGGGCCGCTTTGGTGTGTAGACGCTCCCCTGCAGCACCTACTTCGGATGTAGTGCTGCCCAACGTTGACATTGAATGTCGACGGCACCAGCCCTGGAGGACGTGTAGATGCTATTCAGCGAAATAGCTTATTTCGGTTTCACTACATCGAAATAAGCTATTTCGATGTAGCATCCCCATGTAGACATAGCTCAAGACTGCAGAGTCGGCATACCCTGAATGTGACCAATCTGCCACCTTTCATGAGTACTAAATTCAGGTAAAATAAGACAAAAAAAGCAAATAAAAAATGTAAGCTCATAGGCTATAGCACTTTTGCAGGCCCTGAGTTCACCTTCAGAGCAGTGCATTTAACGTATACCACAATAATGATTTCAATTGAGCTGATGACTCCATTATGCCACATGCTTTTTTATTGGTCTCCAGGGAGTGTTCGCGAGTACACAGAGATATATGTGATTTATTACTATCAAGAGCAATGTGTGTCATATGACAGGTATAAAATATTTTAAACCCCCCTTTTTCTTCTTTAAGCAACATTCTCTCAAAATAGCACAGACCTTTTTGTTGTTCTAAAATATATTTCCATAAATATATATAGCAAAGGATCAGCATTCCATAAATAAAAGTTTCAGGTTAAAATGTGGAAATCCAAGAAGAAATATCAGTGTTTGTTCTTTGACTTACTGTGCTTAAATGATAATCTTTCCCCTCTTCTCTTGCTTTACTGAGTACTAATCATCTGTGTAATTGAATTGGCAACACTTTCATTGCTAAAGCTATCACTCAATATCTTTTAGTAAATGTTGCCATCCTGATGTCTGAAAAAAATATATGGGCTGGGGGTTGGGAAACCTCACAGCTGGAGATTTTAAAATGAGAGGTCTCAGTTCAATAAATTGTGGAGACAATGGAGCTTAGTTTATGTCTTCTTGATGTTCTTGCTTCAGGTTTTCTTTTCTGGTGTAAGGCACTTCATGCAGTTTGTGGGTTGCATGCTTAAAACACATCTATAAAGATGTTTAAGTGAAAAAAATATTTTCAGTACATTTAGAATGCAGAAGTAATTATTGCAATCATCAGGCAAGTAAAGAGCATGGAAAATATACCCTTAGATTAGCTGGTTGCAGCTTCTAACATAAGCACTCAGAAAATCTTGCTATTGATTTAAAAAAGGGATGCATGCCTAATACTGAAACTCTTGTTTTTATCGGAGTCACTCTCTAGAAACACTGTCTTCTTCCAGGTCTTGATCCTGCACCATTCAAGTCAATGGAAGTTTTCTCATTGACTTAAATGGAAGGGCAGGGAGTGGATCAAGCTGCCAGTGAGACCAGAAATGTTATTATGTGGTGGAAGCTAAATATATTCATGCATAAAGTGAATGCAACCAATGAAGAAGGAAGTAACCCCCCCCCAAAAAAAAGAGATAGTTACCATAAAGTCTCTCCAGGGCCTGTTGTTGTTGCAATTGACATTAATAGCAAAAAATCCCTTTAGCTCAGCTGCGAGCAGCATCAGGTCCCAAAGATGTTTTCAGCATTTTCAGGTTTAATATAAACATAGAATCATAGACTCATAGAACAATAGAGCTGGAACAGACCTAAAAAAGCCGTCGAGTCCAGCCCCCTGCTCGAAGCAGGACCAAACCCATCAGATCAGCCCTGCCAGGGCTTTGTCGAGGCGAGACTTAAACACCTCCAGGGATGGAGACTCCACTACTTCCCTGGGTAGACCATTCCAATGATTCACCACCCTCCGAGTGAAAAAGCTTTTCCTAATATTCAACCTGGACCTTTCCAACTGCATCTTGAGACCATTGTTCTGTGTTCTGCCATCCGTGACCACTGTGAACAGCCTCTCTCCAGCTTCTTTGCAGCCTCCCTTTAGTAAGTTGAAGGCTATCATCAAGTCCCGCCCCCCCTCAGTCTTCTCTTCTGCAAACTTAGCAGTCCCAATTCCCTCAACCTTTCTTCATAAGTCATATGCTCCAGCCCCCTAGTTATTTTGGTCGCCCTCCGCTGGACCCTCTCCAGTGCATCCACATCCTTCCTGTAATTGGGGATCCAGAACTGGACACAGTACTCCAGATGCGGCCTCACCAAAGCCAAAAAAAGAGGAATAATCACTTCTCTGGATCAACTAGCAATGCTCTTCTTGATGCAACCTAATATGCCATTAGCTTTCTTGGCTACAATGGCACACTGTTGACTCTTGTCCAGCTTCACGTCCACTACAACTCCCAGGTCCTTTTCTGCAAAACTACTACTGAGCCTGTAGGACCCCAGCCTGTAACAATGCTTGGGATTCTTCCGGCCCAAGTGCAGGATTCTGCACTTGTCCTTATTGAACCTCATCAGATTTCTTGCAGCCCAGTCTTCCAATTTGTCTAAGTCACTCTGGACCCTGTCCCTACCCTCCATCGTATCTACCACTCCCCCTAGCTTAGTGTCATCTACAAACTTGCTGAGGGTGCAGTCTAACCCCTCAACCAGGTAATTGATAAATATGTTGAACAGAACAGGACCCAGAACCGAACCTTGGGGCACTCCACTTGAAACCGACCGCCACCCCAACATTAGAGCCATTGATCACTACCCTCTGGGCCTGACCTTCCAGCCAGCTTTCTATCCATCTTACTGTCCATTTATCCAGTCCACATTCCTTTAACTTGCTGGCAAGAATATTGTGGGAGACCATATCAAAAGCTTTGCTAAAGTCAAGATAAATCACATCCATTGATTTTCCCCTATCCGCAGAGCCAGTTATGTCATTGTAGAAACTAATCAGATTGGTCAGGCATGACTTGCCCTTCATGAATCCATGCTGACTATTCCTCACCTCCTCCAAGTGCCTCAAAATGACTTTCTTGAGGAGCCCCTCCATGATTTTTCCAGGGACTGATGTAAGACTGACCAGCCTATAGTTCCCTGGATCATCCTTCTTCCCTTTTTTAAAGATGGACGCTCCATTTGCCTTTTTCCAATCATCTGGGATCTCTCCCAATCTCCACATCTTAGCCAGTATTGACAACCATCTTCAGGAAATTGACCTACTATTCTAATCTAAGTGTTCACATTTCATTAATCAACTGGAAAATATATCTGGCTTCCTTTACTATATATACACAGATCTAAGCTGATAGTATTCAAAGTGATGAACACGTTCCCTTTTGTGTGTATTTCACTTAAGAAAGTAGCACAGAAGTTAAAGCACTTCAAAGAGACTGAGTCCTATCTCCTTATCTACTGTATGATTAAACAAAAATGTAACTGATGTAGGTTCTCCTTGATCTTTAAGTATGAAAACAAAACAAAAAAGACACATTCTATATTCATCTCGCCTAAAAGAGGAGCATTACTTTTTTGCTATTTTGCTGAAGATTGAATCAGTTTGATTTTAAAAGGGAGCGGCAGCTACAACAGGAAAATGTGTATGCAGCTACAGGAGCAGTACCAATATAATCTGCATTCCAACTGATTAAATTGCATGGATGTTTGATTAATAATGACTTGGCCAGATGTGACCTTTAGGACAGAAGATGTGCGCAAGGACTGGCAAGATTTAGTGTGGCGTTTCAAGTTGCAGGACAGGGGACACCTTGCTTGTTTTTCTTGCTCAGCATGTTTCAAATGGGTTTTATCTGTAGCAAATTAGGTATAGCTGCATGAAATGAAAACCACCACCACCGGAGTCTGCCGGCCGAAACAAACAGATTCAGAATGTTATTTTTAGGCATCATATGGATTTAAATATTCCAGCTTCACGGTGGGAGAAGAGTAGTTAATCTTCCTCTAAAGAGAATTGTAATGTTTCCACATGGGGTCTGTTCTACAAGACCATAGAGTTTCCATTTTCCTTATGGAGGTGGGGGTGGGTGATTTTTATTTATTTTTTAAAGTAAATTGTCGTTTTGGGCCAGATTTTGCTGCAGTGAGTTGGTTCTTACTCCAGAAGTAGCACCATTGACCCAGGTCCCATCTGGTCTGATTAGGCATAGTCCCATAGACTTCATTTGAGCTCTGCTACCAACTGAGGGTCTGGACCTTTGATTTCATTGGGACTGCCCAATGTGAGGGTGTAATGGCATGATCACCTGGTAAGATACCATCAGGATAAAGCCTTGTGTCTGGAGAAGAATAGATTGTGTATGAAATAACATATATTACATACAACAGACTGATTGGACAGTGGAAAATCAGATCACACCCTAAAAGAGATTTTTGCATGTAGAATTTTTGTTTGAGTTTGAACATGTAAGAGAACAAGAAACCTGTATTTAGATGCTAGAGAATATTTTATGGTAGAGATGTACATCACTATGTGGAATATCTTCATATCCCACCAGTGTTGCTGAGTTACAAGTGAAGCATTGGATTGGTGTGAAAAGTATTTCATATACTCTGAGTACTAGTATTAGACATATAACAACAATATAGCTATTGTGGCCTAGCCCAACTCTTGCAAACCGTGTCCCTCAGATGGTTAGAGGTCAGAATGACATGCACATGGACATCAGCATCATTTTCTGTGTTCTGTCCCATCTTGCACTCTTGATCTCTGTGCCCGCCATATAGATGTCAAGTATCCTATAAGGCAGAAATCTCTTTTAACACAAAGAAGCTGTCCAAGGGAAAGGATAAACTAATGATTTTAGATGGAGTTTCTCTAAGGAAGATGTCTTTAAATGTTCTCAGCTTTAATTAGACAAAATTCCTGCATTTCATGTCTGTAGGGATCATACCTTAACATTTTCATGGGAAAATATATGAGGGTTCTGGCATGGCAGCCTTAGAAAATTGCAAGCAAGCCCAATCTGGAATTCAGGCCAATTTTATTTTACTGACTGACTGACTTAGTGGCTCTTATGAAAAATAATTTAATATGTTGTACAAGGAGAATGCTTCAGATATGCCCTTTTCATAACTGGAAATAACCTCTCATTCGTACTATTATGAATGAGATTGTGCTGTGAAGGCACAAGGAGGGATTGAACTTCAGGAAGAGGCTGCAGCTTTTGGTTAGTGTGGCCTTATTCTCCCTCCAATCACACTGATATGTCTGGTGTGTTCCAGATGCTAGCTCCATCTCCTCCCCAATCATCTTGAGGTGAGGAGGAATGATCCTTGCACCTTCCCAACACCAGAGAGAGTGAAGGTTTCCTTATACCATGGCTCCAAACATGATTCCTGGCAGACTGTCAAAAGCTCTTTCTTCTCTTCCTTGATCGCTTCTTCTAGGTGAAGACACTGAACTGATTATTGCTGTGGAGGAGTACGTAAGAGTGAAAAATGTTATCTGTATCTTCAAACAATAACTATCTAGCTTTCAGAATGGCTCCCAGGCATGACTTTCACCTCACCTACACTAGATGGTAAACCAAAGTGTAGCTTCACTGAATTAAATGGAGTTCTACTATTGACTTGTCATCAGTTTATGAAACTGATGTAAAATCAGTCTGTACTGGCACTGAAGAGTGAACAGTTAGCTGAATATTTTCATCCAGCAGCAGGATTTACTGTATGCTGCTCTGGCATGCACCATGGCTAAGACTTCCAGAGGGACTCTTGTTGCTCACGGATTACAGGTCTACCAGGTGAAATAAAAGAATGCCCACCCCCTTGTAGTATATCATACCAGTTTTTTTACTTACGAGTTACAATGGAACAATGTAATTTATGAGATACCATTTAATATTCCATCTTGTTTCTGTAGCTCATTATTAAGGAACTCATTAAAAGGGCTTAATTTTCACTTTTGGTTTATAATTCATTACCCTACCCAGCTAATATTTATGGAGGTAAAAATAAAGAATTTCATTTAATGATAAATTAATTTGACTTTTCTGACAAGCATCAGTCCCATTTCATCCCAGGCTCAGATCCAGAAGGGTAAAATCAAAAAGACTCATGGTAACAGGAAACTGAATGATTAAACAAAGGATCATTAAAGCTAGGATGACAAAGATATGATTTTTCAGCAAATGGAAAATAAAATTATTTGACTCCAAACCATCCTGATCAATGCTTTATTTTAAAGTATTTTAGCTGTTATACATATGAGGAGGGGAAAATCATCGTAGTTTTATTTCAGGACTTTTATTGCTCCTTGTAAATGACTGATAAACTGCTGAATATTTTCTTCTCTCTCTCTCATAAAATTGTAAATGGTATTTGAAAGTAGTTAAATTATTAATTCCCCTTCCTCCTTTTTCTCTCCTTCCAACATGCACAAGATCATCAGCTAGTGTAAACTGGAATATTTATATTGACCAGTGGAATTAAAGTAATTTTACACCATCTGAGAAGGGATAAGATGAGGAAGAGAGGTATTTCTGACACCATAGTAAGTGATGAGAGATGGATGCAAATGGGATGCCCATGTTATCGTTGAAGTCAATGGAATCTTTTCCATTTATTGCTATGGCAGCTGGAAAAAGCCCTAAAAATGTTATGTTCATCTGGACATTTATATACAATGAAATTATATTAAAATGATTTTTCTTGCTGTTGCTATTTTTTGTACTGTGCATTAGAACGGTTTTAGTAAACTACTAAATGGACAACATATTCAATATACTTTATCTCTGCAATTAGTTATGACAGTTCTCTGGACAACTGTTCCAATGTCTCCTAATTATTTGCCATTTGTGATTGCACCTGCAGTAAGGCTTTTAAACTCTTAAATGCTTTTGTGAGTAACATCTATCTATCTATTTTACAGTGTGTGTGTGTGTCTGTCTGTGGCTACGTCTACACGTGAAGCCTACATCGAAGTAGCCTATTTCGATGTGGCGACATCGAAATAGGCTATTTCGATTAATAACGTCTACATGTCCTCCAGGGCTGGCAACGTCGATGTTCAACATCGACGTTGCGCAGCACCACATCGAAATAGGTGCAGCGAGGGAACGTCTACACGCCACAGTAGCACACATCGAAATAAGGGTGCCAGGAACAGCTGCAGACAGGGTCACAGGGCGGACTCAACAGCCAGCCGCTCCCTTAAAGGGCCCCTCCCAGACACACTTGCACTAAACAGCACAAGATACACAGAGCCGACAACGAGTTGCAGACCCTGTGCATGCAGCATGAATCCCCTGCTGCAGCAGCAGCAGCCAGAAGCCCTGGGCTAAGGGCTGCTGCACACGGTGACCATAGAGCCCCGCACGGGCTGGAGAGACAGCGTCTCTCAACCCCCCAGCTGATGGCTGCCATGGAGGACCCCACAATTTCGACGTTGCGGGACGCGAATCGTCTACACGGTCCCTACTTCGACGTTGAACGTCGAAGTAGGGCACTATTCCGATCCCCTCATGAAGTTAGCGACTTCGACGTCTCGCCGCCTAACGTCGAAGTTAACTTCGAAATAGCGCCCGACGCGTGTAGCCACGACGGGCGCTATTTCGATGTTAGTGCCGCTACTTTGAAGTAGCGTGCACGTGTAGACACAGCTTGTCAGTGCTATATTTGTTCAAGAACATATCTTAAACTGTAAGAGCTGCGACCATGAAATTAGGCATGCAGCTTCCCATTACCTTAACTTAAACCAGCATCAGGGTATGGTTGGGCCCAGAAAGTGCAAAGTGCCTGAAATACCATGGCTTTCCAGAGCATGGAAAGGGAGGGGTGCCAAGACATACTTCAGACTCACCATTAGGTGAGCAAAGGGAACAGTGATACTGCAGAGTGACCACAGGGGAGCCACGCAGCCACAGCAGAAAAACAATGGCCATGTGGAGACAGGGCTTTCCACCCTGCCTGCCTCTGGTCACATCAGTGCCCCCCCTGTCCACACGCCTCCCACCCTAGTGCTCGGCCAAAGCACCACACAAGGGGACCCCTGCAGCCTCCCACAACAATTCCCCCCATGCAATTAGATACTGGGACCAGGAACCCCAGCCTTGGCATGCCCCCACTCCAGGCTCAGGCTGGGACCAGGGAATGGCAGGGACAAGCAGTGAAACTGTGGCCCCAGCCACAGCCCTAGCTCTGCTCATGTACCACTCACCACGGCTAGGGAAAATGTTGTGGGCCTATCACCCCCCACCATGGCCCACTACCACACCTCTCTCCAGGGTCAGGGAAAAGTGGTGTGGTTCCAACCTCAGCCCCATCCCCACTTGTCTCCTTTTGTTGGTGCCTGGCAAAAATCATCATGGCCCAGGACCCAGCCTGAACAGCTTGCTCAGGACTGGAGAAAAGCACATGTCTCCAGTCCTGGCTACCCGCCATCGAATTCAAGCTGGGACGGGGGAACACACATCAACCCCCGCCAGCAAAGAGCCAAGTCCCAGTCTTCCCATTACTTTACTGAGATCCCCAAGCCACACCAGGTAAATTTGCTTGTTACCTATTTAAAAAAAATAGTAAGGAATAGGAGTTGTGAAACTTTCTCCATGTACCTCTGTCAATGCATCTCAGTTGGTACTTGTAAAATACATTCTGACTTTCTTCTGACCAGCTAAAATACTTTCCAATTAAATCTTCTCTGGAGGACTAAATTCTGTCAAATATTGTGGCTTGGAACCTGCACCATGACCTGCATGGCAGAATAAAGTACCAGGGTGGATCAGGAGCAGAGCCTAGGTGATTGTACATATACACATCCCATGTTATACATGAGAAAGACCACATATACATGTAGTTATCCAGCTTCATGATCAAAAGTTGATTTTGTGGATGCAGATGTGGCTACACACGTGCAAATTTCTGGCTCATAATTTTCTGCTGATTATTTTCCTTGTAAGAGCCGCTCACAAAAACCACAGGCAGTCTGTGGAAGCCTGACTGCCACTCTTGGACCCACAAATGATTGTGATCATGATAAATAGACTTTGCAGTGTGTGTTCTCTTCTCCCCACCTCAGGCCTCATGCAGTTCTCCAGCACAGAGCCTGGTTGCTCCACATAAGCAGGGGGAAGAAATCTTATCCCCAGATACCATTTAGTGGCATTATTTTAGCTCTGTGTGCAGAGAACCATAGTTGCTATTCCACAAGGGTAAATATGTCTATTTATATGAGGGCAGAAAGTGAATCTTAGCTGCCAAGAAAACATGTAAATGACTAGAAGTCCTGTGGCACCTTGTCAACTAACAGATGAATTGGAGCACCAGTTTTCGTGGGCAGAGACCCACTTCGGCAGATGCGTCTGACAAAACTGGTGGAACATCCACACACGAAGTGCAGTGTGTTGACAAAAGTCAGCACTTCTGCTGACAACCTTCTGACTCTCCCAGATGAAGAAGAGCACCTTTTGTCTACGGGTTCTGTCAACAAAAAAGCTGCGTGGATGCTCTGGATAGGCCATCTCTCAACAGACGGGGTCCAGGACGATGGGCAACCCTGTCTGCTGTGCTTCTGTTTGCTTGTTTTGTCAAGAGAATGGCCAGGCAGTCCAGCCACTCTGTCAACAGAGTGGAGTGTTCATCCGATTGGCTTTTGTGTGTGGTTGACAGGGTTTTTGTTGGGAAATCTTTTCCAACAGTGACTTCTGTCAACAGACAGTTGTAGCATAACTGTAGCCATGGTCTATAAGGTGCCACAGGACTTCTTCATGTTTTACAGGTACACACTAACATGGCTACCCCTCTGATACTTGTCCCTAAATGACTATTCCTTTTGATTTTCTAGTATAATTTCTCTGATTGGCTGTCAATAGCGCTTATGCTAGGCCCAAACTGTCAGCGTATCATATGATTAGTCTCTTTTCTTAAGCTAGGTTTTGTCAGCATTGTAAACAAAGAAAAAGTAGCTCTAATTTGTGTCTAATTTTG
This sequence comes from Carettochelys insculpta, assembly GCF_033958435.1. Lineage (NCBI taxonomy): Eukaryota > Metazoa > Chordata > Testudines > Carettochelyidae > Carettochelys > Carettochelys insculpta. The sequence continues at coordinate 18,521,132 of NC_134146.1, forward strand.
TTGAATAATTCATTTGACTCAAGATGTGAATCATTCTTTACTGAAGAATCCAAAAGCATTCCTAATCTAATAATAGAATATCAACACTAATTAGCTGGAAATAAAAATTTAAAAGATGCTTGGTTCTATTAGGAATGCATTGGTGGTGTTACGCTGTTGGCCTGACTCTCCTCTCAGTGACACTGTGCATCTGGAGTATCTCCAAAGTCACAGGAACTGAAGTAGTATAAATGAGAAGAGGATCATGCTTTTTATCTCTGGTTGCAATTTGTAGCTAGCTCCATATATTGAGTCTAAACTGCTTTATTTTTCTGATAACATCTTAAGTTCATTTATTTCACACTGCATATCAAAAGCACATCCATTCTAGAAGTTATGTAATTCAAGTAGTGCATCAAAATATGCAAAAAAAATTCACATTTTTTTGGGGATTTATACAAAAAACCAGTGTGAATATAGATAATTGATATAAAAATGGCCCATAAAAAGTAATATTCAAAAATTGTAAATCCAATGAAATTATTGTCAATGTACATGGTAAATGCTTTCCAGTTTACAGATCTTCACAATGTTTATTTTGAAGTTATCCAAACCTTTGAGTCCTCCTTTCCTTCCATATTGTCTTTCTCCATTTTCTTCTCATTCCTGCCTTCAAAATCAATTATCTGTCCCTGTAACTATGTCTACACTGGGACGGGACATTGAAATAGCTTATTTCGATGTCGTGAAATCGAAATAAGCTATTTCGACGAGTAGCATCCACACATCCTCCAGGGCTGGTGCTGTCGACGTTCAACGTCGATGTAGGACAGCACTACATCGACATAGGCACCGCAGGGGAGCGTCTACATACAAAAGTGGCCCAAATCGAAATAAGGGTGCCAGAAAAAGCCGTGGACAGGGTCACAGGGCGGACTAGCACTTCCGGGGCAACAGCAAACCACTCCCTTAAAGGGCCCCTCCCAGACACACTCAGCCTGCACAGCACTCAGTCTGCAGAGCCACAAGCACGCGCACCCCGTGTAAGCAGCATGGACCCCCAGCAGCAGCAGCAGCAGCAGCAGCAGCAGCAGCAGCAGCAGCCAGAGGCCCAGACACCCGCCCCAGAGCAGAGGCCACCCTGCTCAGTGCCATGGAGGAGGCGGCTCAGCATCTTCTATTCGAGGAAGATGAGCTGTCCTCAGGGGATGAAGAAGCAGCCCCAGATCTTGCTGCCCTCCCAGCCTCCCCCCGCTGGACACGCCGCCGGCTATGGAGGTACCCCACTAGCACAGACTGGTGGGAGGGGCTGGTGCTTGGCGAGTGGGACAACGACCGCTGGCTCCAGAATTTCCGGATGAGCCGGCAGATGTTCCTCGAGCTCTGCCAGTGGCTCACCCCGCCTTACAGCACCTGGACACCCCCATGCGACATGCCCTCACCGTTGAGAAATGGGTCGGCATTGCTGTCTGGAAGCTGGCCACTCCAGACAGCTACCGATCCGCAGGACAGCAGTTCGGTGTGGGCAAGGCCACCGTTGGGGTTGTCGTCATGGAGGTAAGGGGAACCCAGGGGGAGGGGGGAGCCTGGGGGAGGGAGTGCCCGGGGGGGGAGGGGGAGCTCGGGGGGGATCCCTGGGGGGAGGGGGAGCCCAGGGAGAGGCCAGACACACCCTGCACACCCCTCATGGGTGCTCTCATGTCCTTCCCCTGCAGGTGGTCCGCGCAATCAATGCCCTGCTCCTCCACAGGCTCATGCGGCTTGGGGACCCGGATGTGGCCATCACGGGGTTTGCCAGCCTGGGCTTCCCTAATTGCTTCGGGGCTCTGGATGGGACCCATATCACCATCCGTGCCCCGGAGCACAGCGGAGGATGCTTCCTGAATAGGAAGGGATGCCATTCCGTGGTCCTCCAGGCCTTGGTGGACAGCCGGGGCCATTTTTTGGACATTTATGTTGGCTGGCCTGGCAGCACCCACTGCGCCTGGGCGTTTAGGAACTCAGGCCTCTGCCGCTGGCCGGAGGCGGGGACCTACATCCCCCAGTGGGAGATCCCTCTGTGGGACACCACCATGCCCCTCTGCCGCATCACAGACATGGCGTACCCCCTCCGGCCCTGGCTCATGCGCCCCTACACGGACCACGTCAGTGCCACCCAGGAGTGGTTCAACACCCACTTGAACCATGTGCACCAGGTGGTCCAGTGGACTTTCGGACGCCTCAAAGGGCTCTGGAGGTGTCTCCTCACCCGCCTGGACTCAGGGCTCCCCAGCATCCCCCAGGTTGTGGGCACGTGCTGCAAACTCCACAACCTGGTGGAGAGCAAGGGACAGGCTTTTGTCCAGGGCTGGGCTGTGGAGGCTGGCAGGGCCTACGCACAGCCACCCACTGCCCTCAGTCGCCAGGTTGACCCTGAGGGGATCCAGGTCCGGAGGCCCTGCGGGCCCATTTTGAGCAGGCTGTGGGGTGAATGCTGCCAGGGCCAGCTGCTGATGAGCCACCCACTGCCCCCCCACACCCCCCACAACACTACCTACCCCCACACCCACACCCCTGAGCACCAGAGAGCACACACCTGCATGTTTCTTTTTTGTAAATAAACCAAAACCTTGTTGAAATCAAACTATGAACTCTTGCATTAATGGGGGAACTATGTACATGGGGCGGACAGCTGCCAAAGGGGGGCGGGACAAGTCAACTATTTACAATTAATGGGGGAGAACATGTACAAAGGGGGGGCCTTGGGGGCTCAGTCCTTGGCCTCCTGCGCCCCTACTGTCCTGTGCCTGGCGTAGGGGGGGCGAGACCACATCTGGGCCGGAGGCCCCGTCAAGGCTGGGTGGGGGACAGGAGAACCAGCAGATATGGCCAGGCTGGTTCCTGAGGCCCACGGTCCCCCTCTGTGGCAGGCTTCAGGACAGCTGGCGGAGGGTGGCTCGGAGGGACGGCAGGTGGAGCGGCGGGTCAGCAGACGCCCGGAGATGGCTCCGGCACTGTCGGGCTCGTCCTGGGGCTGGTCCCTGCTCCGCCGCTGGGCTGGCCTGCTGCGGTGGCCCGGGTGGGCTGTCCGGCACAACAGGCACAGCGCCTGTGCTCTCGGGACCCTCAGATGGTGCGACTGTGGAACAGAGGGGGGAAGAGTGGAGATAGCCTTTAGTCTGGGCCCTGACCCATGGCGCATCACCCCTCTGCTGCTGGTTCCCCATCTCTGTCCCCCAGAGATGCTGCTGATGGGTGTGGTATCCCCCCCCGCGTGGACCCTCTGGTTCTGCTCCCCCCCCATCCCCAGGGATGGGGCACGGCGCTGTCCTGGGGGGTGCAGGGGCTTATGGACTCTTCTGAGGGACATGCCACTGCTGTCCTCAGGGCTATGGTCAGCTGGGTGTGTGGAGGTCCCTGGTCATGTCCATTGTCCCTGCCCCTTAACCCGGGGGTGTGCACTGGGGTACATACCTGACGCTCCGCTCCCACGGTTGGGGGACACCCATTGGGTGGATGCCCTGCTGGAGCTGCGGGAGGGTAGGTCAATGAGCAGCCCCCCATCACTGGAGGCCTCCTCTTCCTCCTCCGCTGTCCCGGGGTGGGCTCCTGTTGGGGCCCCTAGGGTGCAGGGCTGGCCTCCGGGCCAGACTACGGCTCCGGGGCCTGCTGGGGCTCGTCGGCCGAGGTGTCAAGGGTGGTTGGGGGGGAGGAGGTGTACTGGGGGCCCAGGATCTCCCTGAGCTCCCTGTAAAAGGGGCAAGTGGCGGGGGCGGCCCCAGATTTGCTGGCCGTGTCCCAGGCCCAGGCATAACCCTGCCGCAGCTCCTTTACCTTACACCTGACATGGTCAGGAGTGCGGACAGGGTGACCCCGGGCAGCCAGGCCCTCAGCCAGCTGGGCTAACGCATCTGCATTCTGCCACTTGCTCCCCATTACCTGTAGTACCTCTTCCTTGCCCCAGAGCCCCAGCAGGTCCTGGATCTCAGTGTCGGACCAGGAGGGGCCCTGCTGCCTCTTCCCCTGCTGGCTAGATGGCTGGGAGCCCTGGGTCCCCTTGGAGGGGGGGTGCCCTGTGGGTGCTTGGGGGGCTGGCTGGCTGCCATGGGTGCTGGGTGGTGGGTTGGGGCTTTCTGGAGGGCGTGCAGGCTGTGCACGTGTCTGTGCTGCTGCCTGCACGCTCTCAGCTTCCTGCCACAGGAAATAAGGGGGTGGGGAGCTTTAAGGGGCTGCTGCATGCGGCGACCATAGAGCTCAGGGGCTGGACAGAGCGTTTATCAACCCCTCAGCTGATGGTTGCCATGGAGAACCCACTATTTCCATGTTGCGGGACATGGATCATCTCCACGTGCCCTACTTCGACATTCAACGTCGAAGTAGGGCGCTATTCCCATCTCCTGATGAGGATAGTGATTTTGACGTCTCGCCGCCTTACATCGATTTCAACTTCGAAATAGTGCTCGGCATGTATAGACGCAGCAGACGCTATTTCAGAGTTGGCCCAGCTATTTCAAAATAGCCGGCTAGTGTAGACGTGGCTCGTGTCTTCCATTCCAAACCCCTTCTTTTCTTGATCCTCAACATGTCCTAAGGATCTCTCAGTTCCTTCTCCTCTAGCCCTAACTCTCTCCCCTTCTAGATGGACTGGCTAGCTCCCAACTGTTTCCAGTTCAGTAGTCAATAGCAGCATTAGGGATTTATTATTTAACACTTGTGTAGGGGATCACAGAAATGTAACAATGTTGCCTTTTATTGTTTTGGAGTAAAACAGAATTAGAAAAATATGACTTTTAAGAGTTAAATTCAAATGTAAGAGCAAAACTAGAAAATATCAGTTTATTCCAGATCTATCTTCCTCTGCACCCTCCTAATATTGGGCTGAGAAAATAATTGGACTAATAAACAAATGTTGCTTTTTTTTCCTTGTTGTAAATTGCCTGACAGCAACATAGAAACGTATTCATTATATTGTTTATTCTTTAAACAAATTATTTGTGGGATAAATTCTACAAATAATGCTTGGTCTATTAAGCAATTTGTGAGCAATTTGTTTTGAGTATTTTCTATTCAATATTTCAGTCTCTGCAGACTCAGAGCTGTTGGAGACTGAAACTGTAGGTGTTATTTGTTTGGCAGCACCTTGCACAATGGGTCCCTGATCATTGTTTAGATCCTTAAGTGTTATTACAATAGAAATTGTTCAATAATAATTACAACTGGCATCAGGTTATATAGTTGGTCTATTTTCAGCCTGCCTGGATGTGTATGACTCTTAGTGCTAATTTTCCAGCCTGACTATCCCCATTCAGGAGATCAACATTTGCTCTCCAAATAGTCTCTTATATTCCACCCTAAAGTTACTTGAATTTGTACCAGAACCAGCCCCAAAATCAGGGTGAGTGTACAGTTCAATGCAAAAAACACCTTTTTTGTGACTGCTTTCCCCACAAAAGGTGATAGGGAATAGCCAGCATGGTTTTGTTAAAAACAGATCATGTCAAACCAATCTAATAGCTTTCTTTGATAAAATAACGAGCCTTATGGATAAGGGAAAAGTGGTGGATGTGGTATACCTAGACTTCAGTAAAGCATTTGACACGGTCTCACATAATATACTTATCAATAAACTACACAAATACAACTTAGATGGGGCTACTATAAGGTGGGTGAACAACTGGCTGGATAACCGTACCCAGAGAGTAGTTATTAATGGTTTTCAATCCTGCTGGAAAAGTATAACTAGTGGGGTTCTGCAGGGGTCTGTTTTAGGACTGGTTCTGTTCAATATCTTCATTAACGATTTAGATATTGACATAGAAAGTACACTTGATAAGTTTGCAGATGATACCAAGCTGGGAGGTGTTGCAACTTCTTTGGAGGATAGGGTCATAATTCAAAAGGATCTGGATAAACTGGAGAAATGGGCTGAGGTAAACAGGATGAAGTTTAATAAGGACAAATGCAAAGTGCTCCACTTAGGAAGGAACAATCAGTGTCACACATACAGAATGGGAAAGGACTGCCTAGGAATGAGTACAGCAGAAAGGGATCTAGGGGTTATAGTGGACCACAAGCTAAATATGAGTCAACAGTGTGATGCTGTTGCAAAAAAAGCAAACATGATTCTAGGATGCATTAACAGGTGTGTTGTGAACAAGACGCGGAAAGTCATTCTCCCGCTCTACTCTGCGCTAGTTAGGCCTCAGCTGGAGTATTGTGTCCAGTTCTGGGCACCGCAGTTCAGGAAGGATGTGGAGAAATTGGAGAGGGTCCAGAGGAGAGGAACGAGAATGATCAAAGGTCTAGAGAACATGACCTATGAAGAAAGGCTGAAAGAATTGGGCTTGTTTAGTTTGGAAAAGAGAAGATTGAGGGGGGGACATAATAGCAGTTTTCAGGTATCTAAAAGGGTGTCATAAGGCAGAGGGAGGGAACTTGTTCTTCCTTGCCTCTGAGGATAGAACAAGAGGCAATGGACTTAAATTGCAGCAGGGGAGGTTCAGGTTGGACATTAGGAAAAAGTTCCTAACTGTCAGGGTGATCAAACGCTGGAACGAATTGCCAAGGGAGGTGGTAGAATCTCCATCACTGGAGATATTTAAGAAGAGGTTAGAGAGATGGCTTTCAGGGATGGTCTAGAAAGTGCTTGGTCCTGCCATGAGGGCAGGGGGCTGGACTCGATGGCCTCTTGAGGTCCCTTCCAGTCCTACTCTTCTATGATTCTATGAGTGCTAATGAGCCACAAGGTGAGATGTGACCTTGTGGCATGCCCTAAATCACCCAGGAATACTTTGGTAGAGCAGCAGTTTAACCTCAAATTCTTTACTCTGCACAGATAATGTGCTTTCCTTTCCCTCTAGGTCTAAAGTGACTTTTGAAACACTATTCATCTATCGTCGTTTCCTTTCACCATCTTGATTCTCTTGTGGGGGAGGTGGGCAGTAAATCTGGTCACTTTACCCTTCAGTATTGCCTTCTCATTCTCACAATTTGAAGAGGCTTGTTCAAGAAGCACACAGATGCATATTGTCATGCACTCTGTTCATTTAGGCTACGTCTATGCTATGGAGATCTTTTAAAGAAGCTCTTCCGGAAGATCTCTTCCAAAAAACTGCTTTCAAAAGAGTGTGTCCATACACAAAAAAGCAGATCAAAATACCAGTCCGCTCTTTCAAAAGAGAGCATCCACCCAGTTCCCCCTCTTTTGAAAGAATGGGCCAAGGATCGAAAAATCAGGCCCCATGAGGACTGCTCTTTTGAAAGAAGGGCCCTGTGGAACATCTACACATGTTTTCTTTCGAAAGAAGGTTTTGAAAGAAGGCGCTCTTCCTGAAATGGGAAAGGAAGAGTGATTTCGAAAGGAGCACCATGTTCTTTCATTATACTTTTGACAGAATCCTTTCTGCGTGGAGATGCTTTGTGGGGTCTTTCGAAACAGCTCCCTTCTTTTGAAAAATCTTTCAGAAGAAATTGCTAGTGTAGCTGCAGACTTAGTTTGTTGTTGCTTTTGTTAAAAACCTCCTATATAAGTAAGGTGACCATCCATCTCTAGCTAGGTGGGAGGGTCCCGTATTTGGACCAAAAGGGTGTCCTGAATTATTTTTTAAAAGGGATTAATTGTCCAGTATTTAGGCCCTGGAGGGGGGAGGGAGTGCCCACGGCCGCTGTTTCCCCAGGGGTCCAGGCAGTGAGACCCTGCAGCTGCCACTTCTCTGGGGCACTGCGCGGGGAGCGCGCCACTTTCCAGGGGCTCCGGGGACTGGAGTGCCCATGGCTGCCACTTCCCTGGTGCTCTGGGTGGGGAGTGTCTGCAGCCGCCGCTTCCCTGGGGCTGAGGGAGGAGCACCGGCTCCCTGGGGCTTGGCACAGCTGGGAGCAGCTGCCCTTCCCCGCACATAGCTCTATGTCCTGTAATTGGGACAGGGAGATATGGTTGCCCTATAGATAAGGAAAAAGCCCATGCAGTACTTTTCTGAAGAGATCAAGTGCAAAATCTCATCTCTTTGGGTTTTGTCTTGTTTCTGTTCTGGAAGTTACAAATCTAGTTACTTTGATTTAGTGACCTTTCCCCCCATTGCCTGTTTGCTGGTCCTATCATTGTGCCATTTCAGCATGCCTCCTATTTCTGAGTTCTCTGTAGGCTCTTAGCAGTAATCTTGCCTGAAAATCTGCTTTCAGAATGTCATGTACAAGCCTGTTTGTGACTTCTGAATCACAATTTAAATTGTAAAATTGGTTTAAAAAACCTTAAGTTGCATAATGCAGTATGCAGGGATTGGATCACGTAACTATGTGGCGGTCATGGAGTAATATCTCTACCTCTTACACTGAAAAAAAATCTCAAATGCTCTATACATGTCATTTCACCCTTAGGAGAAAGGCTAATCTTCAAATATTTAACACCTGGGAGTCTAGTCAATTAACTGAGGTTACAACTAGGCCACTAGTTGTAATAGGAAGGGAATTTTCTGGTTGCTGAAATGTGGGGCAGGTCAGTACCCTCGGGAAGGAGTAGTCTTGGCTTTTTTCCACTTTCTCTTGGAAAGCCTCATTTCTCCTGGCTTGCTTTTGTGCTGGGAGCCCTTCTCCATACTTGTGGGATTTTACAACTTCCCCCTCATGGGGGTCGGGGGGCTCTATCTGGACCTTTAGTCTTTCCCCGTCCCGACCTCCAGAAATAATCACTGCATAGGAAGAGCCTGGGAAGTTTGTCAGATATGAGATCCACCAAGAGTGACTTCCCAAAGTAGAGGGAATGCAGATTATTGGGATGCTAGACAACCTACTGGCTTTCATGTATGTTGTGTTCCCTCCTAAAAAATGAGAGTATGCACTTGCATCTCAAATTACATTTTAAGAAAAATCCAGAATTAGTACTGCTACTTCCATGCATCAAAAGTCACGACTTAGCCCCTTCCCCACAAATTGTCTTAAAATAATGAGAAGTACAAACCTTTGGGCTCTCTCTTTGTCTCCTCTTATTCAGAACTTTTAGGGCACACTAAACTCATACTTTTCATCTTTCTTCTATCAGCATGAGAAATGGAAATTGTAGTCTCTAAGCCACGAATCTCAGGAAATAACATCAGCTGTGTTAGTCTGTATCTTCACAAAACCAGAAAGCAATCCTGCAGCACCTTAAAAATTAACAATATAATTTACTAGGAGATGACCTTTTGTGGGATAGACCCACTTCTACAGATCTGGAGAATCCGTATACCTGATAACTGAGATGAGGAAGATTTAGAAGAAAGATGGAAAAAAATGAAATAAAAACTGATGAATCAGCTAGATAGGACAGAAGGAAGGGAAAAGAAAAAGGTTTCTGTGTCTGTTAAGTGGTCTGCCTGGGGGGTCACTGCAAATATCAAAGGTGGGGAAATTGTCCTTGTAATGCGTAAGGTAACTGATATCTCTGGCTACATCTACACTAGCCAAAATACATATTCAGAGCCTCATTAGAATGAGGGCGGCCGCGCCGCTTCGAAATTGACATGGCTCACCGCCACGCAGCTCGTCCAGACAGAGCTCCTTTTCTAAAGGACCCCGGCTACTTCGAAGTCCCCTTATTCCCATCTGCTTGTAGGAGAAAGGGGATTTCGAAGTTGCTGGGGTCCTTTCGAAAAGGAGCCCCATCTGGACAAGCCGCACAATGGTGAGCCGCATCTATTTCAAAGTCCCGCGGCGGCCCGCATGCTAATGAGGTGCTGAATATGTATTTGAGCACTTCATTAGTAAACTTTGAAATGGCCATTTGCATGGCCATTTCGAAGCTTTTGGCTAGTATAGACACAGCCTCTGTGGAGTCAAGAACAACGAGAAGTCTTGTGGCGCCTTACAGACTAACAGATATTTTGGAGCATAAGCTTTCGTGGGCAAAGACCTGCTTCATCAGATGCATGAGTGGGGCGATGGTTTCAGAGGTGTATTTTGTGGAGTCGGAGGTGATAAGTATCAAACTTGAGAATGAATTCCAGTTCAGATGTCTCCCTTAGTAATTTGGTGTTACAGGCTCTTTGTTTTAGAATGCACACCATTAAGTCTTGGATGCTGGCCACTGCCCACCCAGGGCCCTTCTGCATTCACCACAGTGCTGGGTGCCAAAGGGAAGTGAAGGGATGCAGCAGCCTCTATTCTGCTCTGCTGCCATCCACCACATGGGCTGGGGCTGCACGTGGTGAAGCAGACTGATGGGGCTGGCCATGGGGGTGGAGTGGAGCACAGGCTGCTACATTACTTGGCTTCCCTGTGGCTCCTGCCTCTGCTGTGAGTGGGGGGCAGGCTGAACCCTGTTGTCACCCTATGTCAGACCCCTCCAGTAATCCCTGAGGCCATGTCCCTTAGGGGAGAAGGCTTTGGGGAAGAGGTACAGGGTGGGTGAGTGCAGAGCAAGGACAGGAAGAAGCAGGGCAGGGACAGAGCAGGGACTGGGCTTGGGAGAAGGGTACCAACACCCCACCCACACACACTCTTGTGTCTTGCAGGCCATAGTGCGTCACTGCTTAGGCCATAGGCAGCCCGTGGGCTGTGAGTCTCAGATCTGTGTTCCAGAATTTGACCTACACTAACAGAAGTGAAGGAATTCCTGACTGGAAACAAACATTACCCTTTAATTCAAGGAGTGAACTCCTGACCCCACTAAATTCAAAGGCAAAGCTGTCATTAACTTCATTGGCACCTGCATTTCATTCAGGGAATGTTTACCTCAGGGAGGAAAAGGAAAGTGATTGCCCAAATTTTGGAAAGGCGTCTCAGCCCGAATTTGCTGCTTTGCAAAGTGACGTAAATCAGGTCGATTTACACTGTTTAGTAATAAATATGTAATACATTACTGAATATTTTTTGTAACTTTCCAGGGAAGCTTTTAGGTTATAAAATGGGCAAACTATGTGTTTCTTAAGAGACTGAGGTGGATTCTTTGCCATTTGATCTATCAGTAAAGACATACTTAGGAAGTATTTAAAATCACTTACTACGCTATCGAAAAGAGCCATTCTTTTCTCGCCATTAAATCAATATTTAGGTAGTTTTAAAACCATTTGTTATTCATCTGAGATGTCAAAATGGCTTACTGTATCTCTATCTATTCCTGTAATCAGACATTTAGAAAGTGCTGTGTGGTTCATTGTAAGAATAGTTTCAACAAATTGTTGACAGCTATGTGTGCGGGAAAACTAAAAGACAAGGACTGTTCAATTTGGAAAGAGGAGTAAAAGGAAATATGATATAGAAATGATCCTATTCCCTGTGACTTTCCTCCTTTTCAAGCTACATTTAATTAATGGATTACAGGGAGTTTTCTATGTTGTCCTGTTTGCCCTTTTCTATAATATACACCAAAACATTTAAAACAGAGGCATTAAACAGTATCAAGTTGTAACATAGTTAATCTGTGGAACTCACTGCCATGCGATATTGTTATGGTAAATGGCTGAGGGCTTAGGTAAAGCTATAAGATTCATGATCCTCCAAGAGCATGTGCAGCTAAGTAACACATTACATTCTGCATTCAGGAGGTAACTTTGCCCTCATTGCAGGCAGCTGAAATAGCTCGTATGAGTTAATGGTTTTGTTAAGAAAACAGCAGTGTTTAAAAATGGCTTTCTTATGTTCACTCTCTTTCCAACTCAAAATGCTAAATGTGTATTGGAACCCAATTGCTTGTCAGAGAGACTTCTCTTGCACATTTTGAGATACGTGAGCATACACACAATCAGAGGGCCCAATCCTGAAAACATTTTTTTCAAGTATATAAGCACTTGAAGGGCCGAGTCCTTCATCATTAGATTATTTTGTGAAGATTTAAAACTGATGAAATACAAGGAAAACTTAAGAAACATAACTGTCACCTTTGGATTGATTCTTGGGACCTGACTGATCCCGAACAAGGGGGGTTGCTGGATCAGGGTAGTTCAATTCTGGCCCCATGCCTCCAGCCTCCCAGCCCCACTCAGCTCCTGGCTCCCATCTTCCATTGGCCCAGCTAGGATCTGGGCCACAGCAAGACTCCTGCTACTGGTTGCCCATCGGGCTCCCAGACCCCTGCCCTGCTGCCATGCCAGCCTGCTGAGCTCCCAGCCACCAGCCCCAGCAGGGCTGCCATCCCCCCTCCCTACTGGCCTAACCAGAGCTCAGCCACTGGCTCCTTTTCCACCAGCCTGGCTGGGCTCCCAGCCACTGGCTGTCCACTGTGACTCTCTTCTCCAGAAACATCCATGGTCCTGCACAGCCATGGGAGTTGCTGGACCACAGAGTCTCAGTTTTCGAAGGTTTAGCCTGTATAATCTTAATCTACAACTTTCTATGACATAATTTATATGAATGAACTCAGACCGGGTAATATAATGGAGGTTTTCATACCCCTAACAATTTATATTTGTCTTTAACAATGCTATTCAGATAACATCTTCCCTGTCCCACCAACCCTATGTTCTTAGGAAAAAAAATACAGCCTGCCAAGTTAACGATCAGGAATTTACTCCTGGCACAGATCACAATGATTTATCTGACTTTGACCATCTTGTAAACATCATGATGCATAGGAATCAAGGAGAGAAACATATAAGACGCATCCTCACTGATTTATATGTACAGTGACATTTACAGTGTGTGGTTGCCCAAAATAACCACCTGCAATTTGATCTGAGCCAGGATACAAGTTCTCAGGCTTTGCCTCAAGAATAAATAAGGACTGCAAATGAGAATTCGGGGAAATAATAGTAAATGAAATCTTCTAAATCAGGCATGGTTCTGATTTACATGTGTATGACCCAAATCACCAGATCATCTCTGTACATCAGAATAGTAAAAGGGTAGATTTCTCCTTCAGAAGCCGCTTTCTGTGCATGAGAGTGCTATGGAGGACTGATGTGTGCCACTAAAAAAGTCAACAATTACCACATCATGGTGTCTGTCATACGATCATTACCATTCCTTTGCTTACAACGGGGAAGTATATACATGTTCTCAGCTGTCATGGAACTCTGTCAGATGGCAAGAGCTGGCTTTTTGGAATCTCAGACATTCTGACATACCTTGTTCTCAATTGAATTCCACTTTAGTTCATGTGAGATTTTATGTACCAGATCATTAATGGAGATGGATCTGAACCACCGTAATACAAATGTATACTTGAACTGTAGGACAGTTTTGATCCAGATGTGGATCAAACTTAATGCTGGCCATGATTTCTGTAATGTGCCCAGCAATACATCACATTCAAATTCTGTACCTCTTCACCTGAACTTTGTAGTTTTTTTCCACATCTAGTCACTCTAGCCATACTGAACCACACAATGTATAATTGTTTTCAGTGTTCTAGGTACTCAGAGAAGCAAGCATAGGTAGTTTGGCATTTATATACACGTTAAAGCTGGAGAGGCTTCTTGTCCGACTAAACACTGAGATTGCCATCAAGTCCTCTGGTAGGACAAATATTTTCCTGTCTACACGGTTCCTAATTTGTAGGCTGGTGGAAAAAGTCCCATTAACTCCATTGGGCTTTGGATCCGGGTCTTAGAAATACCATTTCTCTTGCCATGCGGTAGCGTTCCCAGAAGCATTGACTTAACAGTAGCACTGTGTAATAACTATAGCGGGGAAAAGAGAAGCAGAGAAGAGCAGATGGAGTTAGAAAATAGCTTTTTATTCCCAGGTCTTTAATGTAGTCGCATAGTCATAGCAAAGTGTTCATGGTCTCAAAACACCGATTTGCACTAAACACCCATTTCCTTTAACAACTCTGTCATCCGATTGCTTCCCATTTCCCTCACAATTCACTTAAGCGGCTTTTTAGAATGGAGTTTCTAACATGAGCTTTATGGTGGTGACTTTCATCACATTTTTACTCCATCTGGTTGCACGAGTTTAATTCCAAGGTCAGTGTGCTAGAGGTGCTTAAAGTTCTATCTTGCAGTTTTTTTTATAGGTAACATTCCTATTTATGCCAATGTGAGCTTTTGTCTGTGAAAGGACTCTAGGACTGCAACCTTAGGGCTTTGTTCTTTCTTGCAGCCAAGCTTTACTGGGGAGATGAGGGATATGACAGAGCTGCTTCCAACTCCCTGATCTTCCTGGAAGGTCTGCATCAGCCCTTATCCCTTCTCAACAAAAGTTGGAGCAATTAAGGGACTGCTCTGACGTGTGTGCTGCCATAGGGTTTCTAAGAGTATGTCTACATTGCAGTCTAAGTTCCAGGCTCAAACTCAGGCTCAAGCCTACTTTCCCCTCCATCTCCCATCAAATCATGCTAATCCAGGGTTCATACTCAGGGTCCTATGAGTCCATGGAAGTGGAGGGTTCCAAGCTGGGATTCAGGATTGCTTTGCAGTGGAGGCGTAGCCCTTCTGGGATGAAAGTACTTCACAATCCAATGGGATATGATTTTCTTTGTCTTTTGGACAGTCAAGATTGACAAGCAATCAAGTTTTCCAACATTGCACCATAAACAAAGGACTACAGCAGCCACATTTTGGGAGGGCTGTTGGGAACATGAGTGGTCAGATTCAGGCCTATATAATGCAGTGTACAGGCTAGAGCTCAAGCGTGGGACACAATGTTCAATAATTCCTGATCAAGGATTACAAATGAGTGTAGATGCTCTAGCCCTCAATTAACAGACCCACAGACTGCTAGTTCAAATTCTGTTGTCCTAGGGCATTGCAGTGTAGAGGTATCCGGATGGATGCTACACTAATAGAAGATTGGCGCGTGCTTCTACAGCTAGAAATGGTCAACTCTGTGATACACAAAAACCTCTGTCAGCACAGATTCCTCTGCTAAGGGGATTTCTTGCTGTCTGCTTATGGTCAGATTTGGGCCTATTTGTGATGTGAAGGAGCCAGCTCTCAGTAGACGATCTGGCCCTTCATCCTCAGTGTGGAATTAAGCCTTACAACGTATTTAACATTTGAAAACCAGCTTCTACAGGTGCACAGCATGTGTCTTCAGTTGTTCTTCATTCAGCTATACCCAAACTGGGCGGAAAAGAAATCTTACAATGTAGTGATTTTTCCTTTTCTTTGTGGGTAAGCATGCTTAGTTAGAAATGAACTGTTGTAAACATAGCTTTTTTATTCTTTTATTCTTACTTCCAGACTTTGCTAGAATCCGTAAGTGAATAAAATGAAAAGTGATGGGGAAAAGAAAAGGATGATCAGTGGTTGAGGGGTTACGTGGAAGACCTTTTTCCAGTTCCCTGGTCTGAGGATAATTAGTCCAAGATTTTGAGGAACTCAGATGCAATGGCAAAGGAGGCCATGAAAGCTGTCAATGATATAATTTTAATAGAGGGTTAAAAATTTTAATAGAGGTCCAATTGTCAATGATATAATTTTAATAGAGGTCCAAAACCTGACAAATCACATACACAGGAATGAAGGAGGTGGGGTGAAGGGTAGGGGATGTTAAGTGTCTTGACTGAGATAATTACTTCCCTTCCTTTGATGTTCATAATTACCTCAGTCAAGACACTTAACATCTCCTACTCCTCACCACGCTGCTTCAGTCCTATGTATTTGATTTGTCAGTTTTTATTGCAATTTTTTGGCCCTCTGTGCTTTATAACTGTCAGTCTATACTGGAAGCTATTGAGCTGAAGAAGTGGGCCTGACCCACAGCAGCTCTTCACCTAATAAATCATTTTGTCAGACTTTCTCAAGTGCTACATGACTGCTGGTTTGTTTTGTTAGAACACAGATTAACACGGCTACCTCTCTGTTACTATTCAACAATTTTAATAGGTTCATACTTTCACAATTCTCCATAATTGCTTTTTTGGACTGGTTATAAGCTGGGTGTAAATATTTTGTTATTAAAACAAGCAGGTACATCTGTTTCAGGTCATCCACAGTGCAGCAACTATGGACCTGTCCATGAAACACCTTAGCGTGCTTACCGTATTTTCCACCTCTGACTTTGCAAAACCAAGCAAGCCTCCTGCCTTAAGGAGTTTTTCTCTCCAGATGCTTAACTGCTCCTCTCTCAATTTTGGCCCATCGTTGTGTAGTTATGATGGAAATGTACCACTTCAGACACAATGTACTTTGCCATAGATTTCTCTCTTCATAACAGAAGTACCAAACACTCCAGCATTGTCATTATGTATCAGATTTTATTGAGCTGGGGCAATGTCATTTTGAGTGTGTGTGTGTGTGTGTGTGTGTGTGTGTGTGTGTGTGTGTTTTTCATGAATACAGAACATGTGTCTTACTCACTGCCTTCTTTTTTGCCTGATTTGGCCTGGGCTGAAGAACGTAGAAAGACTAAAAGGGATGGGATGCTTAGATAGCAGCAGATAAGCCAAAAGCTCATTCTGCCCTTGCATTCCAATGAGAGACCTCATTGTAGTCCCCCTTTATGCTCTCAGGCTTGGCCTTCCCTGAGAGACTGCCACTATGAATCCTGTCAAATGGTTGAAAATTCTATTTTGGCTTTGTAATGTCAACGACATTTGGCTAAATTAAAATGACTCTCCAGAGCTTGAGAGGCTTTGAGGTTGAGTTTGGGTAAGCTACAAAGTGATCAGATACATTGCTGAATTGTAAGGGGGAAATCCTGGCCTAGCTGAATTCAGCGTGAGCTTTGCCCAGAGAGGAATATTGGACTCCATGGTGGGGTGCTACCCTAGTAGTTGGGAAACAGTTCTCTGTTGTAGACTTTCTGTGTGACCTGGTATAAATCACTTGGCTTCTTGGTGCTTCAGTTCCCATTCTGTAAAACAGGGTAAAAGCACTTCCCTACTTCACAGGGTTGTTGTGAGGATAAATACATCGGTGTGCTTCAAAACAACGAGAAGTCCTGTGCCAGCTTATAGACTATTGGAGATATTTTGGAGCATAAGCTTTTGTGGGCAAAGACCCTTATATCAGTGTGGGAAATGTTCTGATACTATGGTGATGGACACTATAGAAGTATCCTAGATTAGTGGTTCTCAGCAAATGGTACACATACACTTGGGGTGCACAGATCTTCCAACAGGCACATCAACTCATCTAGATCAAAATCTACAAGGAGGCCAGAGGCACTTGACTGACTAGCAATTTTATTATGGCAAACTTGACTCCTTGTTGGGTTCGCTGAAACAGACTGACATGGCTCCCTCTCTGAAGCTTGTCATTTAGATCAGTGTTTCTCAGCCTGTGGGTTATGATCTTTGGGGGATCACAGGATAGGATTAGGAGGTCACAAGTGCAGGGTCGGCATTAGAAGGTGGCGAGGAGGGCAGTTGCCCAGGGCCCCTTTTGGCAAGGGGCCACGTGAAACTAAGTTACACGTGACCAGTTTGGGCTTCCAGTCTGAGCGGTGAGGCTCAGCCTTGAGCTTTGGACAGTGGACAGCAGCTGGGACAGGTGGAGAATCTCTGCCTTAATTAGGCAAGGATTTCACCACGATTTTTTTCTGCTCCATTCCTTTTTCTCTACTCCTTTCTTTCCCCAGACAGATCCATCCTTTGGTTCCTTGGACCCAACTCCTTCCCAATTGACCAAGTACAATTAGTGCCCCAGCTGTGTCTCTCTCTGAGCTCAGCAACTCCCTCTTTTTCCCATGGGGTGCCACGTTCCCATCTCTTCTTCCTAAAGTATTAAACTCAGGTAAATGCATGTGAACTGCTATTTGGAAAGAACAGAGAGGAAGGGGCTGTGGCATGGGCAGGTTGTGGGCGTAGGGGGTAAATAAGGACAACAGAGCTGATGAGAATAAAATCAAACCTAAAGAGAAACAAGAAAGAGCAGTGGGCTGTTCTCTCTGGGAAGTCCCTGTGATGTTTAAGCTTCCTGCTGTGTCCAAACATTTCATTAATATACTGAACAGATGATGGCTTGTTATTACCTAAGCCAAACAAATTGCTGCGGTACTTTCTTGCAAACTGGCTAGGCATTTGGTTATAAAATACAGTGATTGCCAGCTGGATTTCCCCTTCACTGTAATCAGAAGCTTTTTACTCAAACACCCACTTCTATTGCCCTTGGGATGCAGGCAAACCTGCCAACGAGGCATGTAAGGAAGGCAAAAGAGCAATTGCCCCCGGGCCATTTTGAATTGCTGTTGGAGTGCTGGACCCAGTGCTCAGTGTGGCTGTGAGGGCTGTGACGGAGCAGGGGGGGCAGGCATCACAGTCTGGGTGGTGCTCAGGTCTGGCTGCCACCAGACCTGTCCCTTCCGCCTAAGGCTCCACCTCTTCTGGGAGCACAGAGCCAGCACCTGGTCCCAGGCTTGCTGTGGCTATTGGACCCCACAAGGTGCAAGGTAGACTGGTTTAGTGGCTAAAACCTGGTCTCAGGTTTGGTACGCAAAAGGAGTAGACACTTTTGAGCATGTAGCGTAGCTTCTCCATGCTGTTTCTATGTCTTGAATATGTGCTTGATAGTCACTAACCACCTTCATAGGATTAGCCACAACACATAAGCCGTTACAGTTGATACATAGGCTTCAGAGAATTTGATTTTTTTAAATATTTTTGATAGATAATAATGTTTATTGGAAAACACTTTTTTCAGGTTTTATCAATTTGAATTTGCACAATTAGGGAGGCCAGACCATTGTTTAACTTGTTAAATCTCAGCATATAGGTACTTTAAAGCTTTACAAGTTATTAAAACACAGATTGTCGACATCACATGTCAAATGTACAAAATAAATATCCTTAAGTCAACAAATATACTTGATTTGCTATTTTTTCACTAGTTCCTTTGTAACTAATTCATTAGCCTGAACCACTGGATTTTTAGTCCATCTCTTTTTCCTGGCCTATCTGTACATTTTCATTATTAAAAAAAAAAAACACTTTTCATTTGTTTGTGTTTGTACATCGAAATCAACATTTACCAATTTAAAATCTTTCAATCCAATTTACAAAGCTCGTTGAGATCTTTGCACTTCTCTAAGAGCCTCCATCCAAAGTTTTCTAGTACAGGCTGAGTGCTTATTTTCCCATGTCTTTTCCACAGTAGCTCTTTCTACTTTAAAACCTAAAACTTTCTTGCTATAAATTACAGAATTGAAATTACAGGCAATACACTGCTTTATAGCTAAACTGTTTCGTCAGTGGCTGAGTTCAGTGTCTTCGCCTTTGCTGTGTGCTTTCGCAGAAATTCACTCTTCGTTGCTGAATGCATTAGCAACAAACAGATAAAATGTGCATGATGTAAACCTCAGAGGTGTAGCAGTGTTAGTATGTAAAAACCCATGAAAGCTCATGACCTAATAAATTTGTTAGTCTCTAAGGTGCCACAGGACTGCTTGTTATTTATGATGTATCCCTGTTAGCCATGGTTTATTTTAGCCTTCAGAGTATTTGTATAAGGAATAAATGATACATAAAGAAATTTACAATGTATTATTAATATGACTAAATCACAAGACATGAATAATTTTTGGGCATAACTGATTGATGATAAAAGTCCTGTCTTAAACCTGCTGGTATCTTGCGTACACTTGTTTATTTTTAGTAGTCCTAGCCATGCTGAAATGGAAACTTCAAAATAGTGTAGTAAGGGCCTAGTTTTAGGAAAAAATTTGGTTGAAGTTATATTTTAATGTTACTTCAGTGTATTTCACAATAGGCATACACTAAAATGAAGCCTCTGATATGCTAATATGAAGTCTCTGCATATCTAATATTGCTACAGTCCTCTTTTTCATACATATACAAGGGCTTTGTGCAGGATTTTATACATTATCTTGCTAGTCCCCTTAAACCCACTGGCCATGTCTACATGAGAAGCCTTTGTCCACAGAAGTTACTCCTGGAAGGAATTTCCCAGCAGAACTCTGTTGACAGTTTGCATCTACGCATAAAAACAGATTGAAAGAGCAATCCACTCTGTCGACAGAGAGCAGCCAGACTGCCCGTCCATCTCTCAACAGAACAGCTGATCGGAAGCTCTGCAAACAGGGCTGCCCACTGAACCGATAGCCCTGTCTGTCGCCAAACGGGCCCTGTTGAGAGAAGTGTTATGCCTGAATGGGGAGAGGTATAATACTGCCAGCAGATATGCCAGATTTTGTCGACAGACTGTCAACAAAGCACATTTGCTGTACAGCCTCTCTCTGGTTTTTTCTGGCAAAAGCCTGGCTTTGCCAGGAAAATCTGCTCATGTGGACATGGCCACTCTGAGGACATAAGTCTTCAAGCACCTAGGATTACTTACTCTGTAGTTCAATTTTCCAAGTACAAAACTAAAACTGTCAAAATGAGTTTCCTTCTGCCTTCGTTCTTCAGTTTCAGAGTCCATCAAGCCCATAAGCAGAAGCTCATTTTAACAATCTGAGTTCATAGGTTCTCTCGGGCTTATTGCTTACAGTGAATTGAAAGCTTTAAAATGTTTGTTTATTTATTAGTTTATTTCAATACACAGCCTCTACCACAGTTGTTCTTCTGAGAAGTTAGCAGAGAGGCTCAGCAAACGAACATAGAAATAAAATGTGCATTTTAAAAACAAAGGCGAACCTAAAAGTACAAAATGTAGCAAAAGGCAGGAGGATAAACAGTCTTAGTACTGTGTACCTCAAGCTTGTCCACACTTAACCAAGATCAACAGTCCAAATATCAATCTCCCAAATGTCGATTTAGACCTAGTTATGAAATTTTCGGTACATACAATATCTCAGTTTTTCACATAAATGTTTTTGAAACATGTTTTACATTTTAAAAAAAGTCAGTTCAAATGAAGTGTTTTATTGAAAGGTGTTGACTTGATCTGAAATGATGTTTTGAAAAAATCACATAATGGGAAATCATTCTTTGTTTCACTGTGATCCAGAAAGGAAAATTCTGTTTCACGCACAGCTCCAATTATGGGACCCTGCATGGAATAAATGCAACAGTAGAAAGGATTTGGGATTTTCTTCTGGGAAGTAGGAGTTTTGAGCTTTGTTGGAACAAGAGCTCTAATATGGATGTCCATAGCACGTGTAGTCAGTGGGAATTGAGAATATTACAAAAACCACATACGTGAACACAGTGATGAGTTATACATGTTTAGAGTAATAAAATGAGCTTGACATCTGGTTCTAAAAAGCAAAATGCAAGGGACTTAATCAACTTTGACATGTGAGAAGCCAATGGCTATCTCTTCAGTAGCCTCTGATCTGACATTCAACCACTAGCTATCTGAATTGTCTCTGTAAAAGATGTAATGACTTATTTAAACTTTATCTGAAAATCATGTCTATGTATTTTTAAAAATTATCTTCAACCGCTGTCATAACCGTGCCCCATCATTAATTTGGTCTTTAACTGATTTCTAGTATTTTCTACTTTGAATAAAACTAGTAAGAATTCATATTCTATATTTTTCTTTGTTTGACGGGTGCTTCAGTTCGTCATTTTTGAGGCCCAAAACAATTTTATTGTATCTCTGTCATATGCTGTGTATTTCAGACACAAAATGCGTTTCTAGCTGTCATTTTATACTATTTGCCGTATGTAAGTGGGAAGTTCTAATAACAGGCTCTAGCATCTGTCTGCTTCCATTTTTTCTTTTCTGCACTAAACAATTCCATTGAAGACACTGACATTTTTTCTCCTGGAGTTAATTATTAAAGTCAGTACTATTCACTTTTATTACATTTTAGGGGTGCATATGTGGTCCTTGCACAGATTTCAGGTGGTCTGACATTCCTAGTGTATTTGCTGAAAGAAGAAAATGCCATGTTCTAGTCTGAAAAGAATATTAAAATACAGCTATTAAATCTTTTCGTTGATGTGAGTCTTCTCTGACACACATTGATTACCTGTCACATTCAGTAAATCAAAATTGTGTGTGTGTGTTTTCCATAATATGGTTGCTAAAAGAGAATCTAACTGTTCTGCTGCTTAGCTTGAAGGGGAATAAACACTCTAATGAGCACATGCCTAAAGGACTCATAAGTGCTATAAAACTTATTATTCATATTTATTTTTTATCAGCGACTCAGAAATCATAGATGTAGACATGGAAAAGGCTCATTAGACCATCCAGAGTCTCACCCTAACAAGGAAGGATGTTTATTTCCCTGGTGATATTTTCCAACATATTGTGTTTTTTATGAAATAGGCATCCTATTGCTTCAGTTAATTATGGGTTTAAATCAAGAGTGTTCTGAAGAAATTAGTGTGACAGTAAACTACCTGTTAACAATGGTAGTGGTGTGTGCCTACAGTTGTAATATGGGTCCCAAGCTGTTCTGTTCAAAACATTGTGGCTTTTGTTTCAGCAAGATTTCTTTGACTTTCCTGTTCTACCCTGAAGGAACATTTGACTTCTGAATTCAGAGTGAGTTCAGATTTTGCCTTCAGCATTATTTTCCCTGCATTATGGCTTCCTGTGGCTTACTGGTAGGTCCCTTTGGTTTGCCTCCCAGTGCAGGATAGATCTAACTGAATACTGGCCTAAATGGAAGGGATACAAATCAATCCTGTTGTGAAATACCAGGAATGCTGAGGAAGTTTGCCACAGATTTTAGTTAGGAGGACACCCACTTACCATGGGTGTGGCCAAATTTTCCATGGCCCCATAAAGTTTGTTTACAGCCACCAGTCCTGGCTCTCAGTTTTTGTGCTGTTATTTAAGTATAATTTACCCTTATATTTCTTCTAAGAGCCCAGTACACAGTGGAAGTGTTGGTAATATAGACATTATTGATCTTTTGTGGTCCGACAAATCACTCAATCAGCACCGGTCAGGTCCCAAGGGTGCTGGACTAGAGACGCTCAGCCGGTACCTCAATGGATTTTGGTTCATGCCTATAACACTTAAGAGAATAAGCATCCCATTTTCAGAGCTTTAATACTTGGGGCTTATTTTTTGTTTTTGTTTTTTTCTATTTGGTGTGGCTGGAGCAGAAAGACAGAGATGTTTAATCCCGAGCAGGTTTAAAGAATCCAGTAAATGTTCAGACCACAACACAATCTAGGCATACAGATATGTAAGTAGGAAGGAAATTTTTAGTCAGACATGATAAGGTTATTTTTTTTATTTTGGGTTTGGTGTGGGAATTCTCAGGTTGGCTGATGTACCACATTTCCCATCCCCAATCCCATGCACTGTAACTTTTAAATTCCATACCAGGGAAGTAATTCTCTGTGCTTTTTTCTACCCTTTTTTAAAATTGTTCTCTCACACCTAGCAACCAAGTATGCTTTACCACTTTATTTGTATACATTATTTGATTCCTGTGTTCTAGAGAAGTGTCTGCATATATCTATGCCTAAGACTGAAAGTTCAGCTGTGAGATTGCACCTGATTTCTTCCTCTTTGTTTTCAAGCTCTCTTTGAAGGAGGGCTAAAAGGTTGGGGTTACCCCACAGGAAGACATCTCAAATATATCTTTCTAGATTTTAAAGAGAGGTTTTTTTGGTTGGGTGGTGGCACCTACCTTCCAGGGTCAGGGAATCTGTGACCTGGAGAAGCTTTTAAGCAGAAGCCTATAGAGGCAAGGTATCTTTAAGGTGCCTCGTGGGCCCCCACCTTCTGCACTTGGAGTGTCAGAGTAGGGATCAACCTTGACAGAGGCATAGACAAGTCAGATTTCAGGCAGCTTCTACTCCTTAATATGAATTTTTATGCTCGAGCATTATGGTAAGCCCATGTAAATGACAAATGATCCTTTCCAGGGTAGATCCTTTGAACGAGCTAATTTAAATCATTAAGCCTTAACTGTAGTCTCACATTAATCCATGCAATTTAAATGAACTTCGTTGATAAATATATAATTTTAATCCCCACACCCATACTTTTTCTCAGCATACGTGCTTAATTTATCATCACATACATCTGACAAAACCGTCTCAGTAACTGGCATCCATCAAGGCAGAGAAAGATGTCTTCTTATTTTCAAATTTAGGCATGAAGTATGTTAATACTCTCTTTTGGTGATAACTATCATTTTGTTATGCATAGACACAGCCCGAAGAGAGACACAGAGAACTGCTCATTGGGAAATTGAAATGTTAGTGAACACGCCCCTGTGGCTTTTTAGGCTTGGATGCAAAAGCAACTGTGAAAGCTGCCAATATTGATGTACACTATTTGATTTGGCTGTTTTATGAGCCCGAGACAAGCCAGAGGAGATAGTGAGAGAACAGCCCCTATTTTCCAAACCATCTGAGGTGCCTTGTGCCAGGTGCATTACATGCTGTATCATGTTCATGTATAGTCACACATCTGAAAAATGTGCTTAGTTTTCACAGGTTGCATTAATTTTGCAAGGTACGAGATGCTGGTAGTGCTGAGATCTGAGATAATTTCTTCATATGGTGGCTGTCTAGGAATGAGTGGATATTTAGGTTTCATCATATAATGGCCCAGATGGTGGATGGTGCTGCCACTTTGCATTATTAAGTACAGTGGCATTATTTTGGCTATAAAGCCAAGATAATGACCTTTAGAAGGAATGCCCCAGTGGAAAGTGGGTAGAGATACCGCCTTTTCCTTCTGACAGTGGTTGGGATATGGCCAGGGGATCAGGGGTGCAGCCAGGGTGTGTCTATGCTGGGGATAGTTAGCAGCACTAATAAGTCAGAGCAGGTGCTAGCCAGGTCTCACTATGCAGGCAGATCAGCCCCAGCAAGGGCCTCATGATCTGGAAAAGTACCAAGGTAGGCTTTATACCACCTTTGCAGGATCTTCATGCTTGCACTGTGCCTTCCGCAGGCATGGATGAATATATGAGCCCAATTTTGTAGTCCCATAAATTACCAAAACACAGCAGATCAATGACTTTTCATTTTAATGTTGAACTGGATACTTCGGTGTTAAGTCAGTTTTCAGTGCAACATCTGAAAGTGCACTTGAAGCGTTTGAGATGGCACCTGTTTGTGTAGACAAAACCCTGTATTCTTCTATTTACACTGATGTTTGTGCACCAGCCAACCCAACATGTGTGCAATAAACCTGCTTGTATGGGTGTGGGACAGCATTAAAGGGTAGATCAGGCAGAGTAGCAGCAGAAAGCAATTCAGGTAGTCATGGCTGCCCTGGAGGGCCTTCCTTCACCCACAACAATGCAGATACTGGGAGCACTAGGACCCACATAGCATTCTACCCACCTGGCTTCAGGGAGAAGGCAGTCTGAGGAACAGTTGCAGTAGGGAGCGGGCCCTCTGAAGGCTAAAGTCGAAGGCTACAGGTACACTAGAGGGTTTCATCAACAAAACCTGTGGAGATTTTATACACACAATATGTTTCATCAACAAGGTGTCAACAAAACCCAGCACTTTTGCTGGCAGTGTTCTGCCTCAAAACTTTGAGGCAGAACACTGCCGTCGACAGATTTCTGTCAATAAAACAGCTGTGTAAACACCCCCAGTGGGCCACTCTTAACAGACGGGGCATCCACAGCAATGGACAGCCCTGTCTGCTGTGCTTCCGGGTGCCTGGTTCATTGCGAGAGCAGCCAGGCAGTCTAGCTACTCGGTCGACAGAGTGGAGCGCTCTCCCGATATGCTCTTGTGTGTACACATGATCTGTCGACAATGATTTTGACGGGAAGACTGTCATGATGGGGACTTTTGTTGACAGATTGCTGTGGAGTAACTGTAGCTTAAGGGTATTCTCTGCAGTTTTTCCCTCTGAACATTCTACCACTGGCTATTTGCTCCAACCCTCTCCCTCCCTTTGCTTGCGGCCTAGCTTCTTCCTGGCTAACACAACCCCACTAAAAGGGCATAAATAGCAACACAAAACCAAAGAAACCTCAGCGCTAATATGCTCTTTAAATCTATAATGCTGATCCCTCTGTTTTTATGGCCTAGCTCCATTCCCTACCCTTTCTCCAACATGTCAGGGTAGCTTTTAATCTCTTGAGGGCACAAGCTGTTTCTAAGTCTAAAACCATACAGCACAACTGGGGCCCAATTTTCAGTTGACCCTAGGCACTACCATTGTTATTTTAATTAATAGTGGCAATAGTAGCATTATACAGATAGTAGACATCTGATTATGTTCTCAGATGGATTTCATACTGAGTTGACTCCAGTGGAGTTTCCCCTGCTTTATGGATCAGGAGGAGGCCACATGGGCTCAGCTTTTTGGCCCTCTACCTTCTGCTATGGGAACTGGCATGCTATTTAAAACCCGTGGGCTATGTCTACACTAGCCCCAAACTTCGAAATGGGCATGCAAATGGCCATTTTGAAGTTTACTAATGAAGCGCTGAAATACATATTCAGCGCCTCATTAGCATGCGGGCAGCCGTGGCTCTTCGAAATTGACACGGCTCGCCGCCGCACAGCTCATTCAGACGGGGCCCCTTTTCGAAAGGACCCCAGCTACTTCGAAGTCCCCTTATTCCCATCTGCTCATAGGAATAAGGGGACTTCGAAGTAGGCGGGGTCCTTTCAAAAAGAAGCCCCATCTGGACGAGCCACGTGGCGGCGAGCCGCGTCAATTTCAAAGTGCCGCGGCTGCCCACATGCTAATGAGGTGCTGAAAATATATTTCAGCGCTTCATTAGTAAACTTCGAAATGGCCATTTGCATGGCCATTTCGAAGTTTGGGGCTAGTGTAGACACAGCCTTGATGTTTTCCTTTGTGCTTGCTACTTGAGCTATACGGTTAAAAGGGAGGTAGACTGATATTGATTAGATGGCCTTGGAAAAGTGTTTGTAAATCATGGTCGGAAATAAGCCTGCAGCTGGAAAGGCTAGAAACAAAGTAATACCTTGGCAAGCAAAGCCCAGCTCCTATATGCTTGACTTCCAAATCCCACCTCTGAGAGCTCCACCATATTTTATTTGCTTATGCCAAGTCTACATTTTTTCCAAGCTTTAGTCCTTTCTATACATTCCCCCCATAAGAAACTGTCTCATCTCTCTAAGAATCCTTTGTCTACAAATCCAAGCCATAGAAGCATTGTAGCAGTTAAAATTCACAAGAGGTTTTCATATGCTAATTAACTAATATTTAATTTCAATAACTACATATTCTTGCACACTCACACAGGCATAATGGATGCTGCCCCCACATGATTTTCCATTGAATGTGACAAGTGTACTATTTTGTCATAGTGCCACCCATTTCTGACAATATGTAAACGTTAAAGTGAACACAGGTTTGCACTTGGTTTAAATATTGGATGAGGTCGGTTTCTAATCTGAAGTCATTCTCTGAGGGTGCGTAGGAGGCCTCAGTTCTTGGCTTTTAGTTGCACATCTCTCATGCAGACAGTTTAAAATCAGAACCTGCTTCAGTGATGTTCATTAAGCTTCCCCTATGTTTAAAAGCTAGGGAAATTTTCAGGTTTTTATCTGTGCCTAGATAGTGAGACTGAAGCATCACCATTTCCCTCAGGCTGCATCTACACTAGCAAGTCCTTTTGGAAAATCAGGCCCCCTTCTGAAACAGCAAGTGGAGCGTCCACACACAAAATGCGCTCTTTCGAATTCCTTTCAAAAGCATGTGGCGCTTCTTCCAGAAGCCCTCTTCCTTTCCCAAATGAGGAATAGCACCTTGTTCCAAAAAATTCTTTTGGAAAAAGACGTGTAGACACTCCGGGGGCCCTTTGTTCAAAAGAGCAGTCCTCATGGCACCAGATTTTTCAATCCCTGGCCTGTTCTTTCGAAAGAGTGGCGGCTGTGTGGATGCAGTATATCAAAAGATCAGGTTGCTCTTTTGATCTGCTTTTTTGTGTGTGGATGTGCTCTTTTGAAAGAAGATCTGGAAGAGATCTTCTGAAAGATCATCTTTCAAAAGATCACTCTAGTGTAGACGTGGTATCAGTGAGCTAGCAAAACTTCATCCCTGTAGGGGAATCTAGTTCTCATTTGTGTTGGCAGCAAGGCCTGGCAATCCATTTCTCCACGGATGTGTCTACACTTGCATTCCTCTTTCGAAAGATGTACGCAAATGAAGTAAATTGAAAATGCAAATGAAGTATAAATTTTCATATTCATCACTTCATTTACATATTCTAATTTTGAAAGAGCTTCTTTCGAAAGAAGAAAGCCAGTGTAGACGCTGCTCTGCCAAAAGTAAAACCATCTTCAAAAGAATCCTTCTTCCCTTTGTTTAATCGGAAGAAGAATTCTTTCGAAGATGGGTTTACTTTTGAAAGAGCAGCATCTACACTGGCTTTCTTCTTTCGAAGGAAGCTCTTTCGAAATTAGAATATGCAAACGAGGTGCTGAATATACAAATTTATACCTTATTTGCATTTTTGATTTGCCTCATTTGCATACCTCTTTCGAAAGAGGAATGCAAGTGTAGACAAACCCCACTTGTTCCGTCTCTTTCCATCCCTTTACGAGCACATTGCATTTCCTGGGGAGTAGTCAGTGAGCAGTTCTGCCTAGTCCCGAGAAGAGCTGCACATCAAATCAGATTTGCTGTAAACTTAAACTTAAGTGGTTCTATTTAAACACTTTCTTTTAAAGTACCTTGTCTAAATTAAAATTATTGCAAAGTTTCCCAGTGCTTTTAATCTGTGGGAGCACGGTAAGCCTTCCTATTGAGAAAGACTCTTCCACCATGAATTTCAAACCTGTTGGCCATTTCTACACAGGCCACTTTCTCCAAAAGTGGCATGGTAACACATGGCCCGAAATATGCTAATAAGGCATGGATGCAAATTCCCCGCGCCTCCTTAGCATATGGTAACGTGATTTGGAGTCCGCAAGACCATTCTTCCGGACTCCAAAATGCCGTTTAGAAGCGTGGCCCCAGGGAAGCTTCCGGAAGGAAGTCCTTCTTCCAGAGGCCCCTTCTTCCCAAACATTTTTGGGAAGAAGGGGCGTCCGGAAGAAGGACTTCCTTCCAGAAGCTCCCCCGGGGCCACGCTTCTAAATGGTGTTTTGGAGTCCAGAAGAACGGTCTTCTGGACTCCAAATCACTGACCGTATGCTAATGAGGTTCAGGGAATTTGCATCTGTGCCTTATTAGCATATTTCAGGCCATGTATTACCATGCCACTTTTGGAGAAAGTGGCCTGTGTAAAAATGGCCGTTCTGAGCAGTCCTGATTAGTAGCCTAAAAATGTTTGCTTTTGTAACCCATCATCGAGTGGGTGTGTGTTACTTATCTCCCTTTATGCCCAGTGAGTCTGTTTCTCTGCCCAGTTCAAGCTGTAAAGGCTACCACATTTAATGCCAAAGTTCCAGCTTCAAAGCCCTGTGGTAGCCAAGATGGTGGCTGTGGAGCAGTGGAGTTGGGGAAGGCCTGGAAGGTGCTAAGAGCTATGTGGGCGAGGTGGCAGGAAGACTGGGGCAGTGGGCGGAGCTACCTATAGCAATGGGCTTAAACTGCAGGAAGGGAGGTTTAGGTTGGACATTAGGAAAAACTCCCTCGCTGTCAGGGTAGTTAAACATCAGAATGTATTGCATAGGGAGGTTGTGGAATCTCCATCACTGGAGATATTTAAGAGCAGGTTAGACAGACATCTATCAGGGATGGTCTAGATGGTGCTTGGTCCTGCTGTGAGGGCACGGAATTGGACTTGATGACTCCTCAAGGTCCCTTACAGTCCTAGTGTTCTATGATTCTATAGTCCTTGGGAACAGGGAGTGATTCTCTGCAGAGCCTGCACCTTGCTTCTGCTTCCAGAGTTGGAGATCAAATACGTGGATGGCCCCACCACCCACCCCCAGGTTTGCAGCAAATCCAGATCCCATGCTGCCCTGGTGGGTCTGGGCTGCAGCATTCCCAGCTCCCTTCTTGCTGATCCGCTGCCAAACACACAGGGCATGGGTATCTGCCAGCTTGTAAGATACTCTGCAGTCAGGGAGGAAAAGGAGCTGCCTGGCCCAGGGCTTGGAGAAGTACCAGGACTCCCTGACTGCCCTGCCCCTGACTTCAAATATAATCTGCTGGAAGGCCATGGCTGTCACACTTCACAGTACTAACATGTATAATTCCACTAGGATTCCTGTGGCAGTGTGATTGCAGCTAATGGTGCCTTTGTGCCTTATCTACGAAAGCAGCATTGATGTTGTAAGTAGAATTAGATCCAGCTACAATCTAAGATCACTCCCAAGCTTTGTGCATCTAGGGAAGGAAAGTGCTCAAACACCTGTTAAACCTTACTCATAGGGCTTAAATTCTCACAGAGTATTTCCTGGAGCCTGCTATTGTCCCCTCCCCTCCCCGCACCCCGGCAATTCACCATGGGAAAGGGCATGCTGGAGCTTCTGCCCCATGGGGTTGGGAGTTGGGAGTGCACCAGCAATCTGGGCTTTCGCTGCAGGGTTGTAGGGGAGGCTTGCACCTGTAGCCCCAAATGGCTGAAATATTACTGGAGCTCCACTCCGGGCAGCTCCAGCTGAATTTAAGTTCTGCTCATGTTACAGGGCTCTAGCTGATCTGTAGGAATTTAAAGGCTGGGTGAGACCTGATATGGAAACCACATAATCCCACATCTGCCTACTGAGATGTTCTGACAATGAGGGATCTAATTCAGTGTGGACATTGCTATCGTCTATGACTCAAAGCTAAATGCCTCTGAATTGAATGACTGCCCCGTCTCTGTAAATGGAAGAGCCATATCCCTTGATTCAGAATCAATTTTGGGCTCTGGAACCAAATATTTTGACATCAGATCCATCTCTTAATTTTGAGATGCTTTATATGTTAATGAGGAGACAGCTAGTAGAATTACATGCTAATCTTCAGGGAAGTGATTTTGCTGGATGTATCTGAAAGAGCTCTGGGCTGCATGAGTCTTCTCTTACAAAAGGCATGGATAATAGCACAAATCAAAGGAAACTGCTGTGAATCATCTCAGTGACTTCAGCAGGACTAGACATGTGGGTAAGGGAGATTACATATGCAAGTTATGTTTGCAGGATCAAATGCTATGTTTGGAGACGTAGCTTTGGTAAAAAAGGAACCAAGGCCAGTGGTTTCCAGCAGTACTGCTTGCTGCATCACAAGAGAGCTGACTTCTTAAACAGCATCTGATCTCTTGCCACTAACGAGGAGGCTGAAGTAAAATATTTCATCTAAATGGAAGTCTGTGTTGGCTTCTCACTGCATCAGGTGCAGCACTTGAGGCCTACGGATCAATGTGGCAGGTTTTATCATCTTCTGGATCCTGATAAGATGCTGATGTAGAATCTTCACAACTGTTAGTTTGATTGTGCTATAACATGGTGCAGAAATTCTATGCTTCTGAGGGAAGGGCAATGTTGAGACAAGAAACAGAAAAGAAAATCCAGTTGAAACTAAATGAAGTTTATATCTTCAGAAGCCTTTTACTTTGGAAACCTCTTGTTGTTCACATGTGACTAACATGACATAGTTCAATGTAGGCAACAGAGTTATATAGTACAGTCTTGGTGTGTGCTGTTCCTGGAATCCCTGGTTGTGGTCCTGCCTTTCCTGTCCCCTCTCATCTATGCGTATTACATCTCATTGACTTCTGAAATCAAGTCTGAATGATAAAAATCACGCATGCCTAATAATTATTCCAATTTACAAATATAATTTATGCTAATCTTGAAAAAGCTTCTTGGATACCAAGTTAAATGTGTCATCCTAATCTTTACCTATGTAATTTATTCCAGTGGGGAATAGACATTTCAAAGCCACTTCAGTCCTCTATCTTCAGTAGATTTGACACGAACGGAGAGTATTTGCATACTAATTGGTATAAGAGCAAACAAGGGGTTAAAATATCCAAAAAGAAGCTACTCTTTCCTTAATTGTGACAACACTCATAACTTTGAGTAGTAAATTGCTATTTAGTCAGTCAAGAGAATGCCCAAAAACATCATGCTCACCATTCTTGAGTCAAGTATCAGCCCTGCAGGTGCAATAGTTCATTTTGTTGTCTCTCACCATAGTTCATTTCTGTAACATCTTCTTTTCTTCCCTGACTCTGAATTCATGTATCCCCTTTCAATTGGACTGACCTAGTGCACAGGTTAAACTAGCTGGGTCTATAGGCTTCCTATGGTAGCAGGCTTTCAAGGATTTGTGGTACATTTTTCCACAGATACACACTCCCATGGGTCTTAGCACAGCCTGGAAATTTGCCAGCTAGCCCAAGAGATGACTCAGGCCAGCAACTGCCCTCAAGTGTCTCTCCTTACTCAGAAGAAGGCCCTGTCACTGACCCATAACTGAGATTGGGTTCCTGTAGCCAGAACAAGAAGCCTCTTTGTATAGAGACAGAGCACAACTCTTCATGCTTGTGGATGACAAAGTTACATGCAAAGGTTACCTTTCAATTCCATGGCATCTTCTAGATAAGAACATGAAAAAAATGTTAAAATATCAAATACAGAAGCACAGAAGAAGAAAAATAGATCTTGCTCAGTGCATATGAAGTACCTAAAATAAACACTTGTGCCTGAGACATGAAACCAATAGATTATAGGTCTGCACGGGTAAGCAGGGCTTAGGGAAGAAGTGACTCTACAGTATTTGAACTTCTTGGGATTTAAGCAACTGGAATAATTCAAAATCCGTCCAGCTTTACTCAGAACTGCGATATTCTCAGGTATTTGCTGCTTCTAAAATAAGTAACATAATTGTGTTAGCCTGTTGCACAACATTTTAATTATATTTCTGCCAGTAATTAGTGATATAATTTCCTTAAAGGAAAGTTAATAGATTAACTTTAACCTCATTATTTGTAATACGCAATAGGAAAAAAAGTAGGGTCAAGAGACTGCACAGTCTGGTAAACAGCCTCCAAATATTAAGCAAATGTCCCCATTTTCAGTGGTCATTATTTCATCCAACTTTGGAGTTCAGAAGCTTTTTATTATGAGTGACTGGTAAAGCAAAATGGAATTTTAAAAAGAACACTTCTGTGAGATATTTGTTCATGACATTGACCACTTTTCTTTATTGTTTGTAATAAAATAAGTCATAATAATCATGTCAAAGCCCTTCACTTGCTTTTTTCATCTATCTTTCCAAGCACCTGAATATTAACTAAATTAGAATGAGAAAGATAGCTTCACCCACCAAGGAAATGCAGCTACTTCTAGGTTAGAAGGCGGCAGCTTTTCAAGAATACCGTATAACAATTTTGAGTCAGAAAGTGAACATTGTCATAGTCAGTTGACACTCTAACAGTGGCTCTCAGGTTTTTCAGACTACTGTACGTATGTCACGAGTCTCATTTGTTTCTCATTTTGTCAGGTTTCACCTCACTTAAAACTATTTTCTTACAAAATCAGACATAAGAATACATAAGTGTCACAGCACACTATTACTGAAAAACAGTTTACTCTCTCGTTTGCAGAATATAATTCGAAAATAAATTAATTGGAATGTAAATATTGTGTTTCCATTTCAGTGTAAAGTACATAGAGCAGTATAAACAAGACTTTGTATGAAATTTTAGTTTGTAGTGACTTTGCTAGGGCTTTTTCTGTTGCCTGTTGCTGAAGTAGGCAAATAACTAGATGAGTTTATGTACCAGAGAGGACCTCTGCATACTCCCAGGGATATGTGTTTTCCTGGTTGAAAATTATTGCATAATAATACATTGGTAGAACTTAAATAGACAGACTATTATTAGCAGAGTAGTTATTTGGCCAGGTACCAGGGCTATCAACCTCAAGGTGGCAGATTATTGTTATTAATAGCATTTGCTGGGGGAACTTAGGTTTGTGAAATCAGGCCAGGCTTAGTCCAATTCTGATTTGATATCTGAGGCCACAGCTTGTCCCACCAAGTTCTGAGTTCAGTCATATTCACAAATTCTTCTGAAGTGGGTTCCCGCTCTTTCCCTGTCATCGTGTCAGCTTTTTTCATTTGTTGTTCCTCAATTTGGATGAAATCCTGGCCCCACCAAAGTCAGCTGTAAAACTCTGATATCATAGCATTTAAGGAAGGAAGGAATCATTAGATCAGCTAATTTGACTTCCTGTGGCTCACATCACCCAGCCAATAATGCATCAAAACCAACAAACAGCACAGACCAAAGTAGTTTTGCCATCAAGAGACGTAACAATTATATACCACAGATAGAGAACAGAAGGGAGTAAGGTGTGAGAGCTACCCAGCTGATCCTAGCATTGACTTCAGTGGGGAAAGGATGACAGTTTGTGTTTGAAAAAAGAAACAAACCAAGCTTGAAGACTGATAACTGTGGTGGATATTGAAGTCCACTAATTTTCTCTTAATTTAAGGTAAATCCTGTCATATATGAGTGTTGGAATTGGACTCTAATTTGTAGCTGTCTCTAGGGGAGTGAGAAGCTCCTTGTACCCCCAAATTAATCAAAGAAGGAGGTAGCTAACGTTCTGCCAATGTTCAGTGGGGCATGACCAAGTGAGGTGTAGGGAACACACACGACATACTTACCCACTACCTGCGCTATCAGTGTCCCACTGTGCATCTCCAGCTCTGAGAGCCAACACTTTACTTTGTAACGTGAGTACTTTACATGATTGAAGGTTATTACTGTACAATTCATCCCTTACCTTAGGTTTTTTTGCTAACAAATGCCTCATTTTATTTTTGTTTTGTTTTTTATGTTACTGGGGCACACTTTTTTCTATATCATGGACATGTTTTTTATGTTGAACCTGAGCAGTTCAGTCTACAATTTCCCAAGGCAGTACAGTAATCTAAATCTGCGTTTCCACATATATTAATAAACGGTAACATTTTCAGCAACCCATATAATACATATTTGAAACAATAGGGAACTATTGTCAGCAAAATTGAAAGCACAGGCTCTTTCCTCTCAAAAGTAATGGAGCGAGATCATCTGCATAATTATTTCTAGTAGCTGATTCAATAGTCCTTTATGCGGCAAAGTATATATATAAATCTTTCTTGGTCCTCACTGCTGTATCAAGACAGCATAGCTCCAGCCAGCTCTTACTTACAAGTTGAAGGAGTACATAAATAAATCCTTTAAATCTCTCTGGCTCTGTGATGTATCATCGGTAGCTCAGGGTATTAAAACATTGGAGACTCAGGCCCACAATAACTTCAGCGATTTCATTTCTTTGGTGCTGGAGGAGTAGGCAGGTCTGGATCATTCTGATTTCATTTCTGCTTGTGTAAGTCTGGCGTATCTCTGTTCACTTGGACTAAGTTACTTTGGATTTTATCTTTGGTTATCTGAGATCCAAATTTGGCTTGCTCCCTCTAGTGAATGGGGAAGTGCCAGTTATGCTGATAAAGAGCACACAATTGCATCAATAGCTTGTGAAGGGTATTAATCTTTTATATGTATGTCATGTAATGGGATCAGAAGCAGACCAGTTTTTCACTAGTATTCATGTCAGAGCCTTGATTTAAGTGTCACAGAGGTAGCTGTGTTAGTCTGTGTCTTCAAGAACAGCAATAAGTCCTGTGGCACCTTATAGACTAACAGATATTTTGGAGCATAAGCTTTCGTGGGTAACTTCAGAAGAAGCTGTGGCTTTGTTTTATAATTTGGAGAACTCCAGGGATGAATTCAGCCTTTTGTGTCTGTCTGGCTAATAAAGGCCATTGTGGTGGTTAGTAGTGTTCATGTGTAAGAAATAAAATGAAGAAATGTCCTTTGGATTGTTGGTCAGGGCACATGAGGTTTCTACCAGATATGTGTGTTCGTAATTCTGTGTTCTAGGTGAATACACCGCACACCTCCTGCAGGATCAAGTCTCAAGAAATCTTTAATAGTCAGAATCATGAAAACTGTTGCAAGGCAAATACAGTAGAGATATAAAATTCACTATTTAACTGGCATGCAGTTAAGTGCATTGGTGCACTCTGAGCCAATTGAAAGAACTGCCTTCCCTGGCAGGGGATTGGATAGTGTAATATGTCAATGTAATTTATAGTGCTGACATACTCTTAGCTGTAGGTGTGTATGTGTGTGGCTAGTAGTAAGCACCTCTTTCAAGAGTAGGTGCTGATTGCTCGATATTATAAAGTGACCTCCAAATGACCACTTCTCTTTCAAATTGGAAGCATTTCATGATTTACTGTACTATCAGCATACCACAGCTTTTAAAGATGGAAAAAGCCCAAGATAATTCAAAATCTTTGGGAATGTCAGCCTCTGATGACTTGCTGCTTATTTAGAAGTAAATTTGGCATATAACATAAAGACCTGAAAATTGAGAAAGAACAGATTTTTTTATCAAAGTTATGATAAAAATCTACATGCATTTGTCCTGGTCATAGATTTTCTTAGCCAAAGAGGAAAAACACCCCTATAATGAAAGTTATGTATGTGAATTTCTGAGGACAGAATATGGCCTATGGTATGTAATCTAAATATTTCTATATGGAAGTGAAATAATTACTTGTGATTAGTGTATTTGATTCAGAGCACTGTACCTACACAAATGGAGATCTATACCTATACCCATATCTAGCTAAACAGCTATATAGCTATATACACACACTAGAATTAAGGATTAAAATGAATCTCCTACCTACATCCTTCAATATGTTTCAGTGTTAATCCTCCTTAAATAATGTGGCAGGCATTTTTTTGTGGTGGAGAATCAGAGGATTATGTTTTCAGAACAATTTATGGAAACAGTAGCATTATTCATCATTTTAAAGTAACCACCATCTGTTGCTTTGGTTTGTAGTGTTTAATTATTAATCTTCAAATTGTAAAGGAAAATTTTGAGTTCTACCTTTGCTTGCTTGCTTTCTTGCTTGATTGACAATCCCTCTGGAATTGACCCCAGTTGTAAGTGAGTAATAAGCTGGTGGTAAACACGGAGTAGTTTTTGTAAATGTGGATCACTGTCTCTAATGGATGAAATATATCAGATATATTCATTTTCTCAACTGTTGTAGTGGACCTGCCTTCCTTTCCCAGGATTGTGAGTTAGAAAAGAGAACATAGATGGAAATAGTATTGTGAACCAATAGAAAATCTTCCTGAGGTCATGTCATGGACTGCTGGTTTTGGAGCATGTAGTCGTCAAGGTACTATTATCTGTTTTTGTACACCGTATGTATTTGTATAAGCTGTAGCTAATCATCTCAAGGATGTGATTTACACCAGAAAAGATGGACTCTAATGATTTATTAGGAATAAAAGTGATTGGGGGCTGCATAATGTGATCCACAGGGCTTGCTCACTCCTCAAGTGAACTGCAGAAAAGTAGTCCTAGCTTTTGGAATCAGAGGGGTATTCATCCCTCGCAGAGTATTAGCTCAGCGAAGGGTCACTTCAAAAATGGTACTACAGTGGAAGCAAGTTAAACATTTTGCCCACTGAGAGTAAGTACTCAGTAGAGTTTGTATGTTTTGGGATGCAGACTGTGTGGTTCAGATGTACATAACTGGGTATGGGGCGTAGCTGTCTGAATGGTTCCGATATCGATTGCAGCTATAATTACCATTCATTTTACTGGGCTGCTGAAGGTTGTTAATGGAAACATACTGTGTGTTTACATTCCATAAACATGAGCATCAATAAGAGCAGCATTCCAGACCCGATAAGCACCACAGAAACCATAATGTGTACGTGGAACTGTCATCTCCAGTGCATTTTAGTATCTGTCTCTTTGCATTCAATTCCAAGTCAGCAGAGTTTCCCTTCTCCTACCTAAATTGCTCAGTGTTATTTTGTCCCCTGAGAGTCTGGGCTTCATCCCCATGATTTCCTTCTCTTTCATACTAGTACCTCATCACCTTGTTGCTGCTCTCATTGTGGATTCCTGTGGATTTGATGGGATAATAAGTTGGTGGTTACATTTCCCTGTACGAGAGTTATTTTTGGAGAATTTTCCCTTGCATTCTTTTTATGCCAAGGGTATTGATTAGACTTCACGATTTTTATTTCCGGAGCTGTGTGTATGTTTTCAGTCATAAGTGAGTACCTGAAGGTACAGATCAGTAAGTGGTGCGCTGTTTCTAAGACCAATATTCTCTTCTTTAGCTCCAATGTCTGATGTTTGCAATTTGCCTGTGGGTAGGATCTTGTCAGATTTCTATAAAATCTGATGTACTTTTAAAGTTTCAAGCATACAACAGTAAACAAATTACTAGATATAGAAAGAAGATGATAAAATCCAGTAATTATAACTTGACAGCTTTAGTTCTCTCAGCCTACAATATTTAGAAGTAAATGGCTTGTTACCATAAAATAACATGGTATGTGTATTTTAACATTATTTTATTATTGTTTATTACTTGTACAATGGTAGTACTTGGGAGTCCAGGATAAAGGCCAGGATCCCATTGTCCTTGGGTGGTGTCTGACTCCAGAACAAAAAGAGCTGGAAGGGGAAATATAAAAGGTTTAAACAGCTTTCACACTGATATATACATATGGGCATATTA
Source organism: Carettochelys insculpta (assembly GCF_033958435.1). Classification (NCBI taxonomy): domain Eukaryota; kingdom Metazoa; phylum Chordata; order Testudines; family Carettochelyidae; genus Carettochelys; species Carettochelys insculpta. The sequence goes on from NC_134146.1 coordinate 18,559,270, forward strand.
AAGCATGATTGTAAAATGAAGCCAATGTGAAGATAGGATCCCTGAAGGGAGATGATCTGGCCCAAATCAGCCATAACATACTAACAAGTTTAAGAACCAAGAAGAAACTGTGAAAGTGAAGGACCAGTATATTATCAAAGAGAAACTTTTGCAAATTAAGGACATGTGCTTTCTCCATGTTGTCATTGTCAGTTTGGTCCCATTTCTCTTAGAGCTGGTCAGTATTTTTGGAAAGTTAGAAAAAAATCATGTTTTAAAATTCTAAAAAATTAACAAGAAAAAATATTGTCCTTTTGCAAATTGTCCTCCTCATGAACACAATTTCGGACCAACAGAGCTGGTTAAAATGTTTCAAATTTAAAAAAGGATGAAAAAATTAAAATTCGTAATTTTTATCCCTTTTTGTTGACCATCTTAAATTTCAGTCCTTTAATTCTTAAAGCTAGTTCGAGTTACACTACTTTAGATCAAGGTATCTCTTTAGAATTACTGTGGATTTGTTACTGCCCTTCCAATCTGTTTTTACTTTCGTTGACTCTGATTAAGTTAGCTATCTGCACAGATTTTTTTTTTTAAAAAAAGACTATAAATAACCACACACACACATTACATGGAAATTTATATCACTGGATGCTCTTTTTGTTTTTCAAGACAATGTTGATTCTTAAATATTAATGTCCAGAGGCCCCATTTTTAGGTGCTGTTCAAATTTCAAATGCCGGTAGATCCCTTATCTGTATGTGCATGTCTTTTCTCCAACAGCATAGGTGGAGAAGTCCCAAGAGGAAATGAAGGAAGCTACGTGGGCAAACATTTCCGCATGGGATTTATGACAATGCCTGCTCCTCAGGACAGACTGCCGCATCCTTGCTCTAGTGGCTTTACCGTGAGATCCCAGTCTCTTCATTCGGTTGGGGGTACTGACGATGAAAGCAGTAGCTGCTCTCGTAAACAACCTCCACCAAAACCTAAACGAGATCCCAACACCAAACTGAGCACCTCATCTGAAACTGTCAACTCTGGAACAAGTAAGAGTGGGAAACTACCGGACAGGACTGAAGGTAAACAATACAGTTAATTAGAGCATGGTGTTATAGAATGACCCAATAGCAAAGTCACCCTCTTAGTAATGGTCTCCTGAAATACTGCAGTTGTATTACTTTTAGTTTATGTAACAATAATAGTTCTGTTTCCCCAGACAATGTTACAGAACAAGTATACTAATACACAAAATCTCTCTCTCTCTCTCTCTCCCTCCCTCTCGTATTGCCTACAGGTAAAAATAGTTCCAGAGGGGTTGTGTACTGGCATTTGTAAGGAGCGCTAAAAGAATCATAATTAGATGGGTTAATTTAGAAAAGCTCTTGCACTTCTTCTTTTCTTCACTCTTCAGGGTAAAATTTGTGCCCTCTCTCTCCACCCCAACCCTTCAGCAGAAACAGTGAAAAGAAGGCAGAGTATAAGCTCTTTCTTTCTCCACCACAAATTGTTCCAGAGGAGGCAATTTATTAGGATCTTTCTTTTGTCCACTGCCTTCTAGAAGTGCCTGTAGCGGAGCAGGAGAGCTAGCTGTGCTCCCTGATGGGAGACATTAAGATGATTCTGATCCATAATGCGAGATATAAAAGAGAGCCCTTAGGGTCAGAATCAGAGGGGTAGCCGTGTTAGTCTGGATCTGCAAAAGCAACAAGGGGTCCTGTGGCACCTTATAGACTAACAGAAATGGATGAGCATAAGCTTTTGTGGGCAAAAACCCACTTCATCAGATGCAGGTAGTGGAAATTTGCAGAGGCAGGTATAAATCGGGTCAGAATGTCTCCAATTATTTTTGTTTGTTGCTCCCCACACTACTTATCAGGTAGGACACTTGGGCTATGTCTACACTAGCAAGATTTTTTTTTTAAAACAGGGTTCTTTCAAAAACCTGTGAAGTATCTGCACACAAAATGTGTTCTTTTGATATTAAATGAGAGGAACGCGGCCCTTTTTCCAGCATCCCTCTTCCAATCCCAGATGAGGAAGAGAGCCTTTTTTCTGAAAGAGTCTTTCCAAAAAAAAAAAATAATATCATGTGTAGATGCCACGGGGCTCCTTTTTTTGAAAGAGCAGTCCTCATGACACCGGATTTTTTGATCCCTGGCCCAAAAGAGTGGAGGCTGTGTGGATGCTCACTGTCGAAGGAGCAGATTCATTTTTTGATCCGCTTTCTTGTGTGTAGATGCGCTGTTTTGAAAGGCTTTTCAGAAGAGATTTTCCAGAAGAACTTCTTTCAGAGGATTGTTGTAGTGTAGGTGTAGCCTTGGTGTGTTTCATTGCTTTTCACATGTATGTCCACGGTTGTTGGCTTATGGTCAGAATAACCCATTTTTTAGCCAATTGTATTTTTAAAAGAGTAGTACAAAAATCTACAAACTCCTAGCTCAACTGCCTATTTATAGACAGAGATTAAATTAGATCATGCATTTCTCTCTCACATGTTGGTAAAATAATCATTGTGTCACTATGCTCACAAAGCCAGCTCCAGCTTCTCACCACCCAAACCCAAGCTTTAAACTGCTGCCATTTAAAACTAAGCTGTTTGTCATAATTTACCTTCATTTCCTCCAGAGTTTATCCCCACAATATTTCACTGGCCCAAGGCCCAGAAGAGACAATAGTCAGTTTTGTATCACTGACAGGTGTGATATCAAGTGACCTTTCAGCTTTTTTGTGCTATTGTATTGCAGAGATTCAGCTATGGAAAGTTATGAAACAAAGCTATTTTTCTCGATACACAAATAGAGGACTTTTAGCAAATATGTTTGCACAAAAATGTTGCAGGTATACTTTTATGACAATTCACAATAATTCTAACTCTGGTTTCTATAAACTGGCCTACTGGCTAATTTAGAAGAAAATTAAATTAACTTCTCAAGCAACCGTTGGAGAGATTTGCCAACATCATCTTCAATGTATTGTGTGTTTTCTTTTTGCTCTGTTCTATAATGATCCATTTTGAAAAAATAACAGCACTTCTGTCTTGTGACTTTCTCTTCCTGTGCCTGATTCTGATGAAGTCAAAATATTGAATCTGTCACATCATAATTTCCATAGCAATAGATGTTTTAAATATGACGCTGAGAGCAGGTAAGAGAAACGTGCCTGGGAGACAGCAAGTCCTTCCTTTTTTAAAACATAAATAGCTTCAGAAACAGAAAGGTGGAGGCTCCATAAATTGTCTTTTGTAGAAGGGTTCTTGTTTCCCAATTTGCTGTAGTGCGAAAACCTTTTAAATTTGTGCTGACATGCATTTGCCCAACCTGATTATACAGCAATGTGATAATGCTTCAGTTTGTGTTTCATCACAGCATATTAAGGAGCAACTTGTAAGAGGAAGAAATTCCTGTAGCCGCTCTTTAATTTGAGTGGTATATTTTGGTATCTGTAGCTATGTCTACACTAAAGAGATCTTTCAGAAGAAGCCATTCAGGAATATCTCTTCAGAAAGAAGTTCTTTCAAAAGAGTGTGTCCACGCACAAAAAAGCGGATCAAAAGAGTGATCTGCTCTTTTGAAAGAGTGTGTCTACACAGCCCTTCTCTTTCGAAAGAAGCCAGGGATCAAAAAATCAGGCCCCATGAGGATTCCTCATTAGAAAAAAGGGCCTGCAGAGCATCTACATGCTTTCTTTTGGAAGAAGCTTTCGAAAGGGGGAAGTCTTCCTTAAACAGGAAAGAGTGATTTTGAAAGGAGCATCGAATTATTTTGATTTACTTTCGAAAGAACACTTTTTGTGCGTAGATGCTCTGCGAGGTCTTTCAAAAGAGCCCCCTTCTTTGAAAATCTTTTGAAAGAACTTTCTAGCGTAGACACAGCTTGTGTCTACATGATCTGGGGCTATTGTTCCTTATTTCCCTCCTCCCCTATGCCACCTGACTAATTAAAGGGCCTTCATCAGTTGACATTTGTTCCCCATGTTTGGATTTTTAAGACTGAATTTTTATAGAATCTCTGACTGTCGTTCCAAGGAATTTAAACTTTCAGTTTAAACAGCTTATTTGAACAGATATTCCTGTTTTGCAACCCATCTATTATATCATTGCCCTAGAGAGATTTTAGAAAGTAATCTTCTTCAAGGTGGGGAGCATATCTTGCTCTTTGTCCTGTATGGCACGTGACAAATATAAAGAAGCATGCAGCTGACATCTATTTTCCCTGGTCAGGATTAAAGAAATATAGAAGGGAACAGTACAGAGTAAATAGTGAGGGGGCCTTCTGGGTTTTTTTTTTTTTTTTTGTATTTGTACATGGCTGTGGTGCTTAGCTGTGCAAAAGTAAAATAATTAAAACATTAAAAAAACTGGAAAAGCAAAATAGATTTTAAAAGCTAAGTTTGTTGTTATCTTTCCAAGTGTTGTTAGTAAAAGGGGGGCGGAATCACAAAGAGACCCTTTTAAAAAGAATTCATTTAAAAGTGCTGAGCTTGGTCTAATTCTGCTACCACTGAAGTCGAGAGTTTTTACCATTAACTTTAATGGATGCAGGGTCAGTTCACTCTTGAAAGTCCTCACTTTACTGGGTCCACTAGAGGGGGATTGGGAGGAGGGAATGAGAGAGAGAGAGTATTCCTGAATCCTCTGTGTGAGGCACCTACCCCGGTTCTGCACTCTGTCTGATAGAAGCATTTCTTCTACTCAGTAACCTCTGCAAGTAGTCAACTTGGGGAGGATATTTAGCTTTGGAGAAGGCAATTAGTAAGACTATAATTGGAGTTGTTCAAAAGGTAGCGCCTCTAATAAATTCCCAGTTACCCATCCACCCACGCTGCTGCACCCTGGGGTGAGCTTGAACTTTTACCATGAGTGAAACAGGAGTTGGACTGAAATGGAATTAGAGCTTCCAGTAGTTTTCTGCAGTTCTCAATTCCTTTTGCTTCCCATATTGGCTAATAATTTATTTAAAGAATGATGTTTCATGGCTTACAACCAGCTCTTTCAATCCCACCTGCTGTGTGCTTATTAAGGGAAAATATGTCAGAAGATCCTCATTATGCAATGCACTTTTTACCCATTCCCTGGCTGCTGCTGCTGCTTCATATTTCCAGAGAAGTGTTCTTTACTGGCTACTCCTTGTTTAACCCTATGGCTATCAATACTGTTATATGGATGTAAGTCAGGGTAGCATTTATTCCTCAATAACTATTCAGTCCATATGCCTGTAAGAGGGTCAGGCCAGCAGACCCCGGGGAGAAGGGTGGAAGGCAGCCCAGGACCCAGCCTGGGCTAGGGGAAGAATATAAAGAAATAATTAAGCTCCCTGGAGGCATGGGATCATTTGCTGCGGTGAGACTCCCCCATCCCCCACGGCAGACCCATACAGGGTAGGCTACACTACCTGCAAATAGGTAGAGACAAGATGCAGGTTGTGATCAAGGTGCTCATGCAGGCCACAGGAGACCAGCAGGAGGCTCTGCGGGTCCAAACAGCCACCCAGCAAGAATCCATTCAGCTTCAAGAGGAAACCAATGAGCTGTTGGTGAGCCAAGTAGCCCAGGGATGAGCCACCCTGGAGGAGGTGATTACCCAGCTGAGTGCCAAGGTGCATGGCCAAGATAGGGCATGATTCCAGTGAACAGGCAGGTGCTTGCAAGAGATGATGGAGAAGACAACATGGAGGCATATCTTCTCGTGTTTGAGAGGACCATCCGACCAGAAGATTGGACCTGAGCCCAGTGGGCCAGCATCCTAGCCCCCTTTTTGTGTGGGGAGGCCCAGAAGGCCTATCTTGACCTGGATGAGGAGGCAGCCACTGATTATATCCAGTTAAAGACAGAGATACTGACGAGGTCTGGAGTGACAACTGCAGTCCATGCCCAGCAGTTCCATGACTGTAGGTACCAGGAAGGCAGGGCCCCATGGTCCCAGATATTATACTTCATCCACTTAGCCAAGAAGTGGCTGCAGACCGAGGCTCGCAGTCCCAAGGAGATTATAGAGGCCCTTGTCTTGTACCAATATATGAAGGGGCTGCCACCTGAACTACGAGGCTGGGTCAGCCAGAATGACCCCTCCTCATATGACAAGATTATGACCCTTGTGGAGAGGCAGATAGTGGCCAGAGATCTTTTCTGGCCCCTTGGGAATGGGGCATGATGAAAGGGGAGGCCTACCCCAAGCCTGAGGGCCCAGATGCCCAAAATCTCAGGCTGAGTGGAGTATGGGAGGAAGAAGACCAAGGAGCAGCCAGAGGCCATGCAAGGACTTGGCTGAGAGAACACAGGGCAGGGAGCCAGGCCAAGTAGACCCCAGAGAAAGTGGGGAGGTCAAGCCAATTACAGCATTCTGTGCATGTGGGGAGCTGGGGCATATTGCAGCCCAGTGCCCCAATTTAGGGGAACCCATGCAGTGTCACCTCGGGGATCTCAGAAGCCCCTGCTCCCTCATCAACCTGGTGGGCATTACAACAGCTACCCATTGGTACATTCGGACAGTTAAAATGAATGGATGAGGGACCACAGCTGTGGTAGACTCAGACAGTGCAGTCGTGCTAGTCTTGGGGAGACTGATTGGATGGGAACAATTATCCAGGACTAAGTGCACTGGCATGACCTGCTCCCTGGGGATGATGCCAAGAGAGAAAATCCCCTTCCAGCCTTTTGGGAGTTTGACCAAGACCTGTTCTCAGGGACTGGAAAGCCCCAGGAAATGAGGCAGGAAAAGAGGGCAGCCAAGGGGCTATAAACACGTATACTGGCCCAGAATCTCAGAAAAGCCTTGGAAGGACACCAGGCTGAGTGGACCAGTAGGGGAGCAACTTAGGAGGTGAATGAGCCTGAGGCTGGGCCCAACTTACTGGGGCCTCCAGGAATAGGAGCTGGGGAAGAGACCTCTGGGCTTCAGCAAATGGGGCCCCTGCTTGAGAACTTTGGCCAGGATCAGGCAAATGTTCCTCAACATACAGACTACATACATACAGGGAAGTAGTCAAGGTAAATGAGGTCCCAGTGGAAGGAAAAGTAAGAGCTCGAAACCATATTATGTAGTTAAGAGTGACTTGTTATAGTGGGTGGTGCCCAGCGAGAAGCAAGTGTCAGTGGTAAAACAGCTCCTTGTCCCCCCGAAACAAGGGGAGTGATATTGGACTTAGTCCACAGCCATTTGTGTGGGGACAGTTGGGGGTGGACAAGACCCTGGACTGGGTCCTCTGGAGGGTCTGTTGGCCAGGAGTATACATGGAGGTCCAGAGGTTCTGCACCTCCTGCCTGGAATGCCAACTGCATGAACCTTAACCACACCTATGGCCCCCATTGGTGCCCCTACCTATACTCAAGGTAGTCTTTGAATACATCGCTATGGGCTTGGTTGGTCCACTGGAGAAATATGCTCAGGGGTATCAGCACACACTAGTGGTCCTCAACTGTGCCACTCAATATCCCAAAGTGGTTCCGTGGAGAAATACAAACTCAAAAACTGTTCCTCGGGAGTTGGTCCAGCTCTTCTCAAGAGTCAGGATACCTAAGGAAATCCTGACAGATCAAGGTACTTCCTTTGCTTCCAAATTAACAAAAAACTTGTGTGCCCTACTCCATGTCTGAGCCCTGTGGACATCCGTGTACTACGCATGGATGGACAGTCTTGTTCAGAGGTTCAACCAAACCCTGAAGAGTATGCTGTGGAAGGTGGTGAGCTGGGATAGAAAAGATTGGGATACCTTCCTGCCTTACCTTATGTTTGCCATCCAGGAGGTCCTGCAGGTGTCAACAAAATTCTCCCTGTTTGAATTGTAATATTGGCAACATCTATGGGGAATCCTAGACCTGGTGAAGTTGGCCTGGAAGGAGCAACCAACACCCTTGGGTGCAACATTGTGGAGTGCATACTGCAAATGAAAGACAGAATAGCCTGTTACCCGCATTGTCTGGGAACACTTGGAGAAAGCTCCAGAAATCCAGCAAACCTACTGTAATCATTGGATGACTGTCTGAAACTGCCAGGTGGGAGACTGAGTAATGGTGCTGGTCCTGACAGCTGAGACCAAGTTCCTCGCCCAATGGCAGGGGACTTACAAGTATTTGAGTTCTTAGGCGAAGTGGATTATAAGGTGCGGCAACTGGACTGCTGTAAGACAGAGAAGATATACCAACAGTGAACCTGCTGAAAACCTGGCAGGACTGAGAGCTATAGGTCAATGCACTGGGAGAGCCAGCACCCATGGAGAATCCACAGGGATTTCCCCAGAACTGACTCCAGAACAGTGGGAGGAAGTGCTCTGAATAATTGCTCAATACACTGATGTGTTTTCATCCAAGACTAGTAGCACCACTGCCTTTGAACACCACATTTCTTAGAGCTGGGAGTGAGGGTGAATGTGAGGTCCTATCAAATCCTGAGGCATGGAACAAGGAAGTATGTAAGGAAGTGAAGAAGATGCTAGAGTTAGACATTGTGGAAGCATCCCACAGACAGTGGTCCAGCCCAATTGTCCTAGTACCTAAGCTGGATGGAAGTATTTGGTTCTGCAATGACTTTAGGAAACTAAATGAGGTGTCAAGATTAGATACATACCCCATGTCTAGGTTGGATGAGCCGAATGACCAACTCAGGAAGGCCAGGCACCTGTCCATCTTCGACTTGACAAGGGGTTCTGGCAGATTCCTCTGGCTAGGGCGGCCAGAGAGAAAACAGACTTTGCCGCACCAGAGGGCCTATACCAATATACTCTCCTCCCTTTCGGGCTACATGGGGCTCCTGTGACGTTCCAGAGGCTCATGGACAAGTTGTTGCATCCTCACTGCCAGTATGCAGCTGCCTATTTAGATGATGTCATCATCTATAGCCCAGACTGGGGGACACACCTACAGAAAGCAAAAGCAGTGTTGGATACCCTAAGGGAGGCTGGACTCACTGCAAATCCTACCAAATGTGCAACTGGGCTGGCAGAGTCCAAGTACCTGGGGTACATTGTGGGGACGGGTGTGGTGAGACCCAAGCTGAACAAGGTTGAGGCTATCCGGAGTTGGCTCTGACCAGTCCAGATGAAGCAAGTCTGAGCATTCCTGGGACTGGTAGGATACCATCAGCAGTTCACCCCTGATTTTGCTTCCTGGGCTTATCGCCTGATAGAGCTAACAAGATCCCATGGCCCAGACCTGGTGCACTGGTCCCTTGCAGCTGAAGGGGCCTTCAACAATCTAAAGACTGCTCTCTGCAGGGACCCCATGCTCATAGCCCCGACATTGACACGAAGTTTGGGTTACAAACTGATGCCTCCGAAGTTGGGCTAAGAGCTGTATTGCCCCACATGATCGGGGAAGCAGAACATCTTGTCCTGTACCTCAGCTGGAAATTCCTACCTAAGGAGTGAAATTACGGCATCGTGGAAAAGAAGTGCCTAGCAGTGAAGTGGTCCATGGAGAACCTGTAGTACTAACTACAGGGATGGAAATTCACCCTGGTCATCCACCATGCACCTCTGCAGTAGATGCACCAAAACAAGGACAGAAATGCATGTGTGACCTGCTGGTTCCTCTCCCTATAGCCCTTCCACTTCCAAGTTCAAAGATACATTCATGGAGGTTAGGTCCATAAAAGGCTGTAGCCAGGGTGTAGGAATGGTGTCCCTGGCTCTGTTTGTCAGAGGCTAGAGATGGATGGCAGGAGACAAGTCGCTTGATCTTTGTCTTCAGTCCACCGCTCTCTGGGGCACCTGGCTCTAGCCACTGTCAGCAGACAGGAAGCTGGGCTAGATGGACCTTTGGTCTGACCCAGTAATGGCCATTCTTATGTTCTTAAAGTTGAGGCACAAAGCCAGGGTCCAGCATGGCAATGCAGACAGCCTTACCATCCCAAGTAGCCCAGCCCCACAGTGTTCAGCAGAGGGAGGGGATGTGTAACAGGATCAGGCCAGCAGACCCCAGGAAGAAGGGAAGAAGGCAGCCCAGGACCCAGCCTGAGCTAGGGGAAGAACATACAAAGTTAATTAAGCTCCCAGGTGGAAGCAATAGGGTGTGGCAGCAGGAACTCAATTAACACTGACCAGCTGAGTTGACTGCCAGCAGGCTTAAAAGCAGCCGAGGTAAACAGAGCAGGGGAAAAGAAAGAGGGAGATGGTGGAGGAGTGAGAGAGAAATCTTGAGGGAAATAAGAAACCAGAAGCAATTTAGGAAGGAAGAGAGTATGTGCAAGAGAGTGAAGGCTCCTTTCCCCTAGCCAGGCTGACAGCTTTGGCAGCAAGGGTGGAGGGAAGGAGTCCAGCTGCTGTAAAGGCCCTGTAGCTCCCAGCGACTGTAGGGGGCCCTGAAGCATGACAAAAGGGGGTACCTTGCCACAGTGTCTAAGTAGCTTTTTCTGGTATTATTTTGTCAGGATCCTCGCCCTGCTAAGCTGAACTACCCTGGAGCTTTTCACAGCTAAATTACAGCTCGTCCCCAAGCAATGGCTGTGCTTTGGGTTTGAGAAGGCATAGGTTAGGGTGACTGGAGACAAAAGGAAAGATTTCCCAGCTGGCAGTTAAGTGCATAATTTCCACTCAAAATTAATGGGAGTTGGCTCCCAAACTAACATCTGTGCCATTGAAAAATCTGCCCCAACATGCCAAAATAGGGCAGAGGTAGACACAGTACCTTTAGCAGTCATCTCTTCAGAAAACTAAAACAAAATGCAGCACGTGTTTTCTCCTGGCTTTAGCCTTTGAGCCAGAAAGCCCCACTGCCCTTTTATTGAGGGACTGTAAACAGCAGGATCAAGTCCTGGCTGATTTTGCTGGTGGGAACAAGGAACAGCCTCTGTAACCATGAATGTATTTGCCCATGCAGAGGTAGCCACCGTTTGGCCCTTACACTGCAACAGTTGTTTGTTCCCACTTGCCTGGATGCTAACAGGAACTAACAGCAAAGAGCACTGACTTCATTTTTAGCTTTAAGATATGCTGTCACTGGGGGTTGTCTCCTTTGCTTATTTTTAGCTGGGGTTGCCATTGCACATTGGGAACTGCAGCTTTCTGCTGCAATCTCTATTTCCTCTGGCAGACTCCCAGAGCTCAATTATTTTTCCCAGCATCCCCCACCACCTTCTTTCTGCTCTGGGGTATTGTCTGGGCTCTCTGACCAGAAAAAAGTGGAACAAAGGCAGAGGTTCCAATGCTGCTATAATAGCTTTCTGCCAAGAACAATAACCACAGTGTGATTTTTTCTGAGGAATTTGTAAACAAGTTTTGAATCCCTACAGAAGTATCGCTACCACTCGAGGCACAGATGAGTATTCATTAACATTAGTGGAAGTCACAAGCACTGAATGGAGAACAGACTATGCCATATTAAAGTTACCCAGTGCTGGGGAATGGATTATTAGTGCTATAGCTATGACATGGGAACCTGCAGTAGGATTTGTGTGCTCACTGCCTTCTTTTAGTTTGATAAAATTGCTTAATACATTTCACATTAGTTTTGTGTCTGGACATTGCTTGTTTATGCAGGGTGATATTCCACATTCAAAAAGAGCGTGAGATGAGATATGTGGCCAGCCTCTCACATTCATCAATGTATTTATTACATTTAGGTTACAGTACATTTCACCTAGTGTATAGGCACACACAGCTGATAGCTTTTCTTTGGCTAGCTTGCACCTCAGGGAGACGTAATTCTGGGCTTTCTTACAGTATTTCCACTCACCTTGCTAAAGTTCTCTAAGACCAGATCTTGGATTATTTTAGTCAACTGAACATCTTCCTAAAGTACTCAAAGCCTCTGGAAAAAACAAAGCTTGGGTTTCCATTGCCTCATGGCTAGAGCTGATCTGAAAATACTGAAGGCCAAGACACTACTTGAGTAAGGGTTTGCGGAATACGGTCCAAATATTAAATCCCATGTATATCCTTAGAGTTTATCTATTGTAATACTTATGTCCTGTACACCTCACAGAGAGCTACAGGAAAGAGACAGAATACAGATGCACTCATTCCATGGAAAACAAATTAGATTTCCATCCTCATTCTTTCTTCAATCAAGCACTAATTTTACTCCCATTAAAACTAATAGCCAAACTCTCAGGCTAGGGTTTACACTGTAGCTCTAGCTCAAAATAACTTACATGAATTGTGGTGTGCAAATTGCCTAAGTTATTTCAAGCTCCCTTACTTTGAACCCGGTGCAGGTAACACTGCGAAATAAGAGGCTATTTTGAATGCCCTGGTAACCCTCATATCACAAGGGTTAGCGGGAACAAAACACAGTGCTCAAAATCGCCCTGCTGGTTTGAGCGCAGTGTTTGGCCATGCAGTTTCTATTTTGGCATATTCATATGCCGAAAGAGAAACCACAGTGTAGCGTTAACCTCGTTGAGCTGAATGGAGCAGGGATCCCAAGCATTTCTTTCCAAAGGTCTTGATCATGAGAAGTGCTGAGCACCCTCAACTCACTTCACCAGGAGTTAGGGAGGGGGACTCATCCAAAATGAGCCCTAAGAGATTTCATGCCTGGTTCCAGGTAACTCAATTGAGCAGTCTCCCCTCTGTCACAAATGTGTAGCTAATCACATCTTGAATATAATCCTCTTGCTTGGTGCACTAAATTGCCACTTCTATATCATCCACGGAGATTAATGCTGGGTGACATCAAGCAGCATATGCCTGACATGCGGCAGCTCTGTTTGGCACATCATGCATTTCACTTTATAAGCAGGCAGTAAATACAGCAAACTGTGCTATGTTAGAGTAACATGCACACTAGTGACAGATAAACAGAGCACATCCTCCCTTCCACAAGGTCAAAAGGGCCAGAAGGGGGGTTTAAGAAATGCAGCCACAAAACCACAAAAAAAAATTGGCCATGGGTTTAGAGATTGAGGATTCAACAAGAAAAAACAAACTGCTTCCGATCACATCTGTGCATGTGATTATCTGATGAATGCACTTTGCCAGGACGCTATTCATGCTCTGGCAGCTGGTGTTTCAGGACACGCTTCATGTTTTGAGGCTTTCGGCTGCAGTCACAGATCTGGGAGCTGGTAATGTAGCCCCACTTGATTGTTGCATTTCTGAACCAGCCAACCCCACAATGGAATCAATTCAGGCCAAGTAATGCAAGGCTGATCTGAACCAAGTAGTTGCTTGACTGCTGGGAGTAGGAGCAAACAGGCTTATGATGTTTTTCTCTACTTTTGTTTGCCATAACCGAAGATTAATCTGTTTGGGTGACAATGTTCGAAGTTTAACAATAGCAAGAAGACTTTGTTGTGACCTCAGTCGACTTGGAGCCAATGTCATATAGCAGATGTCTTAGATCTGCATTTTAGCTTTGTTTGCTCAACTCTACTGTAGCTTCCTTAAATACATCCAGAGCGCTAATACCTATGAGGATGTAACGGCTGTTGATGTGGGTAGACTTAAGGCATCCCATACAATAGCTGCAGGCATGTTATGTGTGGGTTCAGCATTCTTTGCCTGAAGGATTGTGCCCAGACTTCATGCTCACCGAAGGAGTAACAATGTGCCAGTGCTGATCGCACAGTGACCAAGACTACACTTCATTTTAGGGTAACCAGCTTACTTTGAGTGCATTGTTTTGAATGCTAACTCTGGGTTCAATCTTCTGAAAGACACTGTGTGTTCAAGAATCTATAGGATTTATGGAATGAACACGTTTCATTCTAAGCCAGCTGATACTGAGTTGCCATTTGGACTCTTGGTTTTTGAGATGGAATGCACTGACGGCTTTCTGCGTGATACTTGTATAAGGTGTTAAACACATTCAAATGCTCTCCTCTATGCCAAATTCCTTGTGCTTAGAGGGGGCGCATCTGTGTAGATAATGCACCTTGTGCCAGAGCAACTGCTTTGAACTACAGGCATCTCAAACAGAATACACATGTTCAATCTTTAACACTGAATTATTCTGTGGAGTTTCAGTCGGCCTGCATGGGACTGTAAGAGAGGCTTATAACACATTTGACCTCTTTGTTGTCAAAAGAACTAAAGTCCATTATTTTCAGTCCATTCCTTGATGCGGTGTGATCATGCTTGTCACTGGATTTCGGTAACACCTTTCTGAGATGATCAAATATAATATTTTTCCAGTAACTGTTACTGAACTGGTTAGCATATAAGTTACACCTAAATCTCAGAGGATTCACAGAAAAATGAAAACAAAATTGCATGTACCTAACACTAAGCACAAAAGTGGTGCCACTAATGTATGGTTCTGTTTCAGGGGCTGCATGGGGCGTCGTAGGAAAATGTGGGACTGGTGGGGCACAGAGAAAGTCTCTGCTCTGTGGAATCCTCCAGCTCTCCAAAGCGTACAGGTTGAACATCGGGTGAACCAGCCTGAGTGTGAATAGCAGTGTGACCATAGTGGCACAAGGCAAAGAAGCTCAGCTGAGCCATGCTGAGTACAAATCCACCTGAGATGCCTCAGTCTGTGCTCTGCATGGCTCAGCAATGCCTCTGCTGATACTACATGAGCAACTTGAACTACAGTGCTGTCTGTTCTTATGCTAGTGAGTACACGTACATGAGCAGAGACTCCCACCTCAGCTCACAGCCTTTGACTGCAGTCAAATCTGACCCTTTATCATTAGTCATTTAGTGATATATCTGGTTGGTTGGTTTTTCCAATAGCATGAGGTCCCACATGAGACCAGGCCCCATTAAGCTAAGCACAGTATAGCAAAAAGCAGAGTCCCTGCCTTGGAGACATTACGATCTAAACAGACACAGCAGACAAAGCAGGAGAGAATGTCATCTCTGCTTTACAGGTGAAGAAGCAGCTTGTGGAAAGACTAACACCAAAAGCCACACAGCATTTAGGTTCTGACTACCATGGGAGTAAGCAACCTTTCTGGATCTGGGCTTAAATGAGTTACCCCAAATTCCCCCCCAAAGTGTGAGAAAGTTCAGTTCCCAGCTCTAAGTCCAGTGCCCTAACTGCCTCCTCTCCTGGTCCTAAAGTGAGCCTTGCAAGAAGAGGAAGGCTCCTAGAATCCTCTTTCCCACCCACCATACCCAAGGAGGTCTTGGCCCTTTGTCACTTTCCTGAGAATACAGTAGCTGGGCCTGGGAATCACTCCTGGCTTTCACTGAATCTGATTCTGCCCCAGGTGCAGAAAGCCCACGTCTGATTAACTGTCTCCTCCTCAGGGACAGTTTTACTGAATTAGATTTGCGGTTGTAACAATGGAAATTTTTAACTATTTCAGTTTTGTTACTTAGGGTGAATAAATAATACAACAGCAGCAACAATGCACTCCTCAGTCAGATAGTCATGGGCGCCAAGAAAACACTGAAATGATAGCAAAGTGTACTCTGAAGCTTCCAGTAATGACAACACCCCAAGTCTGAGCACCCCATGGAACTAGTTTATATTCTTACATGAGGGATTTTCAAAAAGAAAAGCACAAAAGCCCCAAATATTGATCCATTACTCTGAATTATTTAATAGTCTTTCTTCAAAGCTGAGATGACTGACGTTGACAGTAATTATAGGATATTTAGATTCAAACCTTTGCTCTACACAAGTAATTAGTCCTATTTTAGATAATGACCCAGCGGTTAGACCAGGACTTAGGAGACCTGGGTTTGGGTTGTGGTTCTGCCACTAGCCCACTGGTTGATCTTGACCAAGTAGTGTCATCTTTCTATGCCTCAGTTTCCCTGTTGGCAAAATGGGTACAGTAATATGGCTGTCCTTTGTCAAGCAGGGTTAACATCCTCTAAGGAAAAGTGTTATGTGATAAAGTATTATTGTTATCTATTATTAATGTAAATTAGGAGTAATCACCAGATAAAAACTGTGCAGGACCAGGTGCTAACTAATACACTGATGACAGGCACTACGGCAGCTTCTGGAACTACAGCAGAAAATAGGTGAAGAAAGACATTCCAAACAGAAAAAAAAAGGGCAGAGAAAAACTAATGGTTTTCCCCAGTATTTGGAGCCTCTTACTGCTGTCAATAATGTATTCAACATAAAGAAGGGTTTAGGGGTCTTTTTGTTTTGGTTTAGTTTCGTTTTTTTTTTCTCTCTCTCAATTACTAAGGAAACAGAAGTCTGTAGTAACATAACAGAAGAGGGAGATCATTTCACAAATTGCTTAAGACCTCATTGCCAATACTCCTGTTGCTGATGCTACTCAATGGGAGTAAGATGGCAAAATCTAACCCACAGTCATAGCCTGATCCAGCAAGCTACTTGGCCTCTCAAGTCAGGTGTTGAGCACCATCAGCTCCCAGTGAAATCAGTCACAGATGGTGCTAGGAGACCAGAGTTTCCAGCTCAGCAGGGAGGCTGCTCTGTACCACCCTTTCCTATGGGTTATGACCATAGTAAGTAAGACCTTCATTTTTCAGTAGCAGCAGGATATAACACGGTGTGATAGCTAATTTCTTCTTTCCTCCCACAGCGTTAGGACCCAAACATGTGACACAGCTCCTGTATTACACCGATTAAAGTCGGTGGCAGCTGAGGGTGCTTGGTGGTTCCCAGGAAGTGCTCAGCACCTTATAGGGCAGTGCTTAGCCTGTGGAATCTTGCTTGCCAGAAGAGGGGCTACTGTCATTGAAAAGCCTTCCTTATGCATATGTGCTAATGCACCGTAGGTGGGAAACCTGAAATCAGAGTATTATTATGGCCTGAAGCACCCAGTAATGTATCTTCATATAATGTAAATTGTCATCGCGCCGTTGGCTTCAGTGGATCTGTGACAGATGTCATACGCAGGGTTGTGCAAAGTCGTGAGGGTCTTGCCAATGGCTTCAGTTTGAGCAGACACGTGAAACACACCAAAGCTGCCTGTGTTCCACTTTTTCTCCACTTTGTTTCCTTCGAGTCTGTTCTAAGTGAATAATGTTAGCGTCTGAGGTTTGAATTTTTAATGCATTTTATATAGGTAGGGAGAAAAAAATCTCTCTTTTTTTAATGAATTTGTGATGTGCATCCAGTTGGAAGAAGGATGCGCCAACAGCAATGATAATCTAAGCAGAAGAAGGAAATAACAGAGAACTTTATTTCTGTAATGAGCACTTGGGGTCAAATTTGGCTACCCCATTGACAGATGCAATGAAATCTGTGCGGCTGCCTGGCTTTAATTCAGAGGAGAATTTTGCTTTCTCCTTTGACTGTCGTCATCTCAGATTCTGAGCAGTTCATATGAAAGAGGCTCAGACTTTAATAAAAAGCCCTGCTGTCACTATTTTGGTGCAAAGACCAGATTTAAATGAGAATATTATAATTCTGAATCTTATATATCCTAAAGCCCCTTTGCACCACTTGGCAATACATGAGAGCTTTAGATTCAGGGCAGTTCTACACTACAGTGGCAGATTGAATTAAGGTACACAAGTCCAGCTACGTTAATTGCATAGCTGGACTTGACATGCCTTAATTCGGGCTTCCACGTTGTCCCCATTAAGATAGGGAAATGGGAGCATTTGCTTCCATCAACTTCCCTTATCCCTAAGGAGGGGCAGAAGGATGGGTGCTGACACGAATACCTTGTAAGTTTGATTCTGCGTGTCCCTACCAGGTGCACTAAATCAAACTCTGGAAGATCGACCACAGCAAGGTCAATCTTCCTGAAAGTGTAGATGTGGCCTGAGCATGAAACCAGGTAACGTCCCCTTGACGGTGTTGCTACACTGCAGGAGCAAAGATTGGGGAGTATATTTCATTTCAGAAACACCACCCTACATTCTTGCTGTGGGAAAGTTTTGGTGTTGCAGACGTGAAATATTGAGGTGTTTCAGCTCTGAAAAATGTTGAGTGTCTGACTTTTAAACATGGGTCAGGACACAAGTTTCTTGAGACTCGCATTTTTCTGTGGACCTGAAGTTCTATTTCTCAGCTCTCTCTCTCCAGCATGCTTTTTAGGCAGACTTTTTTTCTTGCTATAAATACAAAACTGAAGGGTAAAGCTTACGTCACTTGAAATGATGCTTTCCTGCTGGGGAAGGAGAAGGAGACTTTTATTTCTACTTTCCAAGCCTGTTTCCTTTATCTGGGGGCCACATTTTATGACAGGATGGGGGATGCGCTAACCACCATGGGAAAAACAGGACAAAGAACCAGTACAGGTAAAGAAGGGGATTTTCTTTTGGGTTTTGGTTCTTCCTCCCTTCCAGCACTGGCTTTTCAGCTTCAGGCTTTCTTCTCCCTTCCTCCAGCTGTTGTGGAGAGAAAGATAGGGAACTTTCCCCCACAGAGAGACTGTCCCTCTCCCGTCCAGCATGGTCTGAAAGTACACCATTAGTTAAAGAGCTCTGATTTGCACCAGAGTATTGTAAGTGAGATCCAAATCAGGCCCTTACTACCTATGAAGTAAGGGCTGTATCAGTTTCAGTATTTTTCAGGATTGTCTGAACACAAAAGTTCCACTGATTTCAAGATTGATATTGTTAACCTGCTGCCCCTTTGTGGTTATATTTTATATAAGATGAAACTCTTTCACCTGTAACTTCCAGCTAATTCAGCTTGCTGCAAAAACATGCGTGAAAGTTGCACGGCTCTAACTAAATCTGTTTAAAATCACACTCTTGCTGAAAGCAGGGCACTGTCATGTGTTGACTGCACCTGTTAACAAGAGAATGTTTTCATAACCCATTCAACTGAAAACAATTCCCCATCACTCTGGAGTCACACTGCACAATCAGCATTTGCCACAAAAAAAACCACACCATGAGTTTCTCTGTGACTGCAACTTGAGTCATGCATCTAGCCACTAGTGATGCCTTCTGCAACTGCTGCCATGTTCCCTGTTTACTCCCTTAGTTGGTGGCCCTTCCCTCACCTGTTTCGGTTATTCCCGACTCCTTATGTGCCTCAGCACTCTTTCTTGCTTTCTCATCCCTTGATATCCCAACCAATTCCAGGGAGAGAGTGCTTCTGCGGCAGCACTGAGGGAGGGTCTGGGTATGGTAGTCGTGCCCTTCTCTTCTTCTGCTCTTCACTTCCTGCATCTTCTCCCATTCTTCTCTCCTGCTCTGTATCTGAATCTGAGTCTTTTGATCCTGCTCTGTAGGCAATCAGGGACATGACGCAGGGAGGATAGATCTGGACTATGGACCAAATGTACATTGTGAAGAGCACTTAGAAAATTATGCCTGGAATCTAGTGTATCCTCACAAATATGATCCCACATGCTGGGGTCCCACAGGGAGAGTGTCTGACCATATTGGTGCTATTGTAGGTGTCTAACAGAGATAAATGTAATTATCTGAGAACAACTCACACTTGTCAATTCTTAATTCCTAGTGGTGATTGATTCTGTCCTGAAAAGGAAGGCGGAATCATCACTCTAAAGATGGAACTGAAATATGAAATTGCTTTGAGCCTCTTTTTTGAAAAACCTGGTTACACTGGACGTTTGAGAACTGCTCAGCCTCTAATCACAGAGTTGTTGTATCTGCAGGCTGCATATCCCTGTGAAGTACAGTTGTGCTCTAACAATGCTTTGTTCACAATGCTCCGTGACAACCCGCAGAATCCATTGCTGTGGGGTTATCCTGTGTCCTTTTGACAGAGATGGGATAGCTCTTTTAAATGAACTCTTGGTCAGTAGGTATAATTCTCTTTCCTGACGCTTCTGCTGTTGCAACTCAGCTGGCCCTTTTGATTGGCATTGTGCTCCTCTCATTGTAATTCTGCCTTGCAGAAGTCTAAGTGTCAACACAGACATTCGCCAGAGGCATCATTCGTCGTCAGCAATGTGGCTTCTTTTTAACAAAGGCCTCAAGAGAAAGGATTGTGCAAAGGGCACAAAACTTCTGTCTGGGGTTACTGGAAGCTGCTTGTTCGTTGACATCAGCTTGAAAGTGTTGAAGCAGTGCAGAAACATTTCTAAGGACTGCCATACCCAGGTGATAACCAGGAGAGATTTAATGCATTTTGTAGTCTGTAATCTGCCCAGTTTTAGGCACAATGTCATTTGAATAAATCTGGCAGTGTCATTTGATGGGCTGAAATTACTTTGCAAGCTTAGCAAGCACATTGGGATCAGTCCAAACTACCGATAGATTTGAATCAGACATGGCATCAGAAGATGGAAGACAAGTGGATATAAACATGTAGAAAAGTCTCTCATCCCGTGGATGTATTCTCCATGTTTGTTTCTGCCTGCACATGACACATTGGCTACGTCTACACGAGCCAAAAACTTCGAAATGGCCATGCAAATGGCCATTTCAAAGTTTACTAATGAATCGCTGAAATACATATTCAGTGCCTCATTAGCATGCGGGCGGCCGCGGCACTTCAAAATCAACGCAGCTCACCACCGCGCGGCTCGTCCAGATGGGGCTCCTTTTCGAAAGGACCCTGGCTACTTCGAAGTCCCCTTAGACAAGCTGCGCCAAGTTCAAAGTGCCATGGCCGCCTGCATGCTAATGAGGCGCCGAATATGTATTTCATCACCTCATTAGTAAACTTCGAAATCGCCATTTGCATGGCCATTTTGAAGTTTTTGGCTAGTGTAGATGTAGCCTAAGACCCCAGTGTTGAAATTTTTTCTACAGCAAAATCTTCATTGCAATGGCTAGACTCAGTGAGCCAAGCTGAGTCTTTGTGTAAATGGTCAGACTGAAGAGATGCACTAATAGAAAGGTTATGCACCTGTGGGCATTGTGGGCTTTCCTGTGTCTGTGACCAAGGTTCCAAAACAGCCTGCCATTTTCAAAAGTGTCCAAGTGAGTTATTTTGTGAAGTCTCTGTTTGAATTTTCATGTGATCCAGGTGTCTAAGTCACTTAGATCTGTGTTTCTTAACCCTTTTGAGACCACGGAACACCAAATAATATTTTTATGCAGAACACCCTATGAAAATTTTCTTCAAAAAATTGTTGTCAAACAAAAAAAATAGCAACATATACAGCAAAAACAAAATCAAGTACTTTAACCAGGTATCCTAGCAATGAGGAAGTAACATTGTATCTGGTTCTAATAACAGAAAATATACACCTGCGAGTTGTTCATGGAGCACCTGTGTTCCATGGAAAACAGTTTAAGAAACACTGACTTTTAGATGGTTTTGAAAATACTGAGTTGAATGAAAAGGGATCCTTTCTCTTGCTGAGCCAGGAAAAGTCTTGTTAAGCTTGCCTTAGCAAACTCCATAGCCAATGGAAAGCACCCCAGCAAAGAACACACATTTTTTGAAAAGGCATTCAGCAACGATGATGATGAGCCAGAGACAGATAGCAGGAGACAGATGGGGAGGGCATTTGTACTTCATCTGAGCTATCATGACAATAACTCAGCTACATCACAGTGAGGAAAAAAAAACCCTCTTGCAAATCCTTAATTCTCAATACGTATTGCAGCCAGTTTGCTTGTAGCTTTGAAACTACAGTGATAAGTTAATTTATACTAGAACAGCAAATGCACTTAGTTTCATCTCCCTGCAAACACTGAAAATACATGCTGATTTCAAATGTATCAACTGTGCTCTTTGTTTCTCTGTAGTTGCTGTTCCA
Source organism: Carettochelys insculpta (assembly GCF_033958435.1). NCBI lineage: Eukaryota > Metazoa > Chordata > Testudines > Carettochelyidae > Carettochelys > Carettochelys insculpta. Next base: position 18,580,703 of record NC_134146.1, read on the forward strand.
TACTCTCTTAATAGTAGATGAGATTACAGCAAGTTTTTTTCAGTCCCTACACCAACCAGTTTAGCTACTGTACAGCAACAGACTGATGCAGACATTGCTCAACTACAATCGCAAGCTAGCTTGTAAAACAAACATACATATTTCCTTCTGAGCATGATTCAGTAGTTTCATTTGCATGTGCTTCGTGTAATTCATCTAGTGATACCGATCATTTCATATACTGGTTATATAATCTATAGCTAGAGGTCTTCCAGCATATAGTGTACGTGCAGTATTTTCATATCTGATCAGTTTGGTTCTAGACAGGTAATGCATATTCTGTGGCATGATGTAACTGATGGATGTATCATCTGAAAACACTGGAGAGAACTCTGTTCTTGATTGCGCTGGAATAATTCCACTAATTCCACTGGAATTGTGCAAGATTTGTGCCAGAATAACTAAGTACAAACTGGCCTTTCATATATGGGCATTTCATTCTTCTTATCTCCCTCCCTCATATCATTACCCAGGATTGGCTGCAGGTAGAGGGATTCTTAAATGTGCAATTAGTTATTTGCCAGCAATTGAGCCTTGTCCTTCATTTCGTTTTGGACAAGGAGGCCAGTTCAAACTGACAGTTGCTTTTAACTTTGACGGCATTACATTGCCTGAAAACAAGAATTCCCAACACTGCTAAATAGCACAGAAAGGCTCGACTGCATAAATGTCCCATTTGTTCCCAAATATTGACTTATTTGTGATTTGCTTACTTGGTGTTATCTGAGTTTTCTGAAAAGTTAAGGTTGATCAGTTATTAAGTCTTGAAGGGATCTAGAATGTACAATTCAAATTCAGAGACACCAAGACTGTAGTTGAGAGAGGAATCAGTTATTCTATAACATTTGTGAAGTCTTTTGTAGATTCTCCATTTTGAGAGAGCAACAAGAAGTCTTGTGGCAGCTTATAGACTAACAGATATTTTGGAGCATAAGCTTTTGTGGGCAAAGACCCGATTCATCAGATGCATGAGTGGGGAGGGCTGGTTTCAGAGGGGGAGATATGGACACTCAGTGGCAGATTTAAGGGTGACAGTTCTGAAACAAAGAAATTTCAAAAATCAAATGGAGAGAGAAATCTCTGAGCTGCAATTCATTTGCAAATTTGACTCCATTAACCAAGGATTAAACAGAGACTGGGAGAGGCTTGCAGTTTACAAAACCAGCTTCTCTGCCCTAGGCGTTAATATCTCCCCATTAGACTCTAACAAAGGCTTACATCCCCCTGTCTGATCTGACTTGTTTTTTCCTCTTTTGATACGTACTGTTGATATTTGGCCATTTCCACCTTGCTGAATAGACCTTGTCAGCTCTGGCCCTCCCTTTCACTGGGAACCCACTCTTTAAATACCCCTCTGAAATGCGCCCCCCCAACTCATGCATCTGAAGAACCGGGTCTTTGCCCATGAAAGCTTATGCTCCAAAATATGTTAGTCTGCAAGGTGCCACAAGATGACTTCTTGTTCTCGAAGCTACAGACTAACATGGCTACCTCTCTGACACATTTTGAGATAGGTTAATTAATGCAGATCAATATGCCAGAGGCGTACACAAAGAAGCAGAGGTCTCGTATGGTTGAGAGGAGAAGACAACCTGAATGGCTGATGTTCATTGGCCTTGAGTGTAGGGGAGGACAGAAACCTGTAAGGTCCAACTTACAGGAGCATATCTTCAGGCCCTGGTGTTTATCCGTTCTTTGATATGTTTATGCAACATTGAGGGAATTGTTGGATGGACTCAAAAAACATATTATCAAGAGCAGAATTCTGTGCATTTACCCAGGTGTTAAATTTGGATTATTGTCTCCTTTTGACTTAATGGATTAACAGCAGGGTAAATTATACCAACATCTGGGACAAAAACATGCTTGAGGAAATTTCCTTAATTGTAGCCTGAAAGAACCTGAGGGCACTGAGCATATATCTAGATGGCTTGTGGGGAAGCCCATGTCAGTGAGCCTCCAAGCCAGGTTGACAGACTTGAGCTCATGGGCCTCGTTACCATGCTAAGAAGAGCTGTGTAGACAGTGCTTTGAAGTTACAGCTAGGGCTGGTCTTGGGCTCTGAAACTCATCACCATGTTTCAGAGCTCAAACTCATGCCTGAGCCATAATTTCTACACAGCAACTTTTAGTGCTGTAGCATGAATCTGAGTCTTTTGATCCAGGTTTAGCGGCTTGCTGTGTAAATGTACCTTCATTAACAACAGAGTGGTATTTTATGAAGCTCTTCTTTTTTTTTTTTTCAGTCCCCTCACTTGACTATGCTTGAGTCATTCTTTAACCACCCACACACAGTCTAGTAAAAGAAGGGCATAGATTATTTGGTGGAAAGGAATATATATTAGCAACATCAAATTTCTGTCAAAACCTCCTACTGCTAGATGGGCCATTACACTGTGTGCTCTTTTATTCTTTTATCCTTTTCTCTCTGTGTTTTTTCTTATATGCTCATTTTCAGAAAACTGAAAACTGGCTGCACTCTCATAGTGTTCTGAGAGCTACCTTTGGTTGGTGACTAAGATGTTAAAGCCCTAGTGCTAAAGCCAAACCAGAGATGATGTTTAGCTGGTCAGCTGCCCAGAGACATCTTTGTATGTGTTACTGATGTTAACAGAACAAGAACATATGATAAAGAATGTTCCTCAGCAAGAAAAAGAAGGATGTTCAACATAGCAAGAGTTCAATACATGCTCTCCTAGCCTCTTAATTTTTGGCATTACAAATAGTAAACTTGGACCCCATTGTGCTAGACAAGGTGTAAACACACAAAAAAGGAACAGTCTTTGCCGCAAAGAGCTTGTAGTCTAAATAGTCAAAGGATGGAAGGGGAAACAAAGGCACAAATGGTGAAATGATTGCCCCAGGTCACACAGCAGGTCTATGAAAGAGCTGGAAATTTAACCCAGGTCTCCTGATTACAGGTCTAATGTGCTATCCATTGGAGCATGTTGCTTTCTCAATACTGTCCCACTCGCAATACTCACCAAGTTCATCCACAAGGAGAATGAAATCTCAGGCACATAGACCCTGATCCAGTAGTGCACTCTAAGGGCACCTGTAACTTTTAAATAGGTGAATGGAAGTCAATAGGGCTACTGAAATGCTTCAATTTACACATGTGAACAGTTGATTCATTGATTGGGTGGGACATATTTGCTTTTATTAAATTGCACGTATATTATAGCAGAAGAAAATAATCTGTGATCTATAGGTTGATATCCAGTAATTTAAGGGGTTTAATGCAAGGAATATGATAGCCTTCTGTACTGTGAGTCCTTTCTATAGGAGATGCAAATACAGCCTGAGGAATTCCTACTGCTTAAGCAAATATAATGTGTTAAGGAAAAGATTTTTAAGTTTAGAGTTTATGCAGTTGGAAATCTTCTGTTTAGGAAGAAATTCAGCCTTAAAATTGCATTTGCTGTGGCATTTTTTAAACACAGAAAGGTAGGAGTTTATTTGTTTCCATGTACTTAGTTTTCGTCTTGCAGTGGACTGAGCTGCACTGTATATTGACTATGTGTGGGTCTCAAGATCTGGTAAACAGCTAAGGCATAATCGACATGACAAACTCATTTTATTAAAAAATTCTTTTTTTCCATACAGCGAACAAATAATGAAAAGAAATGCCATACAATAATTTCATAGTTCAGCCTCTCTTTAAAGAGGAAAACGACTTCAGAAGGATAGGATGTCAAGAAGTCTGCTGAATTTCCAAAATTAACTGTGAAAGGCAGATCATTTAGGCATGTCTGAGAGCTATGCATAACCTTTGTGCTACAAATATCTCATTTCAAAAATGTCACATTCTGCTTATTCAGGAGGGCTGCTAGTAGGTTATTTTAAGCTTCATGTTTCTAGAGCACAGCTGCCTGTGTATCTTGGTTTATTAGCAATATTTCTTTGTTCAGTCATTAGAGGCATTAATCAGGGTAGTAGAATTCTATTCAAAAGGGAGATTTGATACCAAACTGTTTTGGATTCACTAAAATTCTAGCTTATTTCTTAAGTTTAGCAATGATCACAGTGGTTCTGAGCTCCAGCTGTGGGTGGTTTGGGTGGGCCATACCCACAAAAACTCATAACTTCATTCATAAAATTGTTAGTCTGCTTTGTGTGCATGTGTGTGAAGCTACAGACTAACACAGCTACCCCCCTTAGCTACACAAAGTGCTACTAAATTTGGAAATCTAGCTCTTTTAGGATCCTCGGAGCAATTAGGGCCCCCCAGATGATATGAACCCACCATGGCAACTCCTTAGCCTTCCCTTGCCCAGCCCAGTTCAGAGTTTCTGCTAGGCTTTCAAAGGCTGCCAACCAGCACTATATCCACTATAGCCACTCTTAGGGGCTGGCAAGCCAGGCGCTCGCCCAGGGCTTCCATTTTCAAGGGTCCACCAAAAAGCTGGTCCAGGGTGTCGGGCTTGGCTGCTGTCTTGGTAGCTGGCTTTCCCTCGCGTTGTGCACTCCCAAGTAGGCACTCTGGTGCTGAGCCAGCCGTCTCTGCACTGCCCATGCTCCCAGGCAGCCGCTGCCATGCTGCCCATGCTCATGGGAGGGCGCTCCCAGGCTGGCACTCACCACGCTGCCTGTGCTCTGCTCCTGGGCAAGTGCTCTGCTCCCAGGCAGGCGGTCCACTCCTGGGCAGCTCCCACCACACTATGCACTCTAGCATTTGGCCAGCTTCTGGGTGCAGAGCTGGGGCAGAGTGCTAGGTTCAGGGTTATTGTGGGGAGCTGTCATTTTCAAGGAGCCACTGAAATTTGCCCAGGGCCGCCAATTGGCTAGGACTGGCCTTGGTATCCACTTTATCTATATCGACCACCTAAGGTAATATTACTTTGCAAGCTTTTGCAGGGTGGTGGTACACTTCTGCACTCTCCTGCTACATAGCGAATGCTTACAGGCGTAACCAAAGCCTGGGGATGATGATGATAATATATCTCCCTCTTTAAAGATAACTGACAAATTAATCATTATGTTAAATCGAGACACAGTTTTGCATTGCTCACTAAGGGGATGTGTCCTTTGCACAGAAAGATGGAATCCTTACTCACACTCCACTCCTGCTGGGGCTGGAGCTGGAGATTTTCTGTGTTGTAGAACATCGGATGCGAGCAGGAAAACTGAATGTCTGGTGTCTCATGTGATTTTGTAGGCTGGTGAACCTGTGCAGTTGACACACTCATGAACAAGGCTCTCTGCGTTCTTCAATGTGAGCTGTTGTGGCAACTGGACACACAGCAGGCCAATAACTGATACCTGCTAGTTATATCATGCAGATTTTGCAGCTTTTGGGGCTTTCTCATGCTAAGATCAGGAGGTGCTGGTAGCAAGGTTGTATTTCCTTTTTAATTAGCCTTGCAAATGATAGTGTGGTGCTTGTGAGAATAATATGATAAATAACGGTCAGCATGGGTTTGTAAAGAACAAATAATGTCAAACAAATCTGAATGCTTTCTTTGATAGGATAACAAGCCCTGTGAATAAGGGACAAGTACTACATGTGGTATATGAAGACTTTAGCAAGGCATTTGATAAAGTTGCACCTGACCTTCTCATTTACAAACTAGGGGAATGAAACCTAGATGGGGCTACTATGAGGTGGATGCATAACTGATGAGGGAGAAAAAAATACTCTCCTTAATCTCTGATGATAGGACAAGAAGCAATGGGATCAAATTGCAGCAGGTGAAATTTAGATTGGACATTGGGGTTATATCTAGACTTGAGGGTTTTGTCAACAACAAACTCACAGAAGCTGCGTCTACATGTGCACGCTACTTCGAAGTAGCGGCACCAACTTTGAAATAGCGCCCGTCGCGTCTACACGCGTCGGGCGCTATTTCGAAGTTAACTTCGACGTTAGGCGGCGAGACGTTGAAGTCGTTAACCTCATGAGGAGATAGGAATAGCGCCCTACTTCGACGTTCAACGTCGAAGTAGGGACCGTGTAGATGATCCGCGTCCCACAACGTCGAAATTGCTGGGTCCTCCATGGCGGCCATCAGCTGGGGGGTTGAGAGATGCTCTCTCTCCAGCCCCTGCGGGGCTCTATGGTCACCGTGGGCAGCAGCCCTTAGCCCAGGGCTTCTGGCTGCTTCTGCGGCAGCTGGGGATCTATGATGCAGGCACAGGGTCTGCAACCAGTTGTCAGCTCTGTGTATCTTGTGTTGTTTAGTGCACCTGTGTCTGGGAGGGGCCCTTTAAGGGAGCGGCTGGCTGTTGAGTCCGCCCTGTGACCCTGTCTGCAGCTGTGCCTGGCATCCCTATTTCGATGTGTGCTACTTTGACGTGTAGACGTTCCCTCGCTGCGCCTATTTCGATGTTGGGCTGAGCAACGTCGAAGTTGAACATCGACGTTGCCGGCCCTGGAGGACGTGTAGACGTTATTCATCGAAATAGACTATTTCGATGTTGGCTGCACGTGTAGACGTAGCCAGAGTGTCCAGAGTTCCAAGCGCATTCTGTTGACACTAGGTCAACAGAATGCCATGCCTTTGTTGACAGCTGTACCCTGCTAGCCATGAGGAAGAATGCCTCAGTCAACAGAGATCTGTCAATAAAAAAGCCAGTCAGGACATTCCAGGGGCCCCTCTCTTGACAGGAAAGGCTTCTGGGACACTGGGCAGCCCTGTCTGCTGTGCTTCCAGTTGCTTGTTTTGCCAGTAGAGCTGCTGGGCAGTCTGGCTGCTCTCTATCAAAGAGTGGATTGCTCCTTCAATCTACTTGCTGTCTGGATGTGATCTGCTGACCGAAGTTTTATCGCAAAATATCTTCAGACAAAAAGTTCAGTCATCAAATCACTGTAATCTAGACATAGCCCTCAAGGAAAAAACATCTTCCTGTCAGGTTAGTTAAGCACTGTGATAAATTTGCCTACAGAGGTCGTAGGATCTCCATAACTGGACATTTTTCACAGCAGTTTAGGCAAACACCTTCCAGATATGGTCGAGGTGGTACTTGGTCTTGCCCTCCATACAGGGAGCTGGACTTGATGACCTCTTGAGGTCTTTCCTGTTCAATGAATCTATGATTTCCCACCTGAGACAGCCAAGTTCCAAGAGCAGTGTTAGTCCTTTTACACTCACTGATTAGCAACACCATGCACAGATGGAAACTGAGGCATACATAAGATTAATGAATTATTTCATTACAGAATATTCTCACTTTGTCACAGTAGCCTCAGAAGATGAACAAATGCTGGAATGTTTTAGAGAAGGTCCCAACGATCTGAGATGCTGAGCAGCCACCACTCCCACTGAGTCCAATGAGATTTGTGAGAGCGCTGTGCCTGTTGAAATAAGAATCCTCACAGTATGATACGAGGACTTGATCCAAAGCCCACTGAGGTCTATGAGAGTATTTTCATTACTGTCAGTGAGCTTTAGATTAGGTAGTACTTCAGAAGTAGTAATGGTAGCCAGGTAGCAGCATCAGATTAGTAATAGCAAGTAACCAGTGGCATAGTAATCTGTTTTGAAAAACATGTAATTATTCCACGTTTATAGCAGCCAACGCTGCACGGTGGGTGTATCACCAATATGTCAGCCATGGTTGCTTTTCATAGGGGTTTGTGTTCCCAGTAGGCATGCTGACTGCTTTCCCTGCCTAGTAAATGTCAAGTATTTAAGGCAATGCCGCCTGTTCCACTCACAGGGATTGCCAAATAATCCACTTTCATTAACTATGGGACTTTGGCAAAGCTCCTCATGTACAGCTAGCCCTGCCAAATGTGGGTTACACATAAATTTGCAGACACATTGTCTGCGCCTTTCATTACAGTTGCACGGTTTTCCTAATTGCAGCGTTCTTGTGTTCCATCTAAAATTCCTTGGGTGACAATCTATAAATAGGTGTTTCATGAATTTGCAGCTACAGAGTTTGCCACAAAGTTCATCTCTTGCTACAGAAGTGGCTTCAGACTCCGAGCCTTTAGAAATAATAGTAAAAATAATTAATAATAATGATAAGCCTGAATCACCGTGATATTAATTCAGTTTGACACCTGTCTGCTTTCCTTGCACTTGAATGAGGGTACCACATATAGATGTGTAGCAGCTTCCTCACTTCCATTCTCACCAAGAGGCCACCGCTGTCTCTTCCCACTCCCCTGCCCCCCACTAGTTTATTTGGCTAGTTTTTCTTGTGTCTTATAGTACTATAGATTCCTGGTAGAAGTAATAAATAGGTTCCTTTTAAAAAGGTTTATTTAAAGTCCTACAGATTGCCAGTGGTGGCATTGGGTGTGGAACATCTCAGTCACGTGTTGCCATTCAATTACTAAAAAAAACCCCTGCTTAACTTATTTAAATGGTGAAAGAGAAGAAAATAAAAAAATTAATAACCTTTTTTTTTTAAATCACCCCATAGGAATTTACCTTCCACCATGTACGGGAGGGTTGGGTCAGTTAACCTTTCTGTTTGCAAAGGTATCTGTATATGCTAGACCAATGCAATATGACATTATGCCAGTTGCAAAAAGATTACATGTCACTGTTGTAGCTGATTTCAAACCTGTACACGAATAAATGTTTTCTAGTGCACAGCACAACGGCTTTTTACTTGGAGTGTGTGAAGATAAAATAATCTGTTTTGTCACAATTGAGAGATTTGTCAAAAATAGTAAAGTTTTGTGGAAAAGGTTAGATTTTTACAAACTCCCTACTGAGCAGGGAGTGTTCCATCAGAAACCTGCCTAGTTTCCAGACCACTTGACTTCCTTATGAGTGCTGGGGGTTTTCAAGGTCCCTTGCTCTGGGGCAGCCTTAGCATACAGACTCTTGGTCCAGCTGACTCCCCAGGAAAATTCCAGGGAATATATTTCATGTTTAGGTGTTCTCCAAACAAATATTACAGGGTTTCTTGACTTACAGGCTCTTTTTCCCCACTTTTGGTCCTTAAATTCCAAAAATTCAAACATTTTCACAGTACTGAAATTTTGTTTTCTACCCGCTCTATTTATCTGTAATGTGAAAACGTTTGTTTGCTACATTAGATCAATGCAAAAACTGAAGGGAAAGTTCTGTGCAAAGATGGGTAAAAAGAACCCAATGAGTTTGATGAAAATTGAGAAAAAAATGGTCGGAGATAAAGTACGGAAACAGAGACCCTTTGAAACTGATTACAGACCCAAGCACTTCAGCCTTCTTTGTAACTGTCTAGAACAGGTTGCATTAACAGCTTTCAGCATGCCACCTCAGCTCTGCCCATCCTCCCATCTGCAGGGGACCCTACAGCACCTCTGGCAGGGAAAATGGGGGAACCCAGGTATGTCACGAATGACAATTGGGGACACAGCCCCAGGCGTGTGGCAAAGGAGACCTTTGGAGGTACAAAGAGTTTCTCTGCCTGAGTAGAAACACAGCATCCCTGAGTGACAGTAGCTATGCTGACTGAAGCATTCCATTCGTGGTATGGTTTTTTCAAACCCTGCCTGATATAGATGTGTCTGAATAAGTGTGAATTGAAGACCAAACCTAAGTCACCTCTGAAAATGCTGTCTGTTGTCTCTATTTTCCTTTATATTAACTAGAAGGTCATACATCCTATCGCTTGTGTGGACCAAGTGACCTGAACTCATCAGGGTTCTTTGCATTCTTTACATATATATAAGGCACTTTAAATTCACACCTTTACTGAATTCAGTCTAACTTTCCTGAGTGTCCCTCTGAAGACTTGTCCTAAGAGATATTTGGAAATGGGATTTAGTTGCCTATACATATGCCTGCACTTTGGGAACCATGCTGGCATAGCTGGGACACTGTACTGATGCTACCATAATCCCCCAGTGTAGAGGCAACTTATAGACATGGAAAGGGGGGTATCACCATGGAAAGGGGGGTACCATGAAACATTCTTCTATTGATCTAGCTGTGTTTAGTGATGTTCAAGCAATGTGCATTTCTCATGCCCCTAACCAATGTAGCTATGGTGACAGAAATACTAGACTAGCCATAACTCATTTAAGCCCTTCTGAAAATTTTACCTCTGACACTGTTGAATACGTTGTAATAGAACTCTTACAATATACAAAATGGTTAAATCCCTATTCCCTCCCCTCAGAAGAAATTCTTTCTACTCATTATGCTTATGCAGAGACTATTGGCATGAATGTAGTCTCAATATTCAATATAAACCCAACTCTACTTAGTCCTAAACAGACCTAATGTTCTATTTAATGCCAACCTTTCTTACATCTTCCATGTAGTGGATGAGGCATATGTCTTAGCCAGGAGCAGTAATTATACTTTATATATCAAAGCACATGTATGACAAGATAACAATAATAGCATGCTAGAATCTTTCCCCCATAAACCAAACATTTCATTCACAAGTCATAATGCTATTCTCTCCTACCCCAGAAATGGAATTCATAAGTAAATTGTCAAAATATGGTCTTCCAGCTGACAGAACAACACACTGCTGCTGAATTTAGTAGTTCATTTGAGGCTGAGCTTCTTGAAGGGGTCCTTTAAGTATACAAGTGCTGCCTGTTTCGTTTAACATTAGAAACACACTCAGTGTTTTCAGACAGATCAGCAGATGGTATTTTGAAAATTCTCTTGGACTACCTCTACACTACAGCAATCTGTTGATGGAAGTTACTGTTGGAAGAGATCATCTAGCAAAACTTCTGTTGACAGATCACATCCACACGCAAAAGTGGACCAAAAGAGCAATCCACTCTGTCGACAGAGAGTAGCCAGAGTGCCCAGCTGCTTTCTCAACAGAACAGCCAACTGGAAGCTCAGCAAACAGGGCTACCCAGTGAACCAGAAGCCCGTCTGTTGACAGAGGGCCCCCTCAGAGCATCTACACAGGTTTTTTGTTGACAGAAACTGCTGACAAAGGCATTATTCCTGATCACGGAGATGCAGAATGCTGTCAGCAGAAGTGCCAAGTTGTCAACAGACTGTCAGCAAAATGCATTATGTGTGTAGACACTCATCGCTTTCACTCGTGTGATTGTCTAGGTGTCTTGGTTCTTTCATGTTCATAAGAAGTTCATCCTATGTACACCCATTGCCTCTCCAGGGTTTTTTATAAACCATAGTGGTATTCCAGCAGAGAATATATAAATGTGAAAGGTTCCCTGTCCAAAGGGCAGCTTTTTTGAGAGGAAGAAGTGCTCACTAATGCTCTGTCTACACTAGAGAATTTTGTAGCCAAAACTGGGAGCATCTACACACAAGGGCTACGTCTACACATGACCGCTACATCGAAATAGCTTATTTCGATGTAGTGACATCGAAATAGGCTATTTCGATGAATAACGTCTACACATCCTCCAGGGCTGGCAACGTCGATGTTCAATATCGACATTGCGCAGCACCACATCGAAATAGGCGCTGCGAGGGAACGTCTACACGCCACAGTAACACACATCGAAATAAGGGTGCCAGGCACAGCTGCAGACAGGGTCACAGGGCGGACTCAACAGCAAGTCGCTCCCTTAAAGGGCCCCTCCCAGACACAGTTGCACTAAACAACACAAGATCCACAGAGCCAACAACTGGTTGCAGACCCTGTGCCTGCAGCATGCATCCCCAGCTGCAGCAGCAGCAGCCAGAAGCCCTGGGCTAAGGGCTGCTGCACACGGTGACCATAGAGCCCCGCAGGGGCTGGAGAGAGAGTGTCTCTCAACCCCTCAGCTGATGGCTGCCATGGAGGACCCCGCAATTTCGATGTTGCGGGATGTGCAACGACTACACGGTCCCTACTTCGACGTTGAACGTCGAAGTAGGGCGCTATTCCTATCCCCTCATGGGGTTAGCGGCTTCGACGTCTCGCCGCTTAACGTCGATGTTAACATCGAAATAGTGCCCAACACGTGTAGCCGTGACGGGCACTATTTCGAAGTTAGTGCCACTACTTCGAAGTAGCGTGCACGTGTAGACACGGCTAAGATGACTTTTGTCGACAGAAAAAGCGGATTGATCTTTTGAAGCGCTCTGTCAACAAAAATGCCATGTAGATGCTCCAAGGGCCCTTTTGTTGACAGAGCTCATCAAAAGATCAATCCGCTTGTATGTGTAGATGTGATCTGTCAACAGAAATTTTGTTGGAACATCTCTTCCAAAAGTAACTTCTGTACACAGATGCTTCTAGTGTAGATGTAGACTAAGAGCATAATTATGGCACACCCTAGCAGAGCTGGGACAGGGCAGGGTGTTTTTTGAATGGGAACTTGTTTTAAGTGGGTTGCACTAGCATAATGTTGGAGTATTGCTAAGTGAGACAGTCCCTAGTACTTCATTCTAGAATTACACAGTTCTAAGAAATTCTGTGTCCAAATTATTTAAGTAATTTTGATGACTTTATATTACCTTCTGTTTTCAGTGTTGGCCAAACCAAGACCACACAGTGATGAATATACCAAGAAGATTCCTCCTCCTAAGCCTAAACGAAACCCAAACACTCAACTAAGCACATCTTTTGATGAAACATATATCAAAAAGCATGGCCCTGTGAAGACAACACTCACTAGGGATGCCTCTTTATCGCAGGTCAGCAGTCCTGCCCCAGACACAGAGGAAGAAGAGCCTGTTTATATTGAAATGGTAGGGAATATACTAAGAGACTTCAAAAAAGATGAGGATGACCAAAGTGAAGCAGTCTATGAAGAGATGAAATACCCTATATTTGATGATGTAGGCCAAGATTCAAAGTGTTCGTGTGAATATGACCATCACAGTTGTTCTTCTCAGTGTGCTACTCCCACAGTGCCTGACCTAGAATTCACCAAGTCTTCAGTGCCATCTACTCCCAAGGGCTTGCTTTGTGACATCCCCCCACCATTTCCAAATCTACTTTCTCATAGACCTCCACTACTGGTGTTCCCACCAGCACCAGTTCAGTGTTCCCCAAATTCTGATGAGTCTCCTCTAACTCCACTGGAAGTCACAAAGCTTCCTGTATTAGAAAATGTGTCTTACATCAAACAAACTGGAGCTTCTCCATCTTCACTGCCATCTCATACACCAGGCCATCAAAAAGTGGAGAAAGACCAGACAATATCTCATGGAACTACCACTCCTGGGCACTCCTCTTCACCTCCTCATCCTTCTACCTTGTACAGAACACAGTCTCCACATGGCTATCCTAAAAGCCACTCTGTCTCACCCTCTCCTGTCAGTATGGGTAGGTCTCTTACTCCCTTAAGCCTCAAAAGACCTCCACCTTATGATTCTGTACATTCAGGAAGTCTCTCAAGAAGTTCTCCATCAGTGCCTCATTCTACAGCCAGAAATACGTTGCAAGAAGGGGGAAAGATGGTGAATGCCTCGGTCAATACCTATGGGTCATCATCTCAGAGTGGTTCACGTTCTAGAACTCCAACCAGTCCTTTAGAGGAATTAACCAGCCTCTTTACCTCAGGACGAAGTTTACTGAGGAAGTCATCCAGTGGCAGAAGATCAAAAGAGCCTGCAGAAAGTAAGTTTTCAATACAAAGTTTAACTGTCTTATCTACATTGTTATAGCGCATGTCATGTTTTATTAAATCAGAACTGTGCAAAATAACCACATATTTCACAACATTAATTATATACGTCAGATTCCTGCTGTCAGAGGAAGGTTGACTACTGATGAAAACTGCTTTAATATTTCATATTTTTATTTTATATATCAAGATTTCAAAGCTGTTTATACTATGTTATGAAGGCTTCCAGAGGAAACTGTAAGGGATTGAAGGCCTGCAACGTCTTAAGTGTCTCTGTTGCACCTCTGAGTACTGTCCAGTCCCATGGAAGTGCCCTAAAATCATGTGGAATCCATAACTCATGGAATCAGATCCATAAATACTTTAGACCATAATAAACATCTTAGTTGTTTTCAAGAAAAGAATCCCATAGCTTTGTTTCCTGACTAAAGGTCTCACCCTCAGCTTCTATTAACTTCTGTGGACATTCAGGGTACTCAGCATCTTACAGTACACCAATATTAGACTACAAGATGTAACTCTGAATGATGTCAGCAAGAGGTGAACATTGGTAAGGGTAAGCTTGGCACTTAACATGACGTCAAATCCTTCAAAGCCAGTGAAACCAGAGAGTGTCTTAGGGTGGAATTTGGCCCTAAACTTTTATTGGTGAACAAAGTAAGTGAACTTGTTATTATTTCTTAGTTTATGATTTTGTCATCTTGAGGCCTGAATAGCTCAAATGCTTTTATTTAAGAACAGCTAATTTTGTAGCACTCTTGCATGTTTTTACTGGCAATAGATTATATTTATTTGGATGACATGGAACAAAAAAGTGGCAAATTCTGGGCTTGCTTATATCCTGATAAGTGATGGTATCTAGGTTGTTTTCAGGCTGCCAGAGCTTTACAGAGAGATGGGCATTTTCTGAATAGATGTATAATCTGTGTATCCCACTGAAGTCAGCCCTTGATACTCCACAATTTCACAACCCTCCTGCTGTTTTACACCTTTCCTTGGGACCAATTCTTTTCTCATAAATGTTGGTGTAAATCAAGACTAACTCCTTTGGAATCTATGGATTTAAACCTGTGGTAGTGAGAAAGGAATCAGGCTCAGTAGGATACATAGAATGTAAGTCAGTGCAGAAATTTGCCTGGTCTACCTATGATAGCTGGTCTACTGCAGACATAAATGCATTCAATGAAAGCTTAGTTCTATGAGTCAGTAGTTTTGCTGCAAATACTTACAGTAATAAAAATACAACAACACCAGATTGGTGTGTGGGAGGGAAACAAACATGGTTCTAGAATGAGAGAAAGAGCTTATAATAGGGGACAAATGTGAAGTATGTTACAACATTTATGAATAATTAAAGTGAAGTGGTAGGACACTATGGAGGAGTAAAACTGGCAATAAATGTTATTGCTAGTTAATAAGCAAACAGAAATCTAGGTCCTTCCAGAGAATGAGTTAGTGTGCACAGAAGGGCTGGCCTTAGAACCTTGAGAAATTGCCACTGTGAATGATGTTCCTTATGTCTCTTTATGCTGCCATTTCACAGATGACCCCCTACCCTCAAAGAACTTCTCTATATTCCAACTGCCTGAAATGGACTGCAGACTATTAAGCAGCATTTCAGACAGGAGATTAAAGCATATCTTGCCCTCAACATCTTCATAAGAAGCAGCTTTCTTGTTGGCTGCCCAAGAAGCCTTTTGTTTGCCCTTCCAAAGGGAGAGAAAGTGCTTGTTAGTGGCCATTAGCAGTGAGAAAGAGCAAGGCTTAAAAAAACCAAGTCTGGTTCCTTTTAGGACAAATCATCCCTGCTATATAGCAAAGCTAACTGCAAAAGACTCTGGAGTGCTGCTGTGTGGAGACCGTAAACAGACTGTCAGTCTAATCTTGCTTACTTCATCTGGTATTTACAGTGTAATTTAATCTCCTGGGATTACCACAATAAGCAAGAACAGGGGGTTATAAGCAACAGAAGCCTCTGTAGAATGACGTGTGACCAAGTATGAGATGAGCATTAGCTCTCATGTAATTCTACAGAGAAAAAAGCCACAATAACTTAGAGTAAAATGTGGAGTTTGAAAACAAAATCTGACCAAACTTGTCACATTTTGTGGCGTGTAATAATACATTGTGGAAGACAATGTACGGTAAACTTGTCTTGACATCTACTTAAGAAGTTTTACTCATACATCGCCTGATGCTGTCACGCAATTTTGAATCAGGAAATAGTACTTTACATTTATTTGAACAAGAGGAGAGCAAATGCAATTTATGGAAAATTAGCAAGGCACTTTTTTATTTTTGCCGGTTTAATATAATTTAGTCTGAATAAATTTCTAGAAACCAGATGGGAGTGGGCAAAAAAGAGAAAGTTGTGTCCATCTTATTAAATAAAAGCTCAACAGAGTAACGAATGTGTAACTTGAATATATATATATATATTTCTTCTGGGTACATCTCAGGAAAGAATGTCACTGAAGTCTGCACGACTTGGCTTTCTGTGACTTGTTTGAAGTACTCACTTCTAAATGTACTTAAAAAAATCATGTTACAGACCTTCAGATTCAAATTGAACATAGTAGGAAGGTACTGTAGCAATTATGGAGCAAGGCTGACTCAGCTACATGGTTGCCACTCCAGCCGACCTCTGTGGGAAGTTGACAGCATTTCACAGCACACTTTTGGACAGTTCTCATGGCACACCACTGTGCCGCAGCACAGTAGTTGAGAACCACTGCACTACCTATGGGGACTCCTAATGACATTGGCAGGAGTTTAGCACACTTTCAGATGGCTATCTGAATCTAATAAGGGAATTCTTCATTTAGCTTGTAAATTTCTGTTAACTTTCTTTTCCCATATGTTCTTCTGTCTGACAATGATCCAAATTAATATGCCTGCTCCCTGGAAAGCAGTAGGATGAAAATTTCAGCTTTCGTTCTCTCACTTTGGCTATGTCTACACTAGCCAAAAACTTCAAAATGGTCATGCAAATGGCCATTTCGAAGTTTACTAATGAAGCTCTGAAATACATATTCAGTGCCTTATTAGCAAGCGGGTGGCTGCGGCACTTCTAAATTGACGTGGCTCACCGCCGCGTGGCTCATCCAGACGGGGCTCCTTTTCGAAAGGACCCCGCCTACTTCAAAGTCCTCTTATTCCTATGAGCAGAGGGGAGTAAGGGGACTTTGAAGTAGCCGGGGTCCTTTCGAAAAGGAGCCCCGTCTGGACTAGCTGCGCGGCGGTGAGCTGCGTCAATTTCGAAGTGCCACGGCCACCCGCATGCTAATGAGGTGCTGAATATGTATTTCAGAGATTCATTAGTAAACTTTGAAATGGCCATTTGCATGGCCATTTCGAAGTTTTTGGCTAGTGTAGACACGGCCTTTGTGAACTATTTCCTTGACATACAACATTTGAAATCTCCATGGGTGGATTATGACAGCTTGAAATCTGAATAAATTCCATTCTCCCCCCCACACACACATTATTTGAAAGATTATAATGAAATATTATAACCCACAATTTGGTAGACATCAAGGAGAATCAGAAAATTCAAATAATTATCATCAGTGCTTAACTGAAACTCCAAACCTTCTGAGAATAGCGTATCACAAATGCTCTTCCTATCTGTCACGGAGTAAAGTGAAATGCTCCATAGGGGAGAAGCCACAGACTCTACAAAAGCCTATGGAGAAGCTAAGGAAGGTGGCACTACAGCTGTTGTTCACAGCATTCAAGGACCTTACAGTACATGCAGAAACTCATAAACACACTAGCCTTTTTAGCATTCTCTGCTGTAAACTACACATATTTCCCATTAGTTGGAAGCATGCATATGAAAATGAAGCCCTTATAAATTTATGGTGGGAAAGAAAATATTTAATAAATGGAAGTAAATAATGTGAAAATAGGAATTGCAGATCTTCATTATAGCTTTCCGTACCATTTCACTCAGGTATATCAAATGGTCTTAAATTAATGAATTGAAAAAAAAGCATAATACGTAAGACTGTATAGCAGTTTTAACTATAGTTGTGTGTGCATGTGCATCTCACTTTGTTCTACATTATTATCCTGGTTGGCTACAGATCTACTTGATAACATGAGAGAAGTATACAGGAAAAATGAGAGAATCTGCAGGCTGTTCATTTCTCTAATTCAGTCTGCATTAAGGATATGGATATGACAGATATTTATTGCATATGCTTTGGGCAAAGTGACTGACTCAGTCTGTGATCAGACTAGATACAGTGATCATGCTTAAACTGTTGCCAAATGCATTAGATAACTAAGAAACTCAGGATAACCAAATAAT